>NC_064769.1:23748032-24065114 GCF_011397635.1 Epinephelus fuscoguttatus
CTGTATAACTTGACACGGCGTCCCAGAACGACCAACGCACCCTGGGTACCTTTCATGCCATATCTGTCCATGACTAAACGTCGATATGTGACAAAGTCAGAATGAGAATATGTTGGGCATGAAGCCAAGAAAGTTCAAATGCTGCGTATAAAATTACTTAGATGATCAGCACTGTTTCCACACTGTGTGGCCCATAGAGCAGGCACACTAGAGAGACTGAGCTGGCTACTTCCAGTTTAGCGCTTCGCTAACTTGAATTGGGATCAAGTGATTCAATCGTGTGGCTCTTCTAGAGTTACCAATGAAATCTATCAAATCCTGATAGTAAAAAAGTCATTTTGGGGGGGGATTGTGATGCTCAAAAAATGCATCAGCTGATTTACAGATGTATATTTCACCATGTAAGTCTATGAGAAAAAGTCCTTTCAGGTACAGGATGTCATGTGATGTAATTACACTGCATGGCCACTATGAAAAATTAGTTTCAAAGCCTGGCACACCTTCTGGGGGAGCTAGAAGGCAGGCAGCTAGCACCGTTTGATTAGGAGGGAGGTGTGCTGGGATGGAAACGCCGACACATGCATGCTATCAAATTTAAAATAAGGGCATATAAAGATGACATTATGTATCTCTGTTTACACTTTGCATCAGTGATATTGGATAGTTAGATTGGATTATTGAATCTATATATTGCTCCAGATTGATGTATTATTACACCCATAATTAGCAATAAGCAGCTCCTTCACATAATAATAATAATAATAATAATAATAATAATAACAGGAATGTTTCTTCATCAGTTACTTCAAAATAAGATAATTTCCTTGCTGCTTTTCCCCTCAATGTTCCATTTTGGTCCCCAGCTCAGTTGCTGATTCAAGATCAATTGGATTTTTTCATAGCAGTTCTTTATTGGAGAGGGATCAGTAGATGTGTTTAAGTCGAAGCAAAACAGAGAGCAGAGAAATATATTGGTGATAACTTGATCATCAGATGGTGCAGGACTTAGAGTTGTTGCTGGCTTCAACAACACACAGTCTGATATAAATATATCTTTAGGCTCTCATCCTATTGGTGGTTGCTATAACACCCCATACAGTGGTATTATTATACACACAGGTGTAGAACAACTCTGCAGTCCCACTCAGATTTTAAGTTCATTCTCAGTTATCCAGTGACACCGAAATTATATGTGTAGATGTGTAGTACATGAAATTAATCTCTCTCTTTCTCATTTTGGCTTTTCTCTGTTTTCAGGATCTGATGGCCAAAGTGCGAGCCATGCTTGCCACCTCCAAGACCTTCCAACCTCCTAATTCCTAAAAACGGCATGTCCAGTCAGCAATCGGCATCCTCTGATTTCCTGGAGATGTAATTGGCCTGGATCTGTTTCATCCACCTGTGTCCATACTTGATTTATTATTTCATCTTGATTTGAGCGTCGGCAGATTCAGTTTGGCTACGTTATGTCTTCTGCAGTATTGTGAGAGTGATGTAAAGGCACTCATTAAACTGAAATATCCGGTTTCACACCTGACCTGAGAAAACAGCTCATCTGCGCGGGGATCATGTCAGCGGCGGACATGTTTTGGTGCAAATGTGGAAGTAAATCCATATGTTAATTTGCATCCTGGTTAAAAACACTCTACTTTTCTCCCACGTGGTGAGTCATTCTTTGCAGCATTACGTAAAGCTGCTGGAGGTCTGTATTCTCTCCTTCTATGAAGGGTCGTGTTGTTTTGATAAATTCAATTCTCTCCTCCCTCATCTACTATTTTCTGCTGTTGTTTTCCCTCTTATGTCCGCCCCCAGCTGTCTTCTCCCTTCAGCACCTCACACGTCTGCTTGAGAAGCCCTTTTAATTTTCTACCGTGTCCCTCAGCTCTAGTGCGTGGCCTTCTACTTCTGTTTCTGGTTTGTACTGTAATGGAATTTAATGCAAAACAACTTTCTAATCCGAACTGTCAATAAAGTTTCAATTATGATTTACTTGTGTGCCGTACTCCTTTCCTTTTTTATCTGTGGATTATTGTACAAAAACAAAAGTTGATAGATAAGTAAAATAGCTGAAACTAGAGCAAAAGACTCAGCCCCCTCCCTCCTCGTCTTCACTGTCCTTCATTTGGGACACGCTGATAAGATGGAAGAAGTGATGTTTGCTGGACCCAAACCTTCACCTTCATTGACTGTACTGAGTTTAACGTCACAACAACATTGCTGATAACCCCGATAAACATAACTGTTGATCGGCTGATATCCTTCAGGTGTCTGCTGCTGCCACTGAGATGGTGCTTAAACCCATTTCTGTACCCTGGCAGTTAATCCTGGGCACAGAAATTGTACTTGACTGGTTCATGCTCTCAAGGGACTAAATGAAGAGAGAGATATCACTTTCATGGCCGTGTAGAGTCTGAAAAATAATCAATAAAATGTCAAAATCAATGAAAAGACAGTAAAACATGGGTGATCTCATCTCTCTATATTGTCATTTATAGTTTTGCTGCAGCCTCCTGAACATACTGATGCTGTCCTGCTTTTGTTACAACAGGTAAACAGCAATGTGTCAGTCCATCCAGTGAGCTCAGTGGTTTTGACACCACAGCCTAATGCCATGGAGCCCTTAGACTGTAAAAAATTGGATGTAGCTACCATGATGTCATCCATTGATTTGTGGACCCCAGTCTTGAAGCCTTGAGTTTGGCATTTTGACCATCACCAGCTTGAATTTTTGGAGCCAAAAGTGACCATATTTGGACAAGAGGTTGGAGATAATCCTAACACCAGCTGCTCGCTTGGTTAGCACAGTGCATTCGGTCAACTGTGATAATGCGTAAGCTAATTTTTGCCAGCTAAAAAAAGGCATAAAACCATTGAAACAAAGGTACTTGCGTGACAACATCCGACTCATTAGATGGTCTTTTAGTACAACCCTGACTTTGTACATTTAGGACAAGAACAAAAGTCAAAGTAGGGCAGGTGGGGGTTAGTGGTGGATGAGTCCAGCAAACACTGACTTTCACCCGAGCGAGCGGTGTTAGCATCCTGTAAGATTCTGAAGCAAAACCCTGTCATTTTCTCCTAAATCTAACCACATGCTTTTGTTGCCTTAACCTAACCATGTGCATTAGTTGTTGGGAGGAAAAAATACGTCGATTCCATTGTTGTACTGATGTAGTGTGTCTTTTTTGAAAGAAACTGTATGTAAACGGTAAATTTCCAGTGAAAACAAAAGTTTATTTTAAAATAATCCAATGCATGTTACAGGCAGAACTTGACACAGCATCCCAGAACGTCAACAACCAACGCACCCAGGGTACCTTTCATGTTGTATCTGGATGTGGAAGGTCCAAACGTTGAGAATGTGTTGGTTTCACACAAATGTTTGTGCAATAACAGCTTAATTGCAAGGTACAGCAATACATCATCAGCACGTGTCTTAAAATGCAAATTTGGCATATTTAGAAAATGGTCTGAGCGCACACATTTGGGGCACGTCACATAACCAAGGACTGTGGGATATCCTTTGAGACGAAGTGTACCACTCTTAGCTGACCATCAGTGACAATGCCTTAGATCGTGTTGCCTGGACAACAACCTCTTCTTCAGAAGTCTCTCATTCACAACACTCTTCACTTCACAGTAACTGCACTGAATATAGTCAGGAGCCCTGACTTGCTCGGGGTCTACCTCACATACAAACTAAAACTAAAAATAGTGAAAAAGGCGCACTGCCTATTCATCCTAAGGAAAGTCAATACGTTCCTGCTCTCAAAACCTTTTTACAGATGCAACATCAAAAGCATCCCAACTACCTCGCTGACCCCAAGGCTCTACAGAGCTACAAGTTCAAACCTCCTCTCACCACAGCAATAGTCAGTTCTCCCCTTTCACCATCAGGAAAACTCTACAGGAGCACTGAAGACCCACAACAACAAAGTAAAGAGGTGCCTCAAGCCTCAGGCCATGAGAATGCTGAATATTCCCTCCCTCCTGACAAACATAAACAGCTGACACAAACAGTTGGCTCTTTTTTTTGTTGTTTTGTTTCCACATTATTATATTCCCACACTATATTGACTTGCTGTCAGCAGCCTACTTGGCAAGTTAGAATTTAACTGTTATACTATGTACACTAATTCTTACAGCAGTATACTAAATTTAACAGCTTCTAAAATCGTTCCCTCTAATAACAGCCATAATTTGTTCCCTTTTACAGTGATTAGATCTGAGTATTAGAGAAGTCATCACCAAACAAAAACCTATGGTCACCACTAAACTTCTAGAAAACTATTTCTGACCTTTATCAAGGCAGTAAAACCATCAAATAGTTTTTTTTTTTTCAACAACGTAGCCACCAGAAGTGTTTTAAAGTGTGACTGTTCATCCCTTCACAGCACCCAGACTGAACGAAAATTCTGGTAAAAAAAAAAAAAATCTGTTCAATCTAAGTGCTGTGTTGTCCAAAGAGTTGCTAGACAGGGTGGAAAATTGGTTTGGATGGGTTTCTGTTTTATTCTCCTAAATTGGTGTACTTTGCCTCCACTAGAACAGGCATTGGACACAACTACAGTACATGAACACCAGAGAAATATAATGAATTGAGTTTTCTTTGAGAACAGAGGGGTGTCAATAGTGGGAGAAATCTTGTATTAGATTGGATTATACTTTGTCCAGCTGGTGGATAACATAACAGGCGCAGTTCAAAATGCACCAGTGGGATGTTGTCTTGTAGTTGATCATGAAAATCTTACAAACTGAACAAGAAGCTTTTTTTTCCCCTTTTTAATCAACTGCTACAGTTCATACTGAAGCTATTTATGTACTATTTAGCATATACAGTCACCAGCCACTTTATTAGGTACACCTGTTCAACTGCTTGTTAGCACAAATGGCTAATCAGCCAATCACATGGCAGCAACTCAATGTATTTAGGCATGTAGATATGGTCAAGACGACCTGCTGAAGTTCAAACCGAGCATCAGAATGGGGAAGGAAGGTGATCTAAGTGACTTTGAACATGGCATGGTTGTTGGTGCCAGACAGACAGGCCTGAGTATTTCAGAAACTGCTGATCTGCTGGGATTTTCACACACAACCATCTCTAGGGTTTACAGAGGAGAGGAAATATCCACTGAGCAGCAGTTCTCTGGTTGAAAATGCCTTGTTGATGCCAGAGTCAGAGGAGAATGGCCAGACTGGTTCAAGATGATAGAAAGGCAACAGTAACTCAAATAACCACTGGTTACAACCAAGGTCTGCAGAAGACCATCTCTGAACCAACAACACGTCCAACCTTGAAGCAGATGGGCTACAGCAGCAGAAGACCACACCAGGTGCCACTCCTGTCAGCTAACAACAGGAAACTGAGGCTACAGTTCACACAGGCTCACCAAAACTGGACAATAGAAGATTGGAAAAATGTTGCCTGGTCTGATGAGTCTGGATTTCTGCTGCCACATTCAGATGGTAGGGTCAGAATTTGGTGTAAACAGCATGAAAGCATGGATCCATCCTGCCTTGTATCAACGGTTCAGGCTGGTGGTGGTGTAATGGTGTGGGGGAGATTTTTTTGGCACACTTTGGGCCCCTTAGTACCAACTGAGCATGGTTTAAACACCACAGCCTACCTGAGTATTGTTGCTGACCGTGTCCATCCCTTTATGACCACAGTGTACCCATCTTCTGATGGCTACTTCCAGCAGGATAACGCACCATGTCACAAAGCTCAGATCATCTCAAACTGGTTTCTTGAACATGACAATGAGTTCACTGTACTCCAATGGCCTCCACAGTCACCAGATCTCAATCCAATAGAGCACCTTTGGGATGTGGTGGAACGGGAGATTCACATCATGGATGTGCAGCTGACAAATCTGCAGCAACTGTGTGATGCAATCATGTCAATATGGACCAAAATCTCTGAGGAATGTTTCCAGCACCTTGTTGAATCTGTGCCACAAAGAATTAAGGCAGGTCTGAAGGTAAAAGGGGTCCAACCTGAAGTCAACAGCAACCATCGTCTCCTGTTTCACAACATTAAAGTGGGAGAAAATCAGTCTAGTTAAATTGAACTAAGTGGAGATTTTTTTTTTTTTTTTTTTTGCAAAAAAAAAAGCTTGCACTCTTTTCTCAGCAAGTGGTACTTAAAAGGCAAAGAATCAGTCAATAATCAGCTAAATTAAAATCATGTCTGTTGGATACAAACACTTGGAGCCAAATTATTCATGGGGCGAAACAGATTGGAAGGAAATCAGCCCTCTTCTCGTGAAATATATCTCATTATTTAACTGATTTTTATTTGTTATTTTATGATAACGATATAAAATTTGACAGGCAACACTGCCACTGTGATTCCCGCATTGCCGTTTATCACTGTGGTTAAGACAAAGCTTTTCCTCACATTCAGTGAGGATTTTTTTTTCTGTCTAACCAGAGACACACACATGCAGACTCTGCACTGTGAAAATACTGCAGAGATTTGTACCCACTACCGGGCAACAGCACTTGGGTGTGTGTCATGTGGTGATGTGCCCATAAACTGTATAAAAATATTGGGCGTAGCCACGTGATGTCATACATTCGGTTGTGGACTCAAGTTTGGCATTTTGGCCACCGCCATCATGGATTTCTGGAGCCAGGGGTGACCATATGGTGGCACTTTTAAAGGGGGGGGGCAGTGGATTGACTGCCTTTTTGAGCCAGTCTCAAGTTGCCATGACTGGAACTGCACTTTTTGGCATTTTAGCATTGGCTTCATTTTCAGCCCTGGAGGCCGCTGCTTGGTTACGCCTGACGGACTGAGGCTGTGTCACTCGATCAGACAGAGAGTGACACTTTAAGTAAAAAGCAGACTTGACCACTTTAACGCTGCAAGTTGTGCTAGTTATTTCAGAGCCCTCACTTCACTGTTCTTCTTGTGTTCTTCCACTCTGAAGGGTTAGAGCTGATATAGAAAAGGTCAAAACCAGGTACAGCAATAGTGCTGGAAGCCAACAACAGTCTCACATTTGCCAGCACTTTTTCTTTGTACGAGGCTTGTCCAAGGCAAGCTGAAAGGGTCTTTATTGATTTCACACTGGGCTGCTCGGGAGCTGCGGAGATGTGATTCAGTGAAGGTCCAAGCGAAGTCTCAAGTCCTTTGAAACGGGCCCAAGCCATCAACTTAAATGTGTCAGTGAAGGATGAGTCTTGAGTCAGATTACAGGTCCTTGAGGGCAGGTTTCAAGGCAAGTGTAAGGCCCTTCATGCGGAGATGAAAGCTCCCAGAATACAGGAAAGACATGTATGAGGGGCGATGTACTGTACCAGTCTCTTCACGACGAAATACAGTAAATGCATCACATTTGTAGCGAGTGCAAAATGTATGTAAAAAGTTGTGATGCAGGCAGGGCTGGCAGCTAATGTGACATTTTTCCCCCTCAGCTGTGTGGATCCCTGCCCAATTTGACTCTCTGTCCCTCTCTTCAGACACATTACCACTTTCCCAAACCCCTTCAGAGTTATTTCTAATGCTGGCTTTACACCAAACAACTTTTCAAGCAATCTCACTGCCACAGGCAAATTTCCAATGTTGGAATAAAATTGTGAGTTTAAAGGAGGAGTCCGGTGTTTTGCACTTTGAGCCCCATTTCTGGGTTTTTTATGATGAAATAGAGTGGCTAAGACCAAAATTGTGACGATTGCTCATTTTCAGACAATTTGGCTTTCCCCCGCCTGGCTTAACATGTGTATATCTGTCCTAAAATCACCCTAAACGTTTTCAAAGCAATTGAACTCACCGAGTGGTCAGTGGCAAACCGTAGCAAAATAGTAGCAAACTGTGGTTTCTGTGATGATTTATTTGACATTTTGTCGAATCCATTGGTTTTCTATAGAAGCCTCATTGTCCATTGGTAGTAACCCGCCACCGGAAAGGGAAAGGGAGTTGTTTACGACAAGGTTGTAGTCATTGTAGTCTTTTAGCTCAGCGAAAGTGCAGTGAAAGTGAAGAACGAGAACGAACGAATAGTAAGTAAGTAATAAGTTTAAACAACTGCACAATGGATTACTCGCTTGTAAACAACCTTCGCAGTACGATGCCTTTGAACATAACGCCAACTTTCTTCTTCTGCTTCTGCTCTGTGTCCCATTACATTGCAATGTAATGTAATGTGTCCTGCCGGTTGGCGACACCCACGTAAAGGAGCATTATCGGCATCAAGTGGGCTGGAGTGTATAACACTTCAGGGTCAAACGAATGATAAAGCAGAAGTTTACACACGGGTGTGAGGCAGCTGAAGAAATAGTTCCACAATTGAGATGAATAGCAAAAACACGGATGGAAACCACAGTTTGCTATGATTTTTATGTCAGAACATCAACGAACACCACTGACCAGACAGGGGAAAGCCAAATTCTCTGAAAAGGAGCAATCGTCACTCTTTTGGTCTTAGCCACTCTATTTCATAATAAACAACCCAGAAATTGGGCTCAAAGCTCACATTGTCTTTAGATGTGAGAGGGTGTCTCAGAATTTTTTAAAGTCTTCTGGTGTATGGTAGGCATTTCCTGTCCCCCAGATGCCTTCAGACTTATGCTATGTTCGTTTTGTACCCCAGTTCCCAGTCGGAAGTTTAAACTTGAACGCACCCTGAGATCGGATTTCCAATTTGGAAACTCAGAGCAACCACATCAACCCCGACTTAGGAATTCAAGATGGCTGGTCACATACATAGTGAGTAAACACTCTGCTAAAGTACTGTTCATAGCAATTTTATCTTATTTGTTTATTGCTACCTTCTCCGTCTTTTATCCTCATCTGTGGCGTTCATCAGTTGGAGTGCATGATGGTTTTGAAGCTGTCTATACTCCAAAAATGCAAGGGCAACAAAGGCCTTCTTGCGGGCATCCATGTTTTTTTCCGACTTGTCCACCGTTGTCAACTAGAATGCAAAAACTGTTGTCAACTCGGAGGTGATGTCATTCCCACTTCCGACTTCCGACTTCCGACCTCCAAGTACAAAACGAACGCACCATTATTCCAGTTCCTGCACTCCACCCCTCATCCTCACCCCACAATCACCATATTGCTCTCACCTGAGCGTCCCCGCCCATCTCCCCACCTGCACCTAATCTCCTCATCAGCCCTGCAGCACATGTAGCTTCTTTGTTGCCATGTGTCTTTGCTTTCCGAGCCATTCTAAACCACTGAACCCTCCCTATCTGCATTTGGGTCCCCGTCCTGCTGCCTCACACTCACCTGCCTGACAGCTAAAATTAACCTGTGGCTTATCCGGCATCGGTAAAGCAAAGATAGCAGCGTAATTACTAAAACATGCTGACTATAAAACAAGAAGAAAACTATTAAGGGACTCATTTTATTTAGTTCATTGATTTTCTTAATGCAGTCTTGGATAACAAACCTAATAAACAAACAGCAGGTTGTGTTTATATGCAATGGCTTACCCTGACTATCATTCACACCCAAAATGTGCTCTCTAATAGTGAGGAGATTCTTTTTAAGTAGTGCAAACACACCTTTAGCCTGCCCATAGGGTTGTTTCCTTTCTTTTTTTCAAAGACTGCTTTGTACCATACATTGTTGTTTTTTTCAAAGACTTGTTTGTAACAACTTCTTAAAAGCATTTCATAAGCAGGTGTTTTCCACCAGCTGTCATAAACAAAACACCTGCTTCTACATCGCTGATTATGGTGCAGCGAGATTTGCAACATCCTTGAAAGTTTCAGGAGGGAATGAGCTGCAACATGTTCCTGCTGTGTGTGATTTAAAGTGGTTTATCGAATTTAATGAAGTGTTCTCTGAAGACACTGATGGGTCACCATTTTGACCCACCATTTTTGTTTTGTTGTTTAAAGGCTACCCCATGGCATCCATTCTTGGACACGTGGTTCTTTTTTTTTTTTTTTTTTTTTTTTTCAAACAGTGCTTTTGTTATCAACGATTTGGGGTAAAAGACCATGAATAATAGAGTGCTGCTGAGATGACTCCTGAAACCCGGCAATGAGTTCCCATTTCTACACTTCAGGTCCCCTCATCTCAGAGTCAGTGGGTTTTTTGAATTGGTTTTTGGTTAGATGGTTGAAATGAGGTATGTGGTTAACACAAGCTTAAAATAGTTTCACATTAAGTCCCAGTGGTGGTCCCAGGACATTTGGTGTCCTAGGTGAGCCCCTCTCCCCCTCTACAAAAAAAAAAAAACATGTTGTCTGCAAGTTTATTAGTAAAATGCAAATAAACAACCAAGCTAAAATAAATAAATTAAATAAAATAAAAATTTAAAAAGATTTTAAAATGTGCTGATTTGCTTTCAGTAACATGTTGTACATGTGTTAAAACTATTATTCAATAATCAATAAAAAAGACTTAAATAATAAGAATAAAATAATAAGATAATATATGACATTGTCAAATAATAATAAAATGTACAAATTTGTTTTCAAATTGAACTCAGGATGCACCGATTATGAAAATTCTGGGCCGATACCAATGTTTAAAATAACAATTTCACCAATAGTCGATACCGATGTTTTTATATTGATGCTTCTTTGTTGAAATACAGAAATCTACAAAAAAAAATCAGTCCTTTATTAACACTACCTTTGAATGTGCCCAAATTCAATACACATCAATGAAACCTTTAACATAACTTTCTTTCACATAAAAAACATCTTTAAGCCTTTTTACTATATATATATGATACATCATAATTTCCTCTCTAATAACTATTTCATAGTGCTGTGAAAACATTGAAAAATGTCTCCTTGAAACAGCTTATTTATTCAAGTTTGTCAGCAAAAGCTACATATCACAAGATTACAGTGAACACACCATGAGAATGTTATAATTTACCTTTGCTCAGTCCTCATTTTTACTGAATAGAGCTTGAACACTTCACAGTGTAAATCAATGTAACTTCCTTGAGCTGTTGGTTGCGGCCACTGGCTGCTTAGAGGTAACAATAACCAGCTCTCCTCCTGCTGGTTTCATGTTCTTTCTCTTAACATACACTCCTCTCAGTAGTGTCGTGGTAGTTGAGTGGGCACCAGACAGCTTTTGTCGTTTTGACATGATAACGACACAGGCTGTTTCAGGGTTCATGTGACGTTGGATAACTCGGCCATCTCCCCCAGAGAGCAGGCAAAGTGTAACGAGATAGCGAGAGGGGCTGGGGATAGCAGGAACCCAGATAATCTATTATTTAGTAGGCTTTGTTACGTATGTTATGTTGTTGTGGCTTCATGTAATATTTCAAAATAGCTGCAGTCATAGTATTAGTAAAAAAAAATGTTAGATGGAAAATAAACATTTTGATCTTTTTCCCCCCATTTGTGGCGTCCCCTATCGATGACAGCACCCTTAGCATTCACCTATACTGCCTATGTCACAGTGGCAGTTTAGTTCTACAACATAAAATAAGTCAGTAAGTGCCTCACTCTTAAATTTGGAAGCTTTTCGGTGTCTTATAAAAGGCGGTTGCAAACAAATGGCTAAATGACAATACAGAACATCATCACGCCGAACACGACTTTACAGCTTTGTTGTGATGGCAAGCGACCATACTGAAGTTTCTTTATAGCCCAACGTTAGCTTTTTATTTCTGCCAATTGCATTTATGCTTCAAAAATCATAATTGTGGCATCAATTTGCGAAGATGTTATTGAGCGAAACATTTAAGCATCCTAAACTTCTGTTTGCTGCTTGTTTGTGTTTTTGGTGCAATAATCCAAAATCCAATGGAAAGTCCACTGACTTTTTACAAAGCAAACTTCTGTGTCAGCCTACAAAGAAAAAAAAAATCCCTGCAGCACTCTATTCAAAGTATTCCTGATAGAACATACATATAAAAATTAATCATTTTAATCTTCAATATTTTAGAGACAAAAACAGCTCTACAAATACTAAAAAGGAGAAACACATAAATATGGAATCTGTGAGTCATTATGGGGTGAATTAATATGCCAAACACACTGTCTGAGGTTAGTCAAGTCTCAACTGTACAGCCTGGGGAAAGTAGGTGAACAAATACAACGTGTTCTTGTTCACTAATTTACACTTATTTCAGCAATAAAGGTAACAACAACAACAACACAAAGATTCCACAACTGTAATGTAACATGATGGTGTGAACTTCCCTGGGACTCCCTGCCGTCACTCTAAATGATGAAGCACCTTGCATGTTGAGGTTACATGGATGAGTGGTCTCTCCACATTAAACATTTGTGATGGCTGGCCAAAGCTGCTTTAAAAATGAATTCATCTCCTGGTGTACAGTACAACTGCACAAATCTGTTAGCCGTGGAACCCTCCATGATAAGTTTATGAACAGATAAATAAAATAAACCACATTCTTGGCATTTCTTATTCCTATCAGCAAGTGTCTTGCCTTGATACCGTGCGACGCGTGGGTCAAAAATTCAGCAGGCAGTTCATCTGGCCAATCCGGCGTGTGTGAAAAGACACTTATTTTATTATTTCTGCCCTTTATCTGTCTGTACAGCTGCAGTGGCTTTGATAAGGCAGGCGAGTGATGCCTTATGCAGCATTTTTCAACGGGTAATTGTGCGCTACCACTGAGGAATAGATAAGTACGAGTCAAACAGAGTCTAGTGAGAAAGATTTATATGCGGGATGAGCCCGTATCCCTTTATTACCAAAGCAGATACAGTAGTCTTATACTTCTTCTAAGCACGTATGAAGTTTGTGTAGCGTTCGGCTCTTTTGGTCTGTATTCCAAATGTCAAAAGGAGATGAGGGAAAGGTTGTTGATTCAGTTCTAGTGTTTGCCTCAACACATCTTACCTCTGTACACATTTCACATGTTTAGCATTGTACTTGGCAAATGACACGCTGCTGATTGTTCTGTTGTAACTGCCACTGTAAATCAGGGATAATGGCCCACAAGGTTAAAACATGCATGTAGGGTTAATTGTCGTGTGCTGGCAGAGGGCTGTAGAAACTGAATATCTTAGCAATGGATAAATATGGTAATCCTGACCTTTGTTCCTCTCTTTGGGAACTTCAGTGTCATTTTAGCGTCTTTAATTAGAGTGCGGAGATAATAGGACGGGAATTAAGAAGTGTCAATTGTCAAGAGTGTGAGTGTGAGTTCGCCTCATGATATGAGAAGTAGTTTGATACGTGTAGAAAATACTCATCTCAAGCAGTCAGTGTCTGTTAAAACCCTACAACTTCTCCCCAACTTCTTTATCAGCACTACTCTATTCATCTTATCTTCTTCACACTCGTATTCTATAACCCAACAGTTTTATACTCACTTGAAACTTGGTCTGCCAAACTTGGTGGCATTCTGGCTCTCTATTGGCTCCCTTGGTCACACATCACTCTTTTACTCCAGCTCTCACTGATGGCACGAAAAAGGCATTTATTCCTTCAAAGATCTTTTTATTGAGAGTATATTCTTATCATTTCAGCAGTTAAATCTGACAAACCACATACTCATTTTTTCAGATATTTACAGGTACGTACCTTTGCCAAGCAAAACACTGCATCCCTCCCTAACTTACCAGTCAGTTCACCAGTTGAATCTATATTTCTGTCAAACCCACTGATCAAAGGAGGCACCCTGCTATTTATAATGCACTTTCATGTTTAGTTTGTACTACCTCTCTAGATTATTTAAAAGTAAAAATGATTTAGGGGGTTGCTATTTCGGAAGAGTCATGGACAGAAGCCCAATTACTGGTACATTCTTTCTCAGTTTGTGCTAGACATGGACTTTAATGGAATTTAAAATATTGCATAGACAGTTTACAAAATATTGCATATCACTTATCAAATCTAAGGGCCAATCCTGATTCTCTTCCCTTAATCTTACCCCTTGGTTGCAAGTGCACTCACCAGATAGATTCCCCTCAACGACGAAGGGGTAGTGTTGAGGGGAAAGGAAATTTACCTCCGAATTGGGAAGCCACTTCATGCAAATTAGCATAACAGACATGTTCACCATGTTCGCTTCTAAATGCTACCTAAATGTAAGTGTGCAGTTGTAAGTGTGCATCGCATGTCCCTTCAAATTAAGTGGGGATTTTAGGACTGAAAAGCACTTCCCTAAAGTTTGGGATACCTTAGTCTCTATATACAGACTCTACATTCAGTGAATGTACAGTCTGTAGGCAAACCCCGGAGATCTTGCCTCTGAAAGAAGAGCGGAAGAGCCCTGGTTTCCGGTTGTAGGCTGTTTGTAGTCCGCGTGATATTGACCAATCACGTTTGAGCTGGCTGCAGTTGTTGCCAGGTTAAATGGTCCGTGCGGTGAACTAACGAGGCGGAACATAATTGGCGTCACTGCAAACTCTGAATCCATCGCAATGGTTCAGCATATTTACTTATATATAAACGGAAGTCGGAAACGGAAATCCACCTCCTCCGCCCAAATCAAACCAGAATGCCAAAAAATCGGGGGTCTGCCCCCAGAGGCTGTATCGCCATCTGCCGGAAGTCAGATGCCGAATACAGCCGATGGGTTCCGAGAATGGGAATACCCTAGCCCTTCGCGGAAACGTGCAAAAACAAGGGCCAATTTTGAGGGGAAGTGTGAGTATTGGGACAGACCCTAAATTATCAAGAAATAAGCTCTGTGGAATGTATCCAAATATTAGTCCAGTGTGCGACCATTGTGGGCAATCACAAGCCTCACTAGCTCATATGTTCTGGCACTGCCCAAGAGTCACAACATATTGGCAAAATATTTTTCAGTCGCTATCAGACGTCCTGGGTCGACCTGTGGATCCTGATCCTCTGACCGCACTCTGTGGTACTAAAAGTTCTGATCTTGTGATGACCTGCTCCCAAGATAATATGATGTTATTTGTAACCCTGCTAGCACGCAGATTGATACTGCAACCCATTCTCACTCTGACCTCGTCACATATTGACCTTTTGGTCATGAACTTTCCACGTCTAGGTATGATGAGCAAGGTACCCTGGGTGCATTGGTTGTTGATGTTCTGGGACACCATGTCAAGTTCTCATCTTTCAAGGTACACTTCCGTTTTCACAGGAAATTTAATGTTTACATACAGTCTCTTTCAAAATAAATGCATTACGTTGGAACAACACTGCACATTGCAAGTTTTTTTTCCTTCAACAACAAACACACACGGTTAGGTGTAGGCAACAAAAACATTGGTTAGGTTTAGGAAAAAAAGAACAGGGTTTGGCTTTAGAATCTTAGTCTGTTGTTTGTCTCCCCATGTCCTGTCAAGTTTCCTGCCACCCTGATTGCCTGATCGCTTTCACCTGTGTCTCATTACCTCCCCTGTCAGAGTGTATAAGTCTTCTCTTTGTTTTCTCTTAGATTGTCTTGTCCTTCGTGTGAGCATTCCTGTGTTCTTCCTAGTGTGTATTCCTCATGAGATTGACCTATTTTGTATTTAGATCAACAAGTTTTTGCCCGTTGATTTGGTTACCCCTGCCTGTGCTGACTGCCTTTTGTGTACCGACCCTGACTGGATTTAAAAACCCTCAACTTTGGATTTTGTCTCTATCTGCATTTGTGAGTCCACCATTGTGTCTGATATCACCACCATAACTTTCATCCTTGTCCTGACGCATTTACCTCTGACGTATCTGGGTGCTGTTAAACCGGTGGTGTATCATGCCAACGTTAAAGGACGCAGTTTTTCGTTGGTTTCTGATGCCAGAAGTCACTGCCCAAGCGTTGGATTTCAATGACTTTAGAGTGAGACCATGCTCGATACTGCCCTAGTGACGGATGTGATGGACCACCTGCGTTTGGAAAAGATTAAATTCTCCTTAAGAGGATGTGAAAACAAATTCTACCAGATCTGGCAACCATTTACAGACCACTTTAAGACCACTTTCCTTCCAGTCCCCACTGCTTGGTTTAACTTTGAAAACCCTAATAAAAGAGTTTAACTGCAGGTGTCCATGGCAATAGTACTTGCTACAGTAAGCTGTTTGCTGGCAAGTAACAGTCCTTTGTGTAGGATTTAAGGGGATATATTGGCAGAGATGAAATATCATATTCATAACTATGTTTTCCGTCATTTGCAGTCTCCAGAAAATAAGAACTGTTTTGTTTTCACTACCCTAGAATGAGCAGTTTATATCATGCAGAGTAGGTCCTCTTCCATGGAGTCCACCATGCTGTTTCTACTGAAGCCCAGAATGGACAAACCAAACACTGGCTCTAGATAGGGGCCATGTGCACGTTCGAGTCTGCCACCATTTCGTGTTTTATTTTGTAGATTCTCTCCTCATGTGTTATGTCTGGTTTCACTTCCTGTCTGTGTGTGTTTTCCCGTCTGTTTTCTGTCACACCTGTCTCGTTAGTCCTTCCCTGTTCCCAGAGTCTTCCCTTCACACCTGTTCTGTATTAGTCTTGTTTGCTCCACCCCAGTGTTCCCCTCCACACCTTTACCGTTAGCCAATCCCCATTTTTTCTCCTTTTGTCCATGTCCTCCTGCTCCAGCTGTGTCTTGTTCTTGTGATTAGTTTTCTGTGTTTATATAGCTGTGTGTTTCCCTCTGTTTCCTTGTCAGTTGTCTGTGCTCATCCCTGTGTTCTTGGTGTCGTTCCCTGCTCTGTTTTTCTGCCTGGTGTCTTGTGTTCTGTTTGCATTTTCTTTTCTTTCGTTTGTATTATCCCGGTTGTGTTTCAGTTTAGTTTTGGGTCTTCTGTCATTTGGACTTTCTGTTACCTGCCTGTTCTGGGTGTTTTTGATCAGCTCTATTAAAGCTTGCTTTTTGTTTCACCCCAAACCTGCCTGCTGCTCTGCATTTGGATCCCTCCTCAACTGATGCCTGACATTTAAAATGGCTATAATTTATATTTTTAACTAACGATAAATCAAAAACTACATTTATGTGAAAGTGGCTGCTCATGGTGATGGATGTGTAGAAAATGATCACCTGTGTCAACATCTTGGTTTTGGTTTTATCACTCGCAGCTGTTTTCAGCTCACTCAAACCCACAGAATGGAAGAAAGACAATTGCTGATGAACATAGTTGAATATTCAGCTTATTCTGAACCCCAAATCCTGCAGGTTTGAAAGGCATGCCTCTGTAAAATTCACCAGAATCACATCATCTATCATAGTTGCAAACTGTAAAAACAGATATTATAGCCAAGGGGTGCCCAGTAGCTCAGAGTGGGTGCCCCATGTACAAAGGCAGACCCTGCTGCAGAAGCTGCAGGGTTGATTCCAGCCTGTGGGCCTTTGCTGTATATCTTCTTCAGACTGTCCTGTCATTAAAGACAAAAGCCCAAAAAATAATCTTCATTAAAAAAGAAATTATCGTCACATTTTCAACTTTCAAACCAATGCTTCCATCAGGAGCAATGACCAAATCTACGCTTAAAACAGTTTAATAATAGATTAATAATAGATATTTCATCCTGTGAATTTCACATATTCCATTAGGAGTTAGAGAAAACCAGCACAGAGCTAGAAGGAGAGTGAATGTTGGCCTTACATCCATCAACAGGCCAGAAACAACTCCTGATGAATGCTAATGTTGCCTGCAGGATGTGTAAATAAGTTAACTAACTTTTAGGCGATATGCCAATGTTGTGTTTGCAGCTTTTGCCTCCAAGTGTCCAAAACATCCATTATTACAGATTTAATTTTTCTTCATAATTAATATTTGAATAAGCTTCTATTTTTCCTCCCCTGTGATCAGTGACTATATTATGCTACACTCAGACTTGCTTCATCATATCAGATAATATCTTTGCCTCCTTCTTGTCCTATAATTTTTTATAGGTGTCAGAACCAGAACACTCTATCTGGTATTATCACTTATAAAGATACTGAGAGCATACATCAACATGAAATGAACCAATTAGTCGGTCATTGATGGTCTGGGGAGGCATATCCTTGGAGGGTCGCACAGAACTCCATGTCATAGCCAACGGTACTGTGACTGCTGTTAGGTACCAGGATGAAATCAGAGTGATTATCAGACCTTACGATGGCGCAGTGGGCCCTGGGTTCCTCCTGGCTCAGGACAATGCCCGGACTCATGTGGCCAGAGTGTGTAGGCAGTTCCTGGATGACGAAGGTGTTGATGCCATTGACTGGCCCTCTCGTTCCCCTGACCTGAACTCAACTGAGCACCTATGGGACATTATGTGACATCACCAAGTACCGCCACAGACTGTCTAAGAGCTCAATGATGCTCTGATCCAGGTCTGGGAGGAGATCCCCCAGGACACCATTCGCTGACTCATCAGCCGTTGTCAGGAGTGCATACAGGCACGAAGTGGCCATACACACGACTGAGTCACATTATGAGTCACTCAAGTTGGATCAGCCTTCAGTTGGTTGATAGTTTTGGTTTCAACTGACTGTTGTTACGTCATTTTGTTCTCAACAGACTATACAGTGTACATCAATAAAGATTTTCAATTGGAATAATTTGTTCATCAAGATCTGACGTGTGATTTTAGAGTTCCCTTCATTTTTCTGAGCAGGGTACATTCACTGTAAGCCTTTTGACAAAAAAGAAGAAGAAGCAGAAAACGGAGACAATTCCGAGCCACCTGCTGGAGTTGTTGAAACACGATTAATTAAACTGAGGTCATATTTGTTTTTTGAACACCTCACAGCTTTAGAAGACAGTAACAGACTTCCGAAAGCCTTTAGGCTCACAGTAATGTAAATACCATATCGTTATTACCCGACACATTAGTGCCAATAGCCCATCAAAATAAAAAAACAAAACAAATAAGTCAAGTGAACAGCCACTTCCATCTTGCCTGTTCATTTCCCCTGTCAGTGGTGACTATAATAACCACAATGCCCCAACCAAACATTAAATCACAATTTTATATGTAATCAAATCAAGCTCATCACATCTGCACTGATTGATTCTAGACTAAATTGCTGCCTGGCATTTGCAATTTCATTAACTCACACTGGCAGAGACAGAGATTGTGTGCGTGTGTGTGTGTGTGTGTGTGTGTGTGTGTGTGTGTGTGTATGTGTGTGTGTAAGACATTGAAAGCAGAGCGAGAGAGCGTGCAGGGCAGGGGGAAAGTGACTCAGGCAAGTAGTTAGAGAGAAACATGAGGGCAGGGGAGTGATTTGTTTGTTTTACGGGACCTGAATGCATCGTAATTCAGTGAGACATTTGAGGAGACAGCGTGGGGAATTAAAGAAGTTTGTGTTGAAGAGGAGGGGGTTCCATTCCAAAATGCAATTGATGTTTATTAAAAATAATAATACTCTACATTCACGACTTTACAGCTGAACATTAAGATGATTAAATCCTCCGTCTAATTTTTTTTTTCTTGGGTTCGCGTTGAGCTCATTCCGCAAAATGAACTGATTTAACATCAGGTGACATCACCGTGATAGGATGTGACACCATGTTGATCTACCTTATGATTTTCAGTGCGTGGCCGCAGAAATCCTGCTGCACCGTAGCGTAAGCAGGGTTCACAGCTCCGGTATATTTCACAGGGCACTGAAGTGGCTCTGACAGATGTGGTCTGACCGCCAACTGGAGGACCCAGTGCACATGGAGCGAGGGCACCTTGGCCGCAGACCCAGACAGAGACACAGTGGTCTAATTAAGACATGTGGCAAGAAGGAAGAGAGCAGACTGGCAGAGGTCCCAGCGGTAAACAGAGTCTAGGATGAGACAGATGTAGAGATTTCCCATGTGTCAGTCTGTCTGCCTGTCTGTCCGTCCGTCCGTCTGTTTACCACTGGCGAGACCGAGAGTCTAAGACTTCCTTTAAATTCCTCTCTGCCTTCGACGCCACTGGTCTTAATTAGACCACTATGTCTTTGTCTGGGACAAAGGTGCCCTCAGTCCCCACTTAATGTAGCCTCTATAGTCAGCAGCTTAAAGTGTGTCCCGCTCCCACAGAAGAGAGCAGACGATATGCTTCGTGGCCTCCCCCGTCAGACCAAGTTAATGTTTTTGCCGTCCTTAATGCTCTTCATGCATTCAGCGCCGTGGCCTGGATACTCCTCCATGATGGGTTGAGCTGAGAGGGCCATTTTATTTAATACGGATCTACCTGCTGCACGGTGTCAGTGTTTTGTCATCATAAAACTTTGCCTACTTGTTAGTTTAACCAGCTCAGCTGCCATCTCTGTGGGGCTCAAGGTAATTTGCAGTCTACAGTGCCTGTGCCTGTACATGGCATCACACAAACCTGCATGTCTTAAGACGCTGTGGCACAGCTGATGCCATTTTAGCATGAAATTTCATCTGCGTTTTTATGCTTGCAGCAAACCCCTCACTTCACAGCATCCATGCCACCGATGAGACTGGACATTGACTGCTAGAGTTTTGGTGTAATTCCTCTGCCTGCCACTTTCACTTTCACTTTATAGCTTTGTTTGTTTACTCACCTACTCTCTAGTGTGCACTCTTTCCAGCACTTTATTTTCCCTTCTCTATCTTCCTCTCAGTCATTTTTCTACTGCGTAGAAGTTGTTATTTGTGTGTTGGATGAGGGGAGGGATGCAGGCAGAAAGATCAACCCTGAACCAAAACATATGTGGCTTTATAAAAGCATGCATACCTTGCCTGTCACATGCCACCCCGAGCTCTTTGCTGCTTCTTCAGTGTGTGCACAATTCTAACGTCAAGGTGTAAATTACTACTGACATAGTGATACGGACCATGGCTTCAGATAAAGTACCTTATAATAGTTTATTAGCCTAAACCAGTCACCTGTGCCCACTCAGCCCTCCTTCATCCCCTCATCAACCTCCCAGTGTAAATAGATGCTGCTCTTCAGAGCCACTTCGAGTGTGTGTTGTCTAGTGCATTCTGCATTTCAGCCATTACTGTCTGCTAATAGATGCCTGCATGAAATCTGTTTTTTTTTGCTCACACTGATGTAGTTGACCAATGAAATTGATTCAGTGTGATGAACCTTCTATGCGGAAAAATCCTCTGTGTGTAGCATTAGAAAAATCCCTACTGTCACAAATGTCTTAAACAGCACAGAATGCTAATTGCACATTACATTGCAGTTGCATTACACTGAGACAAATGAGCTGAAATCAACACTTAAGCTCTTTTCCCACCGGAGAGAGAAACCCTCACTAACACTCACTAACATCTGGCTTTTGCTTTTAATAGGAAAGGTTACAATCGGCATTCACTCCTGGGACAAAGGAGTCTGCAGTAGTCACTGGTATTAATCAGCTCCAGCTCCAATTGGCTTCGATCAGCAGTGATGGAAATACAACAGCCAGACGGACGTGCTAGTTTTAGCCCCTTTGCCGGTGTGATGCAATGCAGTCAAAGCAGCGCTCAAACATTGTTCAAAATTTAATCGACACAGAGTTTGAGAGAGACTGAATAAGTGATATAAAAATAATAATAATAAACTTTATTTATATAGCATGTTTCATACAAGAAATGCAGTACAAAGTGCTTTACAGTAAGGGCAGTATAAGCACTGAGTAGCTTTGGGGTGCAACTGACAAAGGCTGCATCCCCAAACTTCTTCCAACTGTTTGTGGGAACCTCCAATAAACCAGCAGCAGATGATCGCAGTGTTCTTGGAGGCAAATAGTTAACAAGCGAGTTCGCAATGTAGAGCTTTGTATACAAGGAGTAGGTGCAGAGCAGCTCAGACTGGCCTGATGTGCTCTCTCCTCTTGGTTCTCGTTAACAGCCAAGCTGCAGAGCTTTCAATGAGCTGAAGTCTCTCAGTGGTGTTTTTTGGGAGGCCAGTAAAAAGTGTGTTACAGTAGTCGCGGCAGCTTGAATGGATGTACCTTAGCAATTTCTGAGGTGGAAAATGATGTTTTTGTCACCTTGTTGATGTGGGACTTGAAGCTTAGATGTGAATCAAGGATCACACCAAGACTTGTAACCTTGGATTTTATCCAGAGAGTTAAATTTTCCAGATTATTAAGAAGCATTTCTCTTTTTGTAAGAGATATTAAAAAAGAAGTAGTCATCATAACATTTGCACTGGCCTCCATGCTGTACACTAACCTGTTTTCCAACCGTGATGTAAAAACATGACACACCAGAGGAAAAAATAAATAAAATTAGAGTGGCACACTTGTCTACTGATGAGCTGTGGTCTATTGGCAATGGCAAAGCTGTTTTCCTGCATTAAAAAACTTGCATACACATGCTATTTTTGGTGGAAAAGAGTGATAGACGGCCCCTGTTTCCACCACTAATGTCTCATAAAAATGGTATAATTACTTAAAAAGACTTTGCAAGGTGACTTCTGGTATTTGGCATGTCTTGGTAGGGTGGTTTGCTGTGTTGCTTTTGCCTTGTCATCACTTATACTGCAGAAGAACACACAGTCAAAGGGGTGGGTGCGGGGGTCAGTTCTCTTAAAGGGGAAAATCCGTTTTTTACAACCTGGACCTTATTTCTGGCATTAAATGTGGTTATTTACTCACCCAGATAAGTTTGGTGTCATTTGGAGTCCTTTGGAAGATATTTAGATCCACGAGAGCTGCGTACATCCATATAGTGGGAATGATCAGGGCACCGACAATGAGGCTCTAAATAACACATTATCTGCCGTGAAACTCGTTCATTTCACCAATATGTTTTTATGAATCACTAGAGTTGCTTGTCATCATCATTCGGGTCATTTATACTGACCTACTAACGTCTGACCACCGTAACGTTCACCTTTCTGTTTCTCACTTTTTGTCACTGGGCACTATGTAATAATAAATTCACGTTTGCATAAGAAGTGCCTCTGCTTTTTGTGCAGTGTGCGAGCCGTTCTACACAAGCGATGAGAAGAAACTAAAGAAATGTAAATTCTCACAGTTATTTACTTATCAAGCAAACAAATTCAAGGAAAATAAACAATTTATGCAGCTGTGTAGGCTACTTACTCAATTGAAAGTTGTCCGTTCGGTCCTGCAGGCTTTGGCTGGGTCTTCCAGTTTACTTTCGGGACATGAAAAAACAGCCCGGTTGATCATAGAAGTGAAATCCTCTGTAGTTGTGAGACAGTCATTTCTGGAGACATCCAGACGTGTATCTCCTGGCCTCAAATCCCACTCGGAGCAACAAAGGCATTCCTCCTCTGTTGGCATGGTGGAACACTGTCCACAAGAACACCACCAGTAGCAAATTCCAGCTGTAAACAGAGCCGTACTGCGGGTGTGCGGCGGCGCGCGTGTGGCGCACCTGGATGACATCATCCAGATCAGACGTTCAGTAGGTCAGTATAAATGACCCAGATGATGATGACAAGGAACTCTAGCGATTCATAAAAACATATTGGTGAAATGAACAAGTTTCACGGCAGATAATGTGTTATTCAGAGCCTCATTGTCGGTGCCCCGATCATTCCCACTATATGGATGTACGCGGCTCACGCGGATCTAAATATCTTCCGACAGACTCCAAATGACACCAAACTTATCTGGGTGAGTAAACAGCTGTATTTAATGCCAGAAATAAGGTCCAGGTTGTAAAAAAAATGGAACTTCCCTTTAAAGCCCCAAAAATTGTTGCCCTGGCCATGCTGTTTAAACCCCACAATAGGCTACTCAGTACGCCTCTAAATTGCAATTGCGAATCTCAGTTCCAATCTTTTTTGCAGGGCTTCAGGACAACATGCCATATTACACGTTCACCACACCTGCCTGCTGCCAGGACCTCACCTCTGTGCGAGCTATTGAAAGAGAAGTGCTCAGGAGTAAATGGTGGATTGCTGTGATAGGTAGGGATTGCATTTTGCTTTCCCCTGCCAGATTTTCTGACCCACTGCGACTGCAACAGTTTAGCCTTGTTTTGGGACCCAACAGCAAAAGGCCCATTACCCACCGCTGTGCCTTTAGTCTGAATCACACATTTGTGGTGTTGAGTTTTTCTGTCTCTATGAAGGTTATTGTTGAAGTGATAATATTGTCTTTCCCTGATAGGAACTTCAGCACAGCATTTGTCAAATAAGCCTCAAATTTGCAGGATTTGTGTGTGCAGCCACTTTGTACTGTATTTGTCATTCACTCCAACATGTGTAGAGACACAAAAGTTTGTGTAGATTATGTACTTCAATACCAGCAGTGCGACAAACAGTAGGCTACAAACACACCTGTCGTCACTCCATTTATATTTAGTCACATCTCATCCCTGTCTCCCTGCAACAACAGCAGAATAATAGCTCCTGGGATCTGAAAGTCAACAGATCTTTTTTTCCCCTACATGGAAGAATCAGAAAATAGACAGAAAAAAATGAGCGTGTGCCAAGAATCTCAGTCAAAAACTATTCTTATCTTTGAACAGGGGATTTGGAGGACTGTCATCACTGACATACTTGATTGTACGGCGTAATCACTATAACTTGAATCGTGTCTGATCTAATCTTGGCTCCAGTGGTGCTGTAGAGTTAGCAGCTATTGTCCTTAGTGACATAATGTTATCATTACAGCTCTCTTCACAGCAGGCTGAATGCAAACTGGAGCAGTCTATAAACACGAGCCATCATCCAGGTTTATGCTGCTACCTCAAATTATGACGTACTTGTAGCAAATGACATATGTTGTTAAAATCGGGCTTTCCATGAAGGTCGCATAACAAAAAATATGTATTGTAATAATACACTATAGCCCCACAGTTCACCCCAACATCAAAAATACATGTTTTCCCTCTTACCTGTAGTGCATTTATTTTGGTGTGAGTTGTTGAGTGTTGGAGATATCAGCCATAGAGATGTCTGACTTTACTCTAATATGATGCAACTAGATGGTACTCAGCTTGTGGAGCTCAAAGTGCCAAAAAATTATTTGAAAAACTCAACAATAATGTCTCTCTCTGGAAATCATGACCTGGTTACTCAAGATAATCCACAGTTGTGAGCAGTTTAATGTATTTAAATTCAGTAAAACTACACCCTCCAACCGTATCACTGCGCAAAAAGGAAGTGCACATCTACTGCTAGCTCACTTAGCACCACTGGGCTAGCTAATGTTACAGCTCAACTGAGGAGAACGCCATTTAACTTAGCATGTCACGCTGATACGAACATGAGCTTCTCATCCATGAGTAGATGCACACTTCCTCCTGCTGTCCTCCTTGGCTAAAGTGTAGCGTGAGCTAACACTAAAGTAAGGTGAGGTAAGACAAAACTTAAAAGTCTTCGAGGGGCAATTTGGGATACAGACAGTTGTCATGAGTATAACACAAACACACAAAATCCAGAATCACACACTGTCAGGGGTAGATCATGGACAATTAGTTGTCACTGCTGGTTTAGATAAGCAATAGCAAAGGACGATCTGTAACTCTTAAGGTGCTGACACACCAAACCGGGGCTAGCTGAGAGGCTAGGGGAGGCTAACTGGCTGTGCTTCCCTCCGGTCATGCTGCAGCTATTCAGGTTAAAGTGGGAAGAAGCAGCGGGTCTGTCGGGCAGCTGAGTGAAGTGGAGCCTGAGGAGGAAGCACCGGTTCGCCCCGATTTCACTACAGGCAGATTCACTCACTACAGGGGTGAGGAAATAAAACTTGAACAGCCAATCAGAGTGATCTCTCTCACCGACAAGCTCCGCCGCCGATTCAACATGCTACATCAGCCGAAAAGCTGCCGACACCAAAGTGCCGATGGTGCGGGACACACCGCAAAAACTAGGGCAACAGACGCTCACTGACGGCCCGACTTTGACTGACGGCCAACTGTTGGCTTGGTGTGTCAGGACCTTCAGTGCTACAGTTAGAGAGGCAAATCCTCCGCCATGATGGAAGCATCTGAAACTCAACATGGAGGGGATGTTGAGAGTCAATCGATTGAGCTTCAGAGGTGACCCTCTCTTCATACAGATGCTGTGGGTTATTAAAAGTAACACCAGTGATCTTACAACACAACTTGACCACTTCACAACTTGCTCTTGTTTTTAAGGCTCAGATAACCAAACCAATACACAATGTTAAAAGAAAGAATGGACTCAATAAAGGCAGAATAGAAAAATTTCATGATTGTCCTATCTACATCGACACTCCTCAGCTTCCTTAAAAAGAATGACCTCTTTCCCGGTTGAATTATGGAGGCTGCGGTGGAAATTATGAATGACAGTTTTGACTGCATTTTAGGTGCAAATGCAGGAGTCTCATCATCTCGGTACACAGTATGGAGACCCATTCGCAGAAACAGCAAGCTCAGGTCCATCAGAAGAGCGAAATTTCGGAAGATATTGAGATGGATGACATGCGTAGCAGCATGCGGTAAGGAACATTTTTCTATCTTTCAACAGGCTTAATACAAACGCCCTGATGGCCCGTTATCCCGACAACAACTGCCCACTGTTCCGAAGTCTCGTTGCTGCTTTGACATTTTATTTACTGTTGCCATGACAACTAACACATACCACATTAAAAGTGATCATTTTAACACAAACCATAAGCTTTCCATAAACCTAACCAAGTGTTTTTTGTGCCGGGCCGTAATGTCAGTAAATTTGAGTAAAATACAGACTTCGTTTATCCCGTGCAAATGCACTGCAAGAAACACAGATGTGGGGGGTAATTTACAAATTACCAGACGTCCCCAGATAATACTAATCCTGTGCGAACAGGGCTTAAGACAGTGCCCAAAAACTTGTACTGCTGCACTGCTGCCACCGGCAAACATCTCATTGGTCTTAGACACATTAATGTGGAGGAAAGACTGGTCACTCCAAATAAGAAATTCATCCAGAACTGGGCCATGGTCATATTATGATCCATGAAGAAGGTCATTTGCGTACTTCAGGATAGTCTTGATGCATGATTACTCTGACATTAATTTGTGTACAAACAAAATAAAAGAGGAGAAAAAACACTTCCCTGAGGGGAACCGAACATGTGCTGGATACAATTAAAAGCAGTAGATGTACTATTCCTTCTGCACGGTGATACCGTTAGCTGGTGTAGTTACGTAAAAACAAAAAGTTGGTTTGTGAAATTGCTCACAACAAGGTCTGCGGATTATCTTGAGTAACTGGGTCTTGATCTCTGAAAAGAGACATTGCTGTTGAGTTTTTCAAATGTATTTTTGGGGCGCTTTGTGCACCACAAGTCGAGTGCCATCTGGTTCCATTATACTGGAGAGACAGCAGACATGTCTACAGCTGATATCTCCAACATCTGACAACTCACACCAAAACAATCTAGATTTAAAAATAGCACCACAGATAAGAGGATAAATATGTACTCATGATTCGAGGGTGAACTTTCTCTTTAAAATCTGTCTTAGTTTCCTTGCCATCTAACTTATAAAGAGCTTTAAGTAATCCTATAACAAGTCCATGTCACCATGCAATATTCCTGTTGTTATTTAGAAACATGTGTCAATTTTATACCTGAGCTGAGCTGTGTCAGATCTTTATAAAATCCGAGTCAGTGGCAGTGTTACGCAGCCAGTTCTTCTCTAGGTCACAGTGTGAGTCTGAAGGAGAGAGGAGAGTAATGAAAAATCTGACTTTTAGTGAACTGAATTTTCCAAAGGGCGGAGTCGGTCAACAGCTTTTTGTTTTCTAGGCCAAATTTACATTTCAATGGGTTTGGCAGAGGTCCTAGTTTCAGAGAGGTGAGACAGCGTTCAGAGTCGATGAGCAGGAGGAACACTGGAGATTTGCTTCCTTTGGTCTTTGCCCACATTTTATTGACAGCAAGCAAGAAACCAAGCGCAGGATTAATTTTGTTCAGTCAGTGTTTGACCTTTTGTGGTTTAATTTAAGACTGCATAAAAGTATCCATCCAGGCTGCCATATGTGAGGCAATTCAAAAAATACATGGTGGACACTCTTCCTCTGCTGACCAACACTAAATCTCCATCTGCCACAGAAAAACTGAAACTGGTACGTAGATGTCGAAGGCGATTTCAGTCCCATTTGTTCCAGAAAGACACACAAGTCAGGAGGAATACTGGTGTTTACTGTGGAGAATATTTGGTGTTGGTAATGATGCTTGGAGGGAGAAGATGAAGGGGAGTCTTCTCTTCACTGCTGAGAGCTGAAAGTTGTCAATGAATATATAGTAGCCTGCTGTGTGGGAGCTCAGGATAGCACAGTAAGTATGAGGTTTGAGCTTGGCAGGTTTCTTATTTTCTTTCAGCGACTTACTGAAATTACGGTATAGATTTTGTCATAAGATATCATCAGTTTTTGTTAGCGCTTTCTTTGAAAGTTGGCGCTGTTATTGACAATAAGATTACCATCCAATCAACTCCCTTTCTTACCTTTCCTTTTTGAACTGTGCTCTTATTTAGGCCACGTCCACACTTTAACGTAGGTAGAGTTCTAAACGCCGGACAAGAACAGTTTACATCCACATGAGCAAATACAGGTTGTTCTGTGCATGACAGCAATTTCATGAGATTCGTTCTCCACATGCATGATACCACAATAGGCTTATAACTTACATCTGGAACCTCATTCACTGTTTGTATACTTGTTTGTATACCAGTACTTTACTGGTTAAAAAGAGGCAATTGTGGCTCAGGAGGTAGAGCAGTTGCCTAGCATTTGGAAGGTTAAGGGTTCAGTCCTTGGCCCTTGCAGTCGAAGTGTCCTTGGTCAGTATAAGAGAGAAAGATGTTCTGAATGTTTATCTGATGAGCATGTATAATAACCATACATGGTACCACCATGCATGGTAGCCCTGGCCCCCAGTGCATAAATGCGTGTGTGAATGGGTGAATGGTGCTCATGTTTTAAAGCACTTTAAGTGGTCACTAACACTAAAAGAGTGCTATATAAATGCAGGCCTATTTAAAAACCCTCCATTACAAGTAAAGCTTTGCATTTAACATCTTATTTATGTCAAAGTGCAAAGTCCTATCAGTAAGATGCAATTAAAGTATGAAAGTATAAGTTCTCACTCTGCAATAAGTTGTCCCCTGTGACTGATGTATCTTTATTTATGAAATTATTACAATGTTTATAGTGCTGCATTAATGTGTGAGCAACATTTTACAGTTGTGCTGTTGAAGATGGAGCTATAGAGTTAGCCAGCCAGTTCTCATTTGCAGGATGTCAAACAGTGACGCCTTGTCACGCCCCTCAACGTGTGATATTGACGCCAGCACCAGGCTTTCAGCTAAGTCCAGTTTAAATCCAATACTTGATGCTGAGAGCCACTGTTGCAGTGCACATAAGGCAGGAGGGACTGGAGGTGGATGGATCAAACAAACATGGACTTTAATCCTAGAGACCACTAGCCTGGAAATCCAGGCTCAAATCTAGAAAGCTTTTGAGTCTGGCCCTCACCGATACACCCTTCCTACCCAAGGGGCAGCACTAACTGAGGCATATTAAATGCCACCGCACGCAACTGGATAGCACGATGGCCAATCAGAGCAAAAAACAAGGTGACGTATTCATTGCACTAAGCTCCATTGGTTTGCCAACCAGTGGGGCTAACTGATATATTATGCTTTTGCTGTATCCCGTTGGCAAAACGGCAAAAACGTCCTTCCTGGAAGCGAAAGCTTCTAGGGCAGTCTTCTGGTGCTCTCTCAAGGAAAAAGATAAGTGTAGTTGGCTTAGCGTTTCTTCCAAAGCTAAACTGAATGGAAGCGGTCCTTTGGCAGCTGCCATCTTGGCTGTTTACTTTTCGACTCCTACGGCACAGCGCTGTCCTCATCATGTTACGCCCGCCCAGAACCCGCCTCTGTCAGATAGACTGATCTGATTGGTACGATGGTGATTCAACGGGCTCTGCTCGTCGGGCCAGATCACCGTGCAGTGCAAATTCTAATTTGCTTGGGGCGGGGCATCTGGATTTCCAGGTTAGGAGACCACAGTATATCCAGTATGAAACCAAAAGTCAATGTTGCCTTATTGTAGTGTTGACCATTTTATGTACGGTTCTTGCAAACTACGTTACGTAACAAATATACTTATCTTAATCCAACACATGATTTTTTTTCTAAACCTAACCAAGGAGTTTACTTTTTGGCTAAATCTTACTGCGACTGTTCACAACATTAACCACGTGTGACAGTGTGTTTCAGCTGTTTGGTCTGGGCATCTCTATGAGACAGAGAGGGGTGCGACATTTCATCAGTAATGGAAGACCTGGGATGAGATGGGTTGAAATACAGGTGACAGGTTGAGCTGGTTTAGTTCAGTAGCTCTGGATCAAAAACTCAGGCCCTCTCAAAGGTTCCCAAGATGAATCTGTAATGAGATGATTTATGATAGAGGAAAGGAGATAAACAAAGTTGAGATATTCAAATTTGTATTATTTTTTTGAAAATAATTTTCTGTAATATTTAGAGAGAAAATCACTTTTGATGGAACTGATAATGACCCATAGGCAGCTGAAACATGAATAGGAACTCCAAACAGACTCTGACAACACAGCTCATTCTCATTCCAATCTCGTCAAATACTTTGTCAGTGATCTGGGTGTTAGATATTAACGCACAAAGGCACCTTTTGTGGTGGAATAATACAAACCACTGATGCTATATCAATGGCAATGTGAATGTTGAGCCAAACAATGATGCTTTTTTCTAAACCTAAGCGTGTTCTTTTGTTGCACAAGGAAACAAACTTCAAACAAGGTGTTTTACGGACGTTGTAAGTTAATTTTGAAAAAGACGTGTGTGCCGAAACTGTGTATTTTCTGTGAAAACAGAGGTGTATTATGAAAATACACAATGTATGTAACAAGTTTAAACTGACACTGTCTCTGAACGTCAATAAGAGATGTGGGAGGATACACAGCGCATCATATGTAGCATTGTTTGATGAGTTGTGATGAGAGTGTAACAAGGTTGGGAACAACTGATTTCATTTTTACTGTTCATAATAACATTTATAAACTGTGTCTTTATTGATCATGTACAGCATAGATGATTTATGCAGATTCTTCAGATGAATAACTGATGATGTGACTCTTCTAACAGAAAGTGTGGACACATAACAAGTCAGACCAACCTTCAACAGACAGTTTCTTAATGCAGGCTCGTGTTTCTACAAAATGTTTCGGCGACACAAGTTTCTACAGAAAACATGATTCCTATAGTAGGAATATCAGATATAAGCCACCCATCCTACTACATCAAAGCCCTGACCCCGTCTGACATCCAGACACACGCACACAATCTTAAGCTTGCTACACATGCACACAGCGATAATTTCAAACAGAATAAAAGAGTGAGCAAGCTGCATTCCCACACCAATTTTCGCTCTGATTTCAGAAGGGACTGCTGATTGCAATGCAGAGTGGCAGCTAATTTCACCTGAGAATGCAAAGCATTGTGTTTTGGCATTGATTTCTCTTTCTTCAGACACAAGTAGAGACAGAGAGAGAAAACACAAACAGACGGAGAAAGAAAGTCAGAAGTAAGTATGAGTGCGGAAGGAGGTAGTAGACACATAGTGGCACCCCTAGAAATGCTTCATAGGGGTGGCCAGATGGGGCCACTGATGATAACTGAATTTCAGGAGATCCATTATGTTACTGTAGTATATAGGCTAATTGAAAACTAGCAGCACCTCTTCACAACATGACTGGATGCACAAGACACGGAGAGAAATGTTCCAGATATGGTAGAAAGACAGACATAAAGAAGATATACCCCTCATTAGTGTTACATTAGGCATATACTGTACCTCATTAGTCAGAATCAGCTTAATGCATAGCAAATGTACAGGGATCTGTCTTGATATCAGTGCTGCAGTGGCAGTGACCATGTGGCTGCTGCTGCAGTACAGGCTTCCAGGAAGAGAGGAGAACGGCTATATGCAATAAGGGATGAAACTATAGCCCGCTCTCTCGATAATGTTTCCTGTTGTCAGGAGGTGGCATTAATTAGTCAGTCAGGGAGCTGTGGTGTTGGTAAGTGATAGAAAACGTTACAGCCTCTCTGGCTTAATCATTGCCATAACTTATGTGTGCGCTCGCTAATAATAAAGGCTATATGACTCATGCGAACGTAAATAACTGTCTCCTGGAAATGATGTTTGTATGTTGGTAAACTACTTTCTTAATTACATGGTTGTGGCAACGTAATCACTGCCTGGATTATGTTCAGAGACACAGTTTATTTCGGGTAATGAAAAACTACATTAATGTACTGCATAGGTTCAGAAGGAACATGAAGGAACATTCAGATGGACATGGGTCTAATAAACTAAGGTACGATAACAAGTTTGACGTATGTACCGTGACAAAGCCTACTGAATCACTGGCTACATCGTACGATACAATAGCTTCGCATACTGACTGCGCAAGGATGCTGCATGGGTCATTACCTCTCCAACTGTGAAGCACAACATAGAAGGTCACATTATTAAATAACATTATGTTTTTTGGGCACCATATACTGCAGTGTGTTTCTGTGTGTGTTTGCTAGCTGCTAGGTTGCTCACCTGGCAGCTGCAACTCTGCCGCTATTTCTAATGTGGATTTCAAGCGGTGTTTAGGATCATTGTCCTGAGCTGTTTTACAGATGCTGTGATGTTTGCTTCCAAATTTTACTAGAAGTTAAGTGAATCCATTCTTCCCTCTTCTGTGAAATGTTCCCCATGCCACTGGCTGCAACACAAGCCCAAAGCATGACCGAACCACCCCCCTGTTTAACAGTTGGACAGGTTTTCTTGTCATGAAATTATGCACCCTTTTTTCTTCTAACATACCTTTGCTCAGTGCGTCCAAAAAGTCCTATTTTAACTTCATCAGCTCACAGGACTTGTTTACAAAAAGCATCAGGCTTGTTTAGTTGTTCCTTTGCAAACTTCTGATGCTGAATTTTGTGGTGAGGACACAGGAAAGGTTTTCTTCTGATGACTGATAACTCTTCCGTGAAGCTCATATTTGTACAGGGGTCACTACACAGGAGAACAATGCAGCACCACTCCAGAGTCTGATTAACCTTCCTGCAGATCTTTTGCAGTCAAACAGGGGTTTTGATTTGCCTTTCTAACAATCCTACAAGCAGCTCTCTTGGTAAGTTTTCTTGGTCGTCCAGACCTCAACTTGACTTCCACAGTTCCTGTTAACTGCCATTTCTTTTTTTTCTTTTTTTTGATCATTTGTTTTTATTTTCTTTTTTCAACAAACATACAAAACAAAATAACACAACAGCAACAGTCGTCAAGACAAAAAGGAAAAACACACGAGATAGGCAGTAAAATTAAAATTCTTCAAAAAAATATTTCAATTTCTCAGGCGCCGACACCCAACATCACAGTCTTAGACTCCTTAATTCCCATTACCCGTGCAGTTGACAATTCTAGGTAGACAATGTCTAGGAATGTTAGGATCCAACTGGCTACCGATAGCTTTTCGGGGTGTTTCCACCTCATGGCGACCAGCTTCTTGGCTGCGGTGAGGCCAGCAAGAATAATTCTTCTCTGATAGATTCTGGCCGGCGGCTGAGGCAAATTGTTAAGGAGCACAGCAGTCACAGTCACAGGTATATTCACATAAAATATTTCCAATAACTGACGGGCAGTAATGGGGGGCATTCCCAGAACACATGTATAAACATACCAGCGGCACCTTGAGAGCAAAGTGTACAATGAAAGACGGTCACAAGACCCATCGCATGGAGCTTTCTTGGGGTGAGATAGGTCCGGTGGACATAGTTCAAGTGAATCTGTTGATGATTGGGGTTATGTGAGGTCAACAGGATGTTGGACCATACTGGGTCCCAGTCCACATCTTGGTTCAGTTCTGGCACATCGTTCCTCCATATCCTGTTCAGGGGGAGGTCCTTGTAAGAGGACTTTAATAGAAGGGCATAAAAGGTAGAGACAAAGCCCCTGGAAGTGCTTCTGCTTCTGATGAGTTTATGGAAGGGATGCTGATCCAGTGGTTGATTCAATGGGACCCCATGGGCCCTGAGGGCTGCTCTCAATTGTAAATAAAAAAAGAAAGAGGTACCTGGTAAAGAGCGAAGACCTGTGTTTTTAAAAATATCTCTCAGAGTGCAAACACCCTTTCTTTCCCACTTGGGGAAAGTTATTGGTCTTTGTCCTATCAGGAGCCAAGTATCATTAAATATTGGAGAATCTAAATGCCACGGACTGTTAACTGCCATTTCTTAATTACATCACAAATTGAGAAATTAGCTACCTAAACGCACTTTGCTTTCTTCTAATAACCTTCTCCTGCTTTGTGGGCATAAGTTATTTTAGTTTTCAGAGTGCTGGGCAGCTGTTTAGAGGAGCCCATGGCTGCTGATTGACGGGACAAGGTTTCAGGAGTCAAAATATTTCTAAAGCTTTTAAATTTGCATCACTTGGCCTTTCCTAACGATGATTTTGAACAAGCCATAGCCTGAACAAGCTAATTAAGGTCTGAGACCCTGGTAGAGGGTGTGTGAGAGCTCAAATGTCTTGGGGTACCGAAACTTTTGCATGGTGCTCCTTTACTTTTTATCACTCTAAAATTAATAATCTTGATTAAAATCTTTACCTTCATGCCTTTTAGAGATAAGTTCATTTTCTACTTACTTAACTATTCACAGTAAATGAAATTTTGACCAGGGGTGCCCAAACATTGTTACTGTATATGGGTATTGTCTTTACTCAAGACATTTTAGTTGCCTAAACTTCACTAAATCACAAAATGTTCCAATAGGTCATTCAGGTCATTTCAGAGGGTGGCCACAAAAATGTTCTATATCCAGGTCTGCTGTCTCTCCGCAGGTATAAAGTGAAGGGATTTGTAAAGCTGCCAGGACATCTGCCTCACCTGCCTTTCTTTTTCCTTCCCCTGATGCCAAGTCTTGGCATCTTTACCTGCCCCCTATCTGAAACACCTCGGCTCTATTCCCACTCCTCTACGCTTTGCCAAAGTACCACTAAGAAATCCCAGCGAACATACTGACGCTGAAAAGGCGTTGACACAGCTGCCTGCGGAAATACCAGAGTTCTGTGTAAATATACTACAGTGTTTAAATCAATGTTAAGTCAGTTTGAAATAATGTGATCTTATATAATGTATACCCTAAGGTTTTAATATGGTCTCCCACTGTATAATCATATTTTGTTACTTTCATTTGGGATAATGTGTATGACATATAAACCTAAACTGCTTGGGCTTTAGGCTGCTGTCTGCAGGTCACTGTGTACCAAAACCTCATGGGGCAATACACTGAAAACAGTCCTACCACTGAGTCATAAAATGTCCTAAACATAGACACACACATACATACACACTCTGTTGCACATGCACACCCTGATACACTTATTTATGAGAGCACAGCGATGGACAGTGTTGAGCTTTATCCTCTTTTTTTCCCCCTTTACATTCTTTCTATTTTACAGCCGGCTGAGTGCCTTCAAGTGCATGCTTCAATCGTTTCACTCCTCTTAGTGGAGCTACACAGCAGGGAGACGTCTTTCCTGGTGATGTTAAAACCACTTACCAAACTTGTGCATTCTGTACACACAAGTGTAGTACTTGGATTCTTTTAGCTCTCATTATGAATGAACTCTCCTTTGCGTTAGCATGTTCAGTACGTTTTCGAACTCTTCTCTGTTCCTTTTTGTCTTTCTGTTTGTCTCTGCGTGGCACTTTGTCTGTGTTTCCTCCCGTCGCTGTCTCTGTTTGTGTCTCCTTTCCTTTGTATTCTCAAGGAGTATGCAGCCCAGTCCGCCTAAATGTGATTATGGATTATCTGCAGTGTTTTTCATCTTCAGAATTTCAGCAAGATGTGATCTAGAGATGTGTCTTCTGTTGTCTTTCTCCATTCCAATGTAAGGAGGCCAGTCAAACTGTGGGGTAACACAAGGGAAGGAAGACTTGGTTGTTGCCTGATTGCGAGGACATCAGCAGCAGCACCACCACCACCACCGACAGTGTTCCTGTGTATGGGCCTATCGTTCGCGGGACAGATGTAAAGCTCTGACAGATGTAAAGACTGAATATTTACAGAAGAAGGGAAAGATATCTGTCGGCTGTGATTGGTTTGTAATGTGACTCCTGTCTGACTGCTGAGCGTGGCCTCTTCCTGTGTCTGTCCTTTCATATTAAATTCCCACATGGTCCAGTATATGGGTTTTGATTTATTTTGACAAGGCACAACTCCTAATAGAGTTTCACCTTTGTTAATTTATTAATTTATTTATTTTTCTGTGACTAAGCGATTGATAGAATCTTGTAGACAAATGACCTTTCTGGTTGACGAACGTTTGGTCGATTATTAGGGGGCAGCTGTAATCAACATTTTCACAACTTGACAGAACTTAATTAGCAAGATTTCCTCATTTTGCTCATAAAAAACATAATTGGCTTGGCAGTACATTTCCCTCAAAATGTATTTCCTGTTTCACAGTCACTGCAATGCATTGTCGCATGGTTAAGTCCTAGTTCGGTTTTAGGATATTTACTTAACCCTGACAGGACATAGTTCTAATCAGAGCCATTAATAAATGGACCTGGTTATAATTGAAGTTTGGTCAGCAATAACGGGTCAGACCTGCCCTGTTTGAGCTATCTCCTTGTCTCCTTTCCTTTGCATCCTCAAGGAATCTGTAGCCCAGTCTGCCTGAATGTGATTATGGATTATCTGCAGTGTTTTTTATCTTCAGAATTTCAGCAAGTTCTGATCTAGCAATGTGTCTTATGTTGTCTTTCTCCATCCTCTGTCTCTGTTCTGATGCACGGAGAAGGAACATTCTGGTGTTTGCCTGAGTGCGAGCACATCATCAGCACCAACAGCAGCACCACTTCCGACGCTGTTCCTGTGTTTAGCCCGCTTCTATCCTCTCCTGGTGTGTGTTGCAGTCTCTTGGCTGGCTCCCACAGACAAACAGTCCTGCATCTCTGGACCCCACTCAGTGTAGAGCAGCCATTGTTCCCCGAAAAAAAACCCCCATAAACTCCTCCATATCCACCCTCTCAGGCTCCAAACTCTGGAACATGGGCCGAGCTGTCTAAACAATGGCCTCTGAGTAACCGTGACGCTGGATGTGCAGACAGCTCCACTGTAATTGGAAAAGACCTCTAATGAGTGCAGATGAATGCCTGACCGTGGGCCACCAAACCTGAAGCCTGGGAGTTTGTGTTGTCCTCCTCCTCTGAAGGTTTCGGATGGGACCGTTTTGGCATTGTCTGCCCGCATGTGAGCATCTGCTGTGAGAATATTCATTTGGGAGAGTGGGTCATTCCCACAGTGCACATCCTATCCTTTGGTCTTGCCTGATTTGCATTCACTCTAAAGGCTGCCTATACTCCTATTCACTGATCTGTGCTCAGTTCTCTCTGTGCATCCTAACTACCTTTCTTGGAATGCTCATGCAAATCCTTTTTTTTTTAACATTTTATCAAAGACTTTTTCTATTCCTTTTCTATTTCTCTCCCCTCTCCGTGAATAGACGTGGTTAAGGACAGCTTGCTGAGGTAATGCAGTTTTTTTAATAATGAGCTTCCAGTCAGCGGAACAGCCCAGTCACATCTAATATCTCCTAATAAAAGGAGAGTGGTTGCTTTCCTCTGCAGGGAGTGCTATTCAGCTCAAACTTGTTGGTGGTGGGGGAGAAATGCCTCTTAATTAAAGGCATTAAAACTCCACAGGGAGCACTAGGGAGCCCAAGGGTGCCATGCGTTCATGTCTACTGTTGACCCCTGACCCTCGGTATTGTATCATCCCGTAGACTTTCTTTTGGCTGCCAGACGATTAAAGCAAACATCAACCTTTTTTCTTCCTGTCTTTGTAACAGCTTCTTTCTTTCCCAGCAGAGCAGCACTGGTCTCCTGCTTGCTCTGATATTACAAGCCAGCCTCTCCTCATTCAACAAAGAGTGAGGTCGCAACCTGTCTGAGCTTCCCTCTGACTGGCAGGCATGATGGCCCTGCTGGGTTTCCTCTTAATAGTAGTAACGTGCATTTGATCTGGCTTTTGACCAAACCAGCCATGTGTGTGCCTATAACAGCATAACCTCCACCACCTACGACGCTGCAAAGCAATAACAGAGCTGTGACACTTTAGCCCCTCTGTGTTTTCAACAGAGAATAAGGGTGTTCTGTTTTTCCTTTTCAATCTGATGACAGCTATATTGACCTGTTCCCCCTGCTGTGCTCCCTTTATATTGTTATTGTATAAATACACCCGGTTGTCCACTGTTAAAATATTATGGCTGTAATACCTCCTCTTGACAAATCCTCAGCGCAGCGGTGTCAGTGACTGAGTGATGTGAAAAATCGGCGTCCCACAGCAAAGAGGGAGGCTTTCTCGCGACCAGCTGTGGTCTCCGGCAGACAGGACCACTGAGAGTTTAACAGCCGTGTCAGTGCTTAATTAGAGAGCCAGACCAAAGGAAACAGCTCATGTTCCTTGTTAAACATGCTGAAGGCCATAAGCTCACTGCGCAGACTGTCTGAGGGTCAGCAGGTCAGACTGGGATGATGAAGTTTCCCTGTACGTGTTTCCTGAGTTCGGATGAGGTAAGGGTCTATTGGTAGCATGTGTTATTATTCACCAGCTGAGATTATATCTACATGAACTGCACGAGCCAAACATCACAGCCACATGAATTCTCCCGTTTATATCCAATTTAAATCCGTACATACTGTTTTTAAATTAAACATAGTGAATCTAGTCTGATAAAGTCATCATTCTATTAACCTATAAATTTAAATTCAATCTCCTGTGTGGCTTAATCACATTCATATTGACAGATGTTGTGATGCACTGCCGCTGTGAGTCATGCCCAGTGCGGCTTGTATAAGATTCTGTAACTTGCACCGTTGCTCACCCTATTTCTGATGCTGATCAAGCTCCATGTGCAGATTAAAAATGTAATATATTTTAATAGTTTGATAAGACGATTGTGCTCCCTCGTCTGAAATCACTGAGTAATTACTCACTGTGTGAGTGATGATACAGCTCTGAGGTTAACTACTAATTTAACAGTTTAGATGCAGGTAAACAAGCTCACACTGAATCTTTCTACCTTTAAATTTGAGGTAAAATGGAGGTCACTTGTGCATGAATCAAAGATCAGGACTGACTATGGCTCTTGTTGCAAAGAAACATAGCTGTAGCTGTAGGCCTACATGTTGTATGTCAACACATCTGATATATAATAATCATTGTATCAGGGCACAGTATACTCTGCAGGTTGATGTACTATATTCTGTAGTTTATTGGCACAAATGAAACATGTACAGGTCAAAACAATCCATACACACACAACATGCTGCTAGGTTTTTAGCTATGTTCTCGGTTATTTAATAGGGTCTATCTTGTTATTTATTCTGTACACTGCTGGACCTTGGTAACGAATTTCCTTCCTTCGTCTTAAGTGCTATATCATAGGCAACTGGACTTGCTTGAGATTCTTGAAGACATTTGGCCTCTCATCCAAGAGGCTTCTCTAGTTCTAACGGACTGGTGCTAGGTCTCAAGCTTTAAAGTTTGAGTTGGTTTGAATCCTTACAAAGTTACTGAGGTCACATGTGAGTCGTTGACCCATCCATCCATCTTGTGTGTCGTTAGGGTTGGATTGTCCCGAGAAGACGGTCTTGGGACTCTCCCCAAACAACTTAACACCCATTCACACCTGAACCCATCTAACCCTAACGACACACAAGATAGCCAGGTGAGTCAACAACTCACATGTGACCTCAACAACTTCATAAGGGTTCACACCCACTCAGAGTTTAAAGCCTGAGACTCCGCACCAGTCCATTACACCTGAAGATGCCTCTCAGATGAGAGGTGAAACGCCTTCAAGAACTCAAGCAAGTCCAGTTGCCAATATAGTGGAGGGAGCTGAGAGATTTGAAAGGTTTTAAAATTGATCCCGAGTTGGCCCTTTTCCAGTGACAGTTATATAGTTATAAGCAAGCTAAATGTAGCTGATGTGAACCGCTTTTGTCTAGTACAACAAACGCCACAAAATTATCTGTGACTGTGACCATGAACACAAATATACAGCAGGCAGTTGTCCTCAGTTTTTAAGAAATTCAGAGCTACACCAGAACATTTATGAACAGGTCTTACTTTACTACTAACTTGTGTGTAACGTTAGCATATTAGCATGTTTCCACTAATTACTTGGACTGATCTAACGTTAGTAGCGTTAGCTTTGCAAGCGAAGGCTGCAGGTAACAGCTTTGCTGTGTTGGATTAGATCAGAACAGAAACACGACAGGAGAATTTACTGAGTCATTTTGCTGTTTCCACTAATTACTTGGACTGACCTGACGTTAGTTAATCCTCTCGCTCTCCAAAACAAATGCATGCGGTAACTGCCGGTTGCAGTCGAGATTTTACGACACCAGGCTGTGGGTGTCATACCGCTTCGACCAAAGGGGCGCTATAATCAACGAAAACGAAAAGTTCTGCACAGCTGCTTTAAATTGAATTAAAACTAAAATTAAAAATATTGCAGCCTTCTGCAGTAACTCTGACCTCCTGTTGAAGACCCAGGGTTTAATTGTTTAGTTGAAACAATGAACCAATAGCACAGTGACACACCTTCTCTGTCAGCATATCATCTTACTGCTCCTCATTTTAGGTATGATTTTTTATCTCCGTTGGAACTTTCTTGCTGCAGTCACACGCGCCTTTCACCTCCCCATCACCACTTCTTTCGGATTCATCAGTCTCATCTGCCTCAGCAGTCAGCAGCCTCAGAGTCAGCAGCCACCACCACCAGTGTCTGGACTCCATGGGGGAGTTATCCTGCTGCTGTTCAGATGTCCCTCAATCACAAAATGTCTCCTTCTGGACTTAAACTGGAATGGACTAAATCTTAATCAGCACAAATCATCCATCAATCTGTACGCTCATATCCTGTATGAAATATGATCTTTACTTCATTCTTCTGTCACTCCTGATTGAAATCGTTTTTATACTGCCACTAAACAAGAAGAAACTGCCCACAAAGTTGCCCACAAAAGTATGTATTTTAGTTACAGCTGTATTTATTTAGGAGCACAGTTTGATTCAAGAGTACAGTTCACACAGAGTTCATTAGGTATGGGCAACAACAAAGGAACACATGCTCACTAACAAGCTATTGTCATGCATACATTTTTGCTAAACGTTAACCATGCTACACACGCTCACACGCGTTTCCCTCTCTGATTCCACTCCTCCACTGTAGCTCCATGGCCCACAGGACAATTGTTGTGTGTAATGACCCGCTGTCCTGTTACTCTTGGCTGATCCCTTTCTACCATCCCCGGGGTGTTTTATTTTGCCAGCCTGATCGAGCCTGTGCAGTCAGTCGGATCCACCAGACGAACCCAGACAAAGAATCATAAAACTTTAATCTGGGATGAATTGTCATCTCGGTTCTCTCCCAAAGCCACAGTTTTAAAGGATGAGTTCCAGTGGGTACGGATGTTTGTTAATTCACAGATAATGAAGAAAGGCCTATCTATCTATCTATCTATCTATCTATCTATCTATCTATCTATCTACATTCTCTTTTAGGATGATTGATGCCAGCGCCATGGACATTTTGAACATTATTCCACCCTCAAACCTGATGTTCCTAATTTGTGTTAAACTCACAGGGGACATTTGGCCTGCCAAAAAAACCTCTTAATTATTAAATTCCTGACTGACTAATGACTTGCATGACATTCCTCACAGGATTCAGCACAGATACCCTCTAAAAAGGTTTGATGGATTGCTCTTAGCTGTATTAATTCATTTTGGATCCTTGTTGGACAGGTGGGCATTTCAGAGCCTAATTGCTGCGCAGCTGTGCAGCAGACTACACACCACAGACTCATAACCTATACACCTTTATACGTCGCTCTTTTTAGCATGCAGATATTAACCTGAATTTGGAATACATTTAACTTGACAGAATACCAACATTTTAATTAGCTTATGGGAGTTAAATGGTCACAATTATAGAAAGATAATGTGAGACCTACAGGTTAAATTAAATAACAGAGGTATTTTTAGAGCAATTACTTTTTAAAAAAAAAAAAAAAAAAGAGTAGAAAAAGAGGAATTTGCTGAACTTTAGGACAAAAATAAATTCAGCTTACAAGGGAAGATGAGGAGTGACTGTGCTGCTGTGAATAGAGTGAAAAGGTCACTTCTCTATAGGTGAGACGGGGGGAAGAACATCGCAATTCATCGCAGAGACGAGGAGAAAGACAAGTGGCTGATAGGGGCACAACGCTGCGGTGTTTATGACTGCACTATGGCCCGGAGGTTTGGGAATGCGCGCCAGCACCCGAGGTCTAAACTTGACACGAGCAGCCAGTGGAGAGAGGATGCGGTGGTAACATGAAAGGGTGCAAGAGGCTGACACGCCGCAGTGTTCGTGAGGAATGGAAGGGCCTGAATGGAGTTCAAGAAGTCAGCTAGGAGGGAGTTCCAGTACAAATGGGAGATAACTCAATGATTAGAGCTCAAGAAGGAGTCGGGCAGCGTTCCTGGTGAGGGAGGATCTCATTTCATCTGTGGCATAGAGTGCAAACACACAGTAACGGATCAGATTGTGGCTGAAATATACGGGTATAGAAGAACCATATTGAGACAATGTTTAGAGGTCTTAGAAATATAGAAATTGAAACTGAATTTTGGGCAGACAGGCATTGGACTGGAGATTTTAAAGGCTGGCAATATTCTACATTTTTCCAACCAAGTCTCACTCCCAACTCATCAAACACTGACACTTGGTCAGTGGCCCATGGTGTCAGATACCAACACACCCTTTAGCAGCGATATGAGATGGGGAATTTTTTGATACTCTGAGTAACCGCTCTAGTGTAAAGAGTGAGAAAGTCTGCACAGGCTGGGCGGCAGGGGAGTTGGATGGACCAAACAAACTCTGGACTGTCACCCAGGAGTCTGCTGTTTGTGTCCCACATAAAATCAAAAGTCAGCTGAGTTATTTAAAGGTAGATCTGGAGGATTTTCAAACAAAACAAAATATAGACATATACAAATGAAATCCTGCTTAGTCATCACCTATGGGCTTCTACTCATGTGTGGTGGTGACTCTGTTTGCAGAACTCCTGCCCTTTAACTGTATTTTGATGTTTTTGTGAGCTCGGACCGCTTCTGGGCGGAGATTTCCCCAGCCAATGAGAGAGCACAGGTGCCGTGCCCGAGCATGTCCAAGCATGTCTGAGCGTGCACCAGCGCGAGCCTTGCCTCAACCTCTTCTGTGAAGCCTTCTTCCGTACCTCCGAGCTCCGTACACCCGGGAGAGTTGAGCCTGATAGGAGGGGCCAAATTTGAATGTGTGTTTACAAACAGCAACTGGAAAATCCTCCAGACCCTACCTTTAACAACATAGCTGGCGAGTATGTGTAGAATATTATGCTGGTGGCATACGTCACATGATGTTACATTACATTCGGAACAGACACAGTTATTTAAAGCCAAATAATTTATATTTTTAAACCTAACCACATGTTTTTATTGCCTAAACCTGAGATTGTCAATCTGAAATTGAAGTTTTTTACCTTTGTTCTGTTTATTTCTGAGACTGAATGCATTTCATAGTACAGCACTGCCGTAACTTGTGATTCCCCTTCCCTGTGTTCCTGTCTGCCTTCCTCCCCTCTTTAGTTTTGTCTGTGTGCTGGCATGGGCGTGGTCCCCCTCCCTGGTTTCCCTGGTTACCGGCTCTGCTCACCATACTCACCTGCCTGCCATCAGCTCATCAAGTGCTCCTGACTCATCAGCTCATCAGCATGCAGTAGCACTGCCAGACTGTTGTTCAGCCAAGTAGTAGATAAACCTCACTGCCGACTAGTAACTATTTTCCTCTTGTGTTTTTTTCCTGTTTATAACTTTTTTTTTTCCCCATGTTCAGGATCATCACTCACCTGCCAACCAGCTTCACTTGCACACTACACTTCCTTCACCCTCTGCTCATGCCAGCTTCATCTCAGCCTCCTCCACTCCTTCCCAGGGACCCCGGAGCCCAATATGTCCAATTTTTTGTGACAATAAACCTTTTCATCATCCACCCCATTATGTCCTGAGCTTGGATTTCCCTTGTGTTCATAAAACTGAACAAGAGGAGACTGCTCATTTCCTGGGGAAAATGGGAATTTATTTTGAGAAGACAAAAATGCATGTTAGGAGCATAAATTGATACACTCTCCCTGAGCGTCAAAAACTGATGCTGGAGGGGTACCTAGAGTGTCATTGTCTGACATGTAGGGTCACTGACCAAGTATCTGTATTTGAAATGCTGGTAGTGAGTAGGGCATTAACGACTTTGATTTTTTTCAGGTCGACTTATCTGTCAATAAAGTCGAGTCGAGTCGAGTCGACAAGTCATTTGATGACGTCATCACATTGACACGGTGGAGGAAAGTGAAGTATCTCCACACATGTGATGTGTGTCTGTCGAGGCCCGAACATACTTGGGTGGAACGTACGCGGAATGGACTCTGCGGAGGTCCGTGCAGACTTAAAGCGGACATCCGCAAGCCCTGTGCGTGCAAAGCTCAGATTTTACAGCCGCGCGGCCTCTGCTCTGCGCACCAGTGACTGCTCAGCATGTATTTTTCACATCGCGGGGATTTTTCACGGACATTTTTACAGGAAACTACAACGCAGAAGTGCGCTCGACTATGAACGCCCAAATGACTGCGGACATTCCTCGCAGAGTCTGCTCCGCTTATAGTACGCCGTATCAGCGTAATCAGAGGCAGCGATTGCATTCCGTACACAAGCACACAGAGAGAGAGAGAGAGAGAGAGAGAGAGGGAAAAAACACACGACTTGTCGACTCCTCCCGGGGGGTGTCGGCTTGTGCCACTGACGTTGACATGTTGACAAATCGACTTTTTTGTTAATGCCCTAGTAGTGAGAATGTGTTGATTTTTCGTATTGACAAGAAATTCCACGAGAAGACCAAGAACAACATGTTAGTCCATCGCTCAAAACTTTCTGTCTCCCCTATATTGTCTGTTGCCGACCCATTTGTTCTTTAAAATGGTCAGAAATATGTTATTTCTAGGCCTGTCAACAGTACAATGTTAATAAGTTGTTGTTTTTTTGGCATGCAACTAACGCACATACTTTCTGTAATTATGACCCTCGGCCCACCCTGTAGTTTGGGAAATCAGGAAACGATGCAGCAGTAACATTATGGATGGCAAACAGAAACAAACCTCTGTGAGCAGAAATGGAAAAATAGGGGTCTTTTGAATGGCAAGTCTTGTTCTCTTGACAAGACCGAAGTTATGTGCATTTACTGTCGATGTAAATTGAATTACCACCAGAGTTCGTCAAGCTCCTTAAAAAAACAGGATGTTTAGTTAACCTTTGCATTGTGTTAGTGTTACTAAGTAATGTTGCATTCAGGTCAATAGGTTCATATGTTGTGGCTTGTTGGGCTTGAGTTTGCCATGGTATACTTTCAGCATCGTTGCTGTCTGATGAAAAACTCGTATCTCCACTTTTGATGATTTTGACTTTCTACAGTGCATGGAGTGTCCATAATATTCCCTAGCAACCGTTAGTGTGGGTATCCAAATGACCAATTGAAAGAAGTTTTATTACATCATCTTTTCAACACGTATCTCCGTTGGGTGTCAGAAGTGTCCATCAAAGCGCGTAGAAAGTCAAAATCGTCAAAAGTGGAGATATGTGCTTTTCATCGGACAGCGACGTCCGATGTTTTGAGCATGCAGTACCTTTGAGATTATTCTTGAGAATATTCTGGATCTTATGTCATTGTTTTGGACTGTTGCAATAATAATAAACATAATTTGCATAAAGCAAACATATTTGTGCACTCTCGTGTTGATAAAAATATTCCTTTAAGGTACATTTAGAACAAATAAAAAATGTGTGATTAATTATCGATTAATTGTGAGATAACTATGGGCAATCATGTGCTTAATTGGATTAAATATTTTAATCAATTGACAGCCCTATTTATTTGGTTTTCAAAATAAGTTTTTACTAAAACAGCTAAGAAATGAGGATTCAAGATTCAAGATATGCACTGTTAGTCAGTGGACCTTATTTGAGGTCTGTTAGGTAGGTGGGAGTGTGCAGCATGCAGGATGTGTGTCGTAAAGAATAATATTCCTCGTTAAGTCAACTGAGGTCAATGTGTTTTAGAATATGACTCATCAGATTCACGGTAAGATGTACGATGCCTCGTTTAAAGTGTTATTTCCTTAAGACTGCATTTCTGCTCACTTTTCCTGACTCAATATCTGTGGAAATTATAATGGGAAAGCATCTTTTATCATCTCTGAGCACCAAAGACAATGAGCTGCCTCCTTAATGTGGTGTGACTGTAACAGCAAGATTGGAAGGGAAGTTGATGTATTAGAAATGCAGAAATTAATACATAATAAAACCAAGATGTCTTATAAAGTCATTGGATTTTTGTCACAATCTGACAGGATGAACGAGATAATGTCTTTACAACTGATGGTTCAAAAGTTGCCCATTTCTCGCATTGAAATATTTATATATTCTGCATTTTTTTCCTTCATTTTCAACTCCTTATTATGTCTCCATCCTAAATTACGTCCTCCTCATGCACCCCTCCCCATCTCATCTTTTCTTTTATCCTTTCTCCATGCTCCTCACTCATGCTCTCGCTCCGTCTACAGGGACCTCAGGGGACCCAGATGGAGCCTTAACACTCAAAAGCTGGTGTCCCCCTTGGGCTCCCTGATTTCTTGAACCGTTCCAGCCACTGACTTCCATACTCCACAGGATGGCTGAGAGATATAGAAAAATAATCTAATTATGTTTGTGTTGTTGTTGTTGTTGTTTTTTAGACTAACATTGCAGTTGTGATTCAGTGTGCATTTTTTAAAGTTCCTTATGTATAATTCACTATACACATGCATATAAATCATTTCATGGAATAACCAACACCATATTGAATATGTCAACATGTCCACTGCTCTTTCATGTAACCAGTGTGTTATGCTGACATGAGATAAACTGATACATGAATTGATTTGAATAATATCTCTTTATTTTGTCGACTGTGATCGACTGTAAAAACTGTCGATCACAGTAGAATATTATAACTCGCAGCTTCAAGCCTTGTAAACATGGAATATAACCATCATGACTTAACCTCTATGCGAAAAAGAACAACACAGCACTGTGGAATAACACCTCAAAGTCCGAATATGCCATTTCATCAAGATCTTCTTGAGCTGCTCTTAAACTTGCCCCTCCCCGGGCACCACTTTGCCTTGGGAGACCTTACCAGGGACTATTAACCCCAGATAACACAGCTCCCAGGATCACAGGGACACGCAAACCCCTCCACCATGTTAAGGTGGCGATTCTTTGAGATTACCCTAGAATGAGCCGTTTATAACTACATACAGAGTCGGTCCTATTCCATTGAGTCTGCCATGTTGTTTCTACAGTAGCCCACAAAGGACAAACCAAACACTGGCTCTAAATATGGCCATTCACATTTTAGTTTTAGTTGGTTACAATCTTCACCCCTTACCACCATTAAATCCTATACACGAGACCAGGAGTCAGCAACCTTTACTGTCAGCCATTTTTGGCCAAATTTTTTTTTAGTAAACTGTCTGGAGCCACAAAACATATTTGTGCCTTATACATGCAGTGACAACAACACATCATCAATTAATCTAAATAAGCATTCATTAAAGGATAACTTCAGTATTTTTCAACCTGGGCCCTATTTCCCCATGTGTATGTGCTCTTGTGAGATGATGTCACACACAGCCCAGAGGTAAGGGAAACGTTTAGTATGCTATTTACAGAGATAACACTGGCGATCTGAACCGGTCAGTGGCGAAAAAAAGCACTTTTAATGCACAAACTTATATGGGACGCATTTGCCCCCGTTACCGTTTTAGCTCGTTTCGCGGCTGCCGGCTGCATCCGCCTCCCTCAATACTGAACCAATTTTAAAACGAGTTGAACCTATGAATCATACGCACATATACACATGGGGAAATAGGGCCCAGGTTGAAAAATACCGAAGTTATCCTTTAATATGTCTTACAACAAAGTTTGGTAACGATTTAGCTTACAGACCACAACATACAGCGTAATTATGTCAGATATAGGGTGTGATATTTTGTACCAACAGTATACCTGTACAGTACATACAAATACATATATGTAGGTAAAGGGGAACAAGATGTGAAGTTATGGTTCCTTGGGTTTTGACTCTGGTTGGATTTATGGACTTTGCTATTTGTGTAATTTCCCTGAATGGGCTTTTCTGCTTTCGCTGAGTGCCTTCCTGTGTTTGACCCCTGACCTCTTAACCTCCTAAGTATAGATTTGGATTTGATAAACTGCTCATGGTTTTGTATTTGGAATCAATAGCTAGCCTCACCGAGGAGACTCAAGACAAGCCATTGCTATTGAGATTCTGCAAATTTTAGGAAAAGGCACCAGGCTGTAGATTTATGATGCACATAGATGACAAGATGTTAAATGTTATGTTATGTTATGTTAAAACTTTTTTTTTTAATAAATTCAATGTATGGGCTACACATTTATACAATTGGAAAATGTAAGAATCAATTAAAGTCTTTAAAAATAACTGTCATTCATTTCCATATAGATTTTTGTCCCAAAAATGGGAGCCACTGGATAGGGGCCCTGAGCCGCAGGTTGCCCACCTCTGCACTAGATCTTTAAACCCAGCCTTGGTCATTTTCACATAGTAGTCTAAGCTTATATGTGGCATTTTACAAGTTGATTTTCTCATCTTGCACATGAATCCCACATGACCATTTTTTTTTCCAGACTGAATGTTGTTGTTATTTTTTTGTTGTTATTTTTTTTCTATAACAAAATTTGTGATTATAATATTGCATTCTGTCACGTCGCAGTGTTGGTCTTAATGTGACTGATTGTGTAGCCCTATTTCAGTAAATGATTGAGCATGTATCTCCTATCGACAGGTGGTCTTTGTGACTTCACAAAGCTAAGAGTTTTTTCTAGGAGCATTTCATGGCAACCCATCTAACAGTCCTTGCGACAAAAAAAACCAAAATGTTTAATGCAAAAATCAAAAGTGCCTTTTTGTTTGTTTTTACCAGAGATCAGTATCCACAGAAGAGTGTGCGTGATGTTGCCTGGAACTGCCCCAGATATGTCTGTTATGGTTGCTGGCAGGCAAGAGGGTATAATCATTTTCAATTCTAAATGGAAATGTAATCAAAAGATAATGAAAGCATCACAAGTCTCTGTATGAATCAATCTGCATTTCAATCCTGTGTTCATGGTGCGCTGGTTTAACAGTGCGCCGAGAATAAAAATGGTGTTATTTTTGTACATCAGCTTGAGTTATAAACTGGTTTAATGAGAACAGGAAACAGTTTTGCTTTAAGATCCCGTGCCTCAATTAAAGCATTCAGGGTCTCTTAAATAGCTGTTCCAGAATCATGAGTGCAAAGCCTAGGGCGGAGATGAATACCTTGGTTTTAATGTGGACAGATAAGTGGATCTTTACACGGATAGTCCTTGGAATGTCCTTGCAGATGCAGAAGACCAATGAATAGCTGCTACTACAATAGCTCTTATCTGCTCTGTGAAACAGGGCTGCATGCAGAAGTTGGCTGCCACGAGACCATCCCACAAGAACGGAGGGAAGGGAGAAGAGCAGTCAAATCCTCTCCTCTGATCCCATTGATGTCTAAGCTTAACTCTAATTGAGGAGGTGCTCACTTGACAGAGCATGAGTCCCTCCTATATTACTCACTTAAGCAGCTCTCCTTGAGCTGGAAAAAGATGTCCTTTACTCCCTGGTGTCCTGCAGTCAACTTTCAAAAGATCAATTGTAATTTGGGCTGAATAACCTCAACGACTTCTGATGGATTGCTCACATGGGCTCATGGGGATCAAGGATGGGATCGATGCATTTTAGAAAATGAAATAGGCGAATGAGTGTTCTATGTTTGCTGCCACTGAAGTGAAACACATACTCTGTTTAACTAGATCCCCGCTGAGGCTGGCATTGAGTTACAGATGAATGCCTTTACTAATAGCGCGTCGGTATGAAGGCATGGCTGCTTCACGTAGGGCCGAGGGAGCTTGTGCTGCTATTTGTTGATTTTCAGGTGCTGCATGTCGACATTCATGGTGATTTGGTTAGGTTGTAACAAAGAGCAGCAGAGTGTGTGGAGCTTGTTGCTGCTTGGGATTTACTGATGCTTGTGGGTTTAGATTTATGAAGGACTGATATTAGCTGAGACAGAGAGATGTTTTTCCATGTTAATGGCTTGTGAGAGATAATATGACTCCAGTTACAGTTAATTCATGGACTAATTCATACAAAAGATAATTAAGCCTGTGTGTGAAGGTTTATTTCTCTTCATAATTACATATATCAGGGTTAAAAACAAATATGGAGGACTTGTAATTTATTCAGTGAATGAACAAATCATGTCAGAAATTCCTCAAACTCTGTCAACCTGTGTGTTGTTTGAGGCTGTCCTTGCCAGAAAAAACAGCATCTGTTGCTTGTACAAACGCTTAAACAAGTCACATTTATCTTCCTCATACAAGCAACCTCTTGTGGTCATGGAATAATGACGCACATCTCGTCAACGACAGCCAGCAATGATTTGATCTTCTCATTTCTTTAAAGGAGAATGACCATTTCTATGGTAATTACTCTCCCCATGTCATATTGATTTCGTTGTTTGTCTCGCATGTGTCCAGTGAATGAAGAATCCAATAGGGGAGAAACTTCTACATGAATAGACGTCATAGGGGTCAGTGTTCAGCAACAGCAAAACTATATCAAAACATCCGTTTACAAACTCTCACACAAGTTGTGCAGTGTAATCCAAGTTTAATTTATCCTCAGTGCTTCCAAAACAGACAGCCCTCTCTGACAGGCACTGGATGGAACGTGAAATGCATCTATGTTCTCTTCAAAGCTAGACTCTGTTGACAAAAACAGTAATTTCACCCTACTGACACGGCAGCTGCTGGTCCACCACTGCCTCAATTAGTTTGTTTGTTTGTGTGACTTTGGTGAATCCACTTGAGGAAAATACTGCCACTGTACCCTCTGAGATCTGGCAAACAGGGTACTATTGCTGAAATATGGTCCAGTGAGGTGACAAGCAGGTGCATAGTGGACACAGGATACGCGAAGTACTGTGTCTGTCCCCTATGTCCCCCACACTTTTCCATACTGTAGATCAAGTCTGACAACCGTTAAATTTATTTTAACAAGTCAGAGCTCATTTTTCCAAGGTGTCCTGGATGCACCGTGAGTGGGCGGGCAAGGTGCACACTTGCTGCTTCTTTTGTCATCACAGCAGAGAGGCGGGCTCCCTCTGTTGCTTCTCTAGGCACTGAGCAGGGAGGATATACTGTGTGTTTGAACAAAAATGTACAGCAAACAAGCCAGCAAGAGGCAGAAAACCCTGCTTTCAGGACATACCACAACAACTAAGGCAACAGACGCTCACCGTAGGTTCAACATTGACTATTCCATCAGCTTGATGTGTCAGGGCCTTTACAATAAAATTGCCAGCTTTATTTGTGTCGTTATTGTGCCTAACTTTTGTGGAACATAACATATGATGTATTGAATTAATCTGCACACGTTGTGGTTCAAAATGAGACCAAATTTTTCTACGGATGTCAATTTTTGTGCCGTTACAGAGTCAAAATGTGGTCTGCAACAGACTAGGTAAGGCTTTTTTTCAGCTGAGTTGAAAGTGAAATGCCTTTCACTTGATGCTTTTGCTACATGATTTTCTTGATAACTTGCAGCCCCTACTGAGCAGTTAAGAGGAGTGAGAATAAAGCAGTCAATGACAGTATAAAGCGATCAATGGAAACAGGTTTCTCAGCAATTGTGAATCACTGCAACCACAAGAGGTCCTGGGACGTACAGTCATAAATGTGCATACAAAATATTAGGCTGATTGGTCCAGTAGTATGCAAGGTTAGTGATGGACAGTCAGAAACACACGCACAGACACAAACAAACACGTGATCCCCCAACGCATTCTCACTCTGACCTCGTCACATATGGATGTTGGTCATGGACTTTCCACTTGACGATACGATGTGCAAGGTACCCTGGTTACGTTGGTTGTTGATGTTGTACACCATGTCAACTTCAGCCTGTAACATGCATTGTCTGTTTTCAAAATACACATTGTCAGAGGAAGTCTAGACATTACATCCAGTCTCTTTCATAATAAATGCACTACGTTGATACAACACCACAAATTGACACACGTTTTTGTCATTCGGCAACAATCACGGTTATGTTTATCCAACACATGCACGTGGTTGGGTTTTGGAAAAGAGAACAGAATTTGGCTTTACATTCTAACTGGAAGCGAAAACTGGTCTCCCGGGTGAAAGTCGGTGGTTGTTGGACCTGTACTCTGACATTTCACCCCCAGGGCCGTCGCAACCGGGCAGGCAAACTAGGCAATTGCCTAGGGCCCCGAGCTGGAAGGGGGCCCCCAGAGACGGCTGACATTGGTCCATATCAATGACAATATGATGGAACCCCTTTCGACACCGCAACAATGACAACACGTTGGAATCCCCCCTAATGGGGCCCCCTACTAGCTGTTGCTTGCGAGTGGCTAGAGGGGGCCTCCCAGAGACTGCTGACATTTGGTCCGTAATCAACGACACAACTTGAGAGACAGAGAGAGATGCAGGACAGACGGTAATGACAGTAGCTTACAACAACATTAATGAAAGTAATAATATTTTAATTAGAATTCTGGCTATTGTGGTACAATATGTTGAAAGTATATATTAATATCTGATAGAGTACATATGTGACAATAATCATATGTGTATAATAACAGTAGAAGTGTGATTAGAGGGGCCCCCAAGGTGCCCCTTGCCTGAGAGTGTCTTGAAACAGCCCAGTTCACCCCCTTAACTTTAGTTGTCATCCCACCGTCAATCCTCCTGACACCACCAACAGCGACCGGCCACGTACATGCCAATGTGAAAGGACAGCTGCTTTCGTCGATGTCTGATGACTGAAGCCACTGCCCAAGTACTGGTTTTCAACAACTTCGGATTGAGACCAGGATGGATCCCCTCCAGGCTTATGCCTGGTGAAGTTAATAAAATGATTTCAATGATCTGGCTGAACTCGTTTGTTTTTAACCCATCCTATGGTCAGACTGCAAAAGTACGTTTCTCCATTGGGACAGTTTTTAGTGAGGCTGCAGCACCCTGAGATCTTGGCAATTATCACAATCGACAGAACTGGACTTAGCAACGAAAATGGATTCCAAAATTTAATAAATCATTGTTGTCCTTAAAACCCTTGAAATGGCAGATCAGAAAACACTCATATGAACAGTTTGTGGTCATAAAGGGGGTAAGCTGTGTGCTCCTGGGTTGTTTCTGTGTGATGTTCATTCTCACATGTTCTTTTATGGACATTCTGGCTCAAATACTGTCATAAAGAATCAGAATCGTAAGTCTCTGGGATTGTAATTGAGATTTTACAAGCCATACACTGGTCATCATGACACCTTTGCTGGGGAAATAAATAAATGACTGAATAAAATGAAATTTTAGAAAGCCAAATCAGTGTGATAATGTTAAGCAGGAGAGCATTTTGACGACTTTGCCCCACGCATGCTTTGAAAAATGACACGTCGACACGACAACCAACTGTTTGACACTCCTTTGTCATGCCAATTGAACATGAATATGTGCCACACAGGAACACCAAATTCCCCCATGTAAGGCAATTATTACAAAGACATGTCTTTTGCTCCAGAGGTACATCATTGACATACTGTAGCTTCATTTAACAACTTCTCACCGATGAGGGATTATCATTGTTGCCCACAGCTACAAAAAAAAAAAAAAAAGAAGAAGAAAGAAATCCTCCTATACACAGTGTACAAAGAGACACTTAATCACAGGGACTAGATCAGTGGAAAATGGAGTGACTCTGTGTGGTGCCAGCAGAGCCAGCACCAGGGAACGGGATAAAGGATGATGTATTCCGCTTAGAGCCTGTCTGCAACTGATCCTTCTGAGAGGAAGCACAGATGCAATCATGAGCTTGCTTATTTTCAGATAAAGTCACAGTAATAGGGTACACATGCAGTCAAACACAAAATGACACATGCTACAAATCAAGTTGCCTGTCCAGTGAGCCAAACTACAACTCACCTCGGGATTACAGGCTTAAGGGATTCAAAGGTCATTAGTGTGTACATGCAAGATAGCCTCTATATGTGTATGTCTATGTGAGTACATACTACCTCAGACCTAACAATGCCTCTGTATCTATGGATTCTTTGAGCGCCACAATGGCTCGTCTCCTCTGCTTTCAGCAGATGCATCATGTAGTTGTTATTGTTTCTCAGATCCATTCCTCCCATGGCCAGTGATGCTAGACGAGAGCCATCGGCCCATCACATCTATTATTCAAAAAACCATGTGTTAGCAGCTGTTTCCAGGCTCATTAGACAGAGATCATACAAAGACTGAGGATACAATTTTAGTTGTGATCTGGCTTGCAGTGAGCCAGTATGGATGCCACAGAGCTCTTCAACACCGCCATATAACACAGACTGAGAGGGAAGGATGTAAACAGATGTAGTCGTTTGCAGAGACACGGCCTTGTTTTGTCACATGCCAGAATAATCTTCGGGCGCGCAAATCTGAGTTGGACTGTTGGTAAAATTTCTTTGTTGTGTTTTCAGCAGAGACACATTTTAATTTGGAGACATCTGATGAATGATCAGTGTGAAACATTTGGAAATTGCAAATTTGATTTGTTAAAATTCAGTCTGGAGGGTAGCAGACATAATGCCTCTTGTCGCCATTGACAAAACACGGAGATAGGATTATGTAAAAGAATCTTTTTGTTGGATTCTTTTGTCACGTTATAAACAAACCAAGGCATACACACGCACACACACACATGCAGGATGCTTAAGAAGATATCCAGAATATATTAATGCCATCATGCAGTACATGTTTTGAGGACTTAGTTTGCTTAGCTGCCATTTCGAACCAGCCTTTAAATACTGACGCTTGCTCAGTGGCCCTCGGCATCAGATACCAACACACCAAGGCATCCTTTCGCTGCAGTATGTGACACACCAGGCAGCTGCATTATTTAAATCTCAAAGCAGCTGCTGTAATATAAAAAGCAAGAAAGTGGATCGGTCAAACAAACTCAGAACTTTCACCCTAGAGACTGCTGTTTATGTCCTGTGTAAAACCAAAAGTGCATCTGACGCCGGATTTCCACTGGATGCGTGTCCGTTGCGGAACGGCAGCGCTGGTTATCCGCTGCGTGCTCCGCCGTCCGTCAATACCCACCGGCTGCGTTTGCTGTGCGGTGCGGTGCAGCTCCGCCAGAAGACATCTGTGCACTGCCATGATTAATATCTCCTCGTCCATGGTGTTCACGGGGTGAAATGACGTCTGAAAACCTCTGAGCTGTTGACTTCAGGCCTGCCTCTGCCCATTATGTAGTTTTTAAGGTGTAGTGCAGGGAAATATGATCTGCCGTGAACACTGTATTTTATTTTGAAAATTAACCGGATGTTTTATTGTGTTTCTGTGCACGACTTCCTGCCCCGCATGATCTGCTCTGTGCTGAATTGCTGCGTAGTCCTGCATATCTGTTGTGGAGGGCCCCAGAGTGCCGCAACTGAGACGGAGCTGGAACGCAGCACAGCCACAGCCGGTGGAAACACACACATTGACTAGAATGGAATCCTATCGGCTCCGCTGCCGTGCCGGAGCGGAGAGGCAACCAACACGAATCTGGTGGAAACTGGCCTTGAGTCCTTTGTTTGTTGGCTCCAGTCTGATAGAGTCAATCAAGTTTTTAACAAAATAGTGTGCTGGTAGTGTAGCATAGTATGGTTGTGATATATGATATGTAATGTATGTGATGTTTGTCATGTGATATTGCATTGTGTTAGTAGCAAATGTCCTTTTTTAAGCCAGACCGTAATATTTTTCAAGTTTTTTTTTTCTAGGAAGTTGTTACCCACCTTCTAAGTTTCTTTTAAAAATACACTGCATGCATTTAACAAGCAGAATCTGTACTTTTTCTGTGAAAACAGAATTTAGTTTAAAAAAGACACAGTGCATGTAACAAGCTGTCCCTGAGTGTCCAAAACTGACGATGGAAGGAATGCGACTCTGGGGGAAAAGTCCATTTTGTTGTGACCCATCCACCAACCCAACCTGCCTCTGAACCAGCTGCTCAGGACTTCTTCCTCGTTTCTTCTTCCCTTGTTTTTTTCTATTTAAGTTGCAATGTGTATGACTTGCGTACATTTCTACAAAATTCATTGTCTGATTTCCTTCTGCTGTGTGATGTTATATTTTGTTGAGACCAACAAAATGATATTGTATAATCAATCTGTAAAATTTACATTCAGCAAGAAGTGAATGCTTCCCCACTCATCTCAAGCTGGATCCATCACACAAAGTTACAAAGAAACAACCCCGAGATCATAACCAGGACCAAATGTTTCCAGATCTCTGCTCATGATGACAATTGGAGGTCCAGATGGCAATTCTGCACTGCTGGTTGTTACCGAGTCAGCATCCCCACGTGGTGTTTCCAGAACCTTGTTGAATCTACGCCTCGCAGAATTCTGTTGTGAAGGAAAAAGGAGTTCAGACAGCAATTTCTCAGACTAGTCTGCTCATTATGACTACTTTTCATTTCTCAGTTGAATAACAGAAGAAAGCCTCATTACCTATTAGATGTTCATTTCAACTCCATGATGTATTAAGTGCCACAAAGTAATTAAATTATAACAAAATAATAGTAAATAAAATTACATGCTATTAAAAGGTTTAAAAATGAGTGCGACTACTGGCATAAATCTTCATCATATGAAAAGTTAAAGCAGCTGCTTGTGAGTAAGGCCTTGATCACAGTCTGCTCACCCTATTTCTGTCTTACCAAACACTGTTTTTTTTTTAGAACTGGGAATATGTAATATAATCAGTTGAGGTCTTAGGTGAGAGCATGGGTATGCAGTGAAAAAATACAGGTGGTCTTGGACCTATCAATGCCTAGGCCCCCTTGGAAGCCTTAAAATCTATTTTTTTCAAAATGAGAAGTGGAATTTATACTTGTGCTTCAGCTCTACGCAGGGCTTGCACTGTAGCCTACACACATGGCCTACGCCATTGTGAGCATTTATACTTGTGCAGTGGTGTGTCTGTGTCGCTCTCCAAAACACTTGTCAGCAGTAGGGTTCCTGTGAAGTGCTACAAAGGTTAGTTGATCTAAAACACACATTAAACACACATTAAACATGGCCAAATAGAGACTATTTCAAACACAAGTGCACAAATCAGCTTCACTATAACTCGCAGCATCCACAGACAAAGCACTTGTCTTTATCTGGACACACTTTCCCCACAAATAAAACATGCTAATGTTTTTAGCACAAGTCCATGGCATTTTGCATAGTATAAATTAGCCTAGCAGCTAGCGGACTTTTCCTCTTCTCATATGAAGCCAGGGACAACAGCAGCATGTAACAAAGGTAATGTCCATTACAGCTCACAAGCAGCGGCGGACTTACCATTAGGCAAAACTAGGCGGTTGCCTGGGGCCCCAAGTTTCTGAGGACCCCATAAAACTCCTCATACATTTATGGTTAATAGAGTTTTTTCTTATTTGCACACAATATTTATGTTTTTGATTACAAGCCTTTCACTAAAAATGCCATCAGAATGCTTATTGTATTATGTGTGTCTCGGGGCCTCCCCTTCAGTCCCCACTACATTGGAATAGTCCATCTTACTGCGCATGTGCTGAAAGGATTCAGGAAGACAGCAGCAAAACAAACGGCTTGGCGTAGAGAAGAGAAGAGGAGAAGAGAAAAAGAGAACGACAACGATGAAGTTGAGAGAAATGAAAAGAAGTTACCCCAGCAGAGCTGAGAAAAGGAGAAAGAAGGAGGAGAGTAGAAAATTTGTTACAAAATTGACAAAAGTCACTAGTCACTAGTTTTTTCACCGTCACCACCAGCAACAGTCAAACAGCAGCAACGACGTCGACATCCGTTCCGGAGGGTCCGTCGTGTGGAGGTCGAGATGAACAAGCAGTGAGTAACATTATCAAAACTGTCCAAGGGGTACATTTTTTCTGTATTGATAAGTATTCCTTTACATTATGCATTCAAAACATTACAAAGTATTTAAGTAAATTATTAACAACTACTCACTCTGCATTAAAATGATCCCTGTCAGTGTTTTAGCTTTGTATTAATATCGCTTTAATGTGTGTTATAATTTACTGCTGTAGATGTTTAAGGTTGAGGAAAAAGGAAAAAAACGAGAGAAAAGGAGAGGAAGACAACGAGAAAAAGGGACAGAAGAAGAAAAAAGGGAGAGGGAGACAACGAGTACATGGGACAGAAGAAGAAAAAAGGGAGAGGGAGACAATGAGTTAAAGGACAGAAGTATGAACAAAGGGAGAAAGACAATGACAAAAAGGGGAAGAGAAAAAGAAAAAAAGGGAGAGAAAGACAACTAGAAAAAGGGACAGGAAGAGAGAGGGACAAAAGGTAAAAAAATAATACATGTGTATTCTGTTAAAATGTATGTATCTGTATAACTGACCTGTTGTTGTTTTGTGTGTTATCTTCTCATTTCAGCGCCACAACAAGAAAAGGATCAATAAAAGGATGTGGAGGGCCCCAAGCCTGTCTTCGCCTTGGGCCCCAAAATGACTAAATCCGCCCCTGCTCACAAGGTTCACCAACAAAACAACTGTCTTATACTAAACACGTTTTCCAAACAAAGATAACATGCTAACGTTATTAGCACAAGCCTGTGGCATTTTACATTGCATAATTTAGCCTAGCGAGAACTGGAGATTTCCTCTGCTCATATGTCAGAATAAATACCAAAGTACAAATCCTCAAAGAATAAAATACACACAAGACATAAAATACTATTTTGTGGAGGTTTTATCATCTTGACAATTTATTTTTTCTTATCTGTAAATTAAAGTTAATGACATGTAGTTACATTTCTGAGGAGGCGCACATCAGGCTAGGCCTGGGATATGACATAGACTCTACGTGGACACAGAGCCTATGTCGTAAGCACGGCGTTGATTCGATACAGAAGTATAAATCCTGCATTAGAGAGCACATGCAGTATGGAATTGAAGCACAGCTATGGGCTCTGCTTCAGTGACACCATAATGAATTATAATGCACAGGCGAAAGCTCACACATTAACTCTAATATTTGTGGATATCAACTCCAGTATCTGCTTTGCTCCCACCAAGAGACCTCTAAAGCTCGAGATGGACTCTGTCAAAACCAGCGGTCAAAGCATCAGCTTTGACTGACAGCATCGAATGGTGCAATTTTTTTTAGATGTTTGTTTTATTCTCCATGACTGTGAACTGTTTTCCTGAGGGCTTTCCTGTCCATCCCAGTAAGGCTGGGGCAATATATTTGTAGAGTTGAAGGTAAAACAGCACATGTTGAGGTTGAAGCCTTTGGCCGTTTGGCTGAAAAAGGTCAAGCTTTTCAGGAGTCTTGTTTAATGATGTTTCAAGAGCATTACACTGAAATGATAACTCTCCACTGTATGAAAGCTAGACCAATGAGCATGGGTGATTTGTGGTCTAGATGTTGAAGTTACAATATTGTAATGTAGAAATAAAAAGATTGAAGGTCAGGTCAGATCTTGTGTAAAAACGAGCCCGATTGGGTCCTGAATTGGCTTATTGTGAAAACAAACCGATTCATGTTTGGTGGGGTCTATTGAGGTTTGTGTGATGGGTAGAGGCTTTAAACTGTTTCTATTAACATGTTTCTTTCATAACTACACACAGGATGGATGAATGTGTGGTGTCAGCTATGTGGACTGCATTAGTTATAAGTTTAACTTATCATTTTGTAGAGGGGGGAGTCCTTCTGGTTCAAGGGAGCGTCACCTTGGGGAAGGAACTGGAGCTTGTGGTATCAAATAAATATAGATGGGCTCACCTCTAAGCACAGCATTAGGTCTGGCACCAAACCTCTGGAGAGGGGCTGGACTTTCTCCGTTTCCGGAGTTGCTTAAAGTGAGTAGGGCCAGCTGGGTGTAGGAATACTGTTAGAGTTCTTCCCAGTGAATGAGAGGTTTGCCTCTGTGCAGCTAGGTGTTGCTGAGAGGAAGGCTCTGACAGCATAACCACCACTGTACTGAAAGACTTCAGTGCTAGTGGCATGCCTGATCTGACCCTGCGTGGTGCTTAGTTATTGGACTCCTGTACTTGTCATGGATAACACCCTTTTGTTACTTGGTACCACAACACTTTAGATGTGTCTCCATTTCTCTCTGCCAAGTTCCTCCTCCTTGTCTTTTCACTCAGGCTTCTCTGTGCTGAGACACTGGCTATCCTGGGACCTTTCTGTCTCCCTCCCCTGGCTGCTGGTGCCTCGTTCCAGATGTTTTGGATGTCGATATTTTCCCTCCAGGAGATTTCAGCATCTTCTCTTGTCTCTCTCTGTTTCCCTTGTGTGCATGTTGTCCTTGACTCTCTCTCCCTCTGTGTGTTTGTGTTTTTTCTCCTATTTCAGTGAATGGTGCGTTTAAGTTTTGCTTTCTGTCCTCTTTTCAGGTTCCATGGTGAACTGGAGGTCATGTGGCCCAGGTCCTATCTCTTTTGCAAAACTTTGTGTTACTTTAAGTCCTCCTGGATCCATGTTCTTCAGACACATTTATTATCTTTCTATAACTTTGTCATCCTGTTGGTTGTTCTATACACACGACATCTATCGTATGCCTGTCTGTCCGGAAAGAGGGATCCATCCTCTGTTGCAATCCCTGAGGTTTCCTCTATTTGAAAGGGTTTAATAATCCTTATCTGAAGGAGGTCAAAGGACAGAGGGTGTTGTATGCTATAGTATGCAAAGCTCCTTGAGGCAAATTTGAGATTTGTAATATTTGGCTGTATATATAAAACTGACTTGACTTAGGTCAAAGGATGATACAGGATGCCAAAGTTTATACAGAATCATTTAAAAAAAACTGATTTGCGCTAACCTCAATTAAGATTTAAAAAAATGTTGCTTGATGCTTTAGGGGTTGTTTTGTGTTCTGTTTTGGTAATGGTGCTCTGTTGTGTGCTGGTGTTATGTGCAATACATGAATGGCTGATGTGCAATACTGTTATGTGTAGTAGGTGTTTTTATGTTTTATGTTCTATTATTGTAAGGCAGCAATACTTGTGCAACTCCTGAGTCCAAGACAAATTTCCCTATGGGGACAATAAAGTATATTGTATCGTATCAAAGGCTGATAATTGACTTTGTGGGTTAGGGGTTCATCTGATCTACAGCGATAGGTCTTTGACACTCATGTGAAGCAGGTGAAGAAAGGAGGGAGCTGTCAACTGATAACCACATAGTGGCTGGATCAGGTCATGCCCTGTCCACTTATATCATTGACAATAACATTTATATGTATTTACATGATTGATAAATGTATTTTTGTCATTACAACACATTTCAAAATACCATCTGATGCTCCCAGCCCCCGCAGGTATTGTGAAATAGTGCGACCCATCTGACAGAGGGGTCAGATCATGAACTGATTTGATGGAAGAGGGGCCCACCTGGGGAAATGTTGCCCCTGCCCATATTTCCTAATGGCTGGCCTACTCTGAAGTGAAATATTATCAGATGGGGGTGTGTGACCCAATGTGTGACAATTCAGGGGTCTTTGACATAAAAAAGGTTGAGAGACACTGCTCTGAAGCAGCAGACGGGTAACAGAGGGTCAGAAGGGTTACAGTTTCATGGTCACTGAAGCAAAATCCAAAAAAACTCATCTGACTTCCCACTCAAGATATGCCTCACAGCAATTCATTCAAAATTAACATTTGAAAAAAATGACTGCGGGCGGCACGGTGGTGTGGTGGTTAGCGCTGTCGCCTCACAGCAAGAGGGTTGCCGGTTCGATCCCGGGTGTGGGAGCCCTTCTGTGCAGAGTTTGCATGTTCTCCCCATGTCAGCGTGGGTTCTCTCCAGGCACTCCGGCTTCCTCCCACAGTCCAAAGACATGCAGATTGGGGACTAGGGGACTATAACTCTAAATTGTCCGTAGGTGTGAATGTGAGTGTGAATGGTTGTCTGTCTCTATGTGTCAGCCCTGCGATAGTCTGGCGACCTGTCCAGGGTGTACCCTGCCTCTCGCCCGATGTCAGCTGGGATAGGCTCCAGCCCCCCCGCGACCCTCAAGAGGATGAAGATGAGATGAAAAATGACTGCCCTGGTTGGGATGCCTCTGGGAACTGGGATGGTAGTTTGCATTTGTAAAAGGTGCTGCCAGAGAATGGGGGACTGGGCCATCACTACAAGCTATTCGGCCGTGATGTAATCAGAGTGAGAGCTGTCCATATCCTCAGCAGTCAGGCAGGTTTCCAGTGGGTGCTGGCTCAGCCAGGATTGTCCCTTGTGACCAATTCAGTTTGTGATCTTCATGGAAAGCATCTCAAGAAAGCAAGTTAATTGCAAGTGTAAAGCAGTTCATGGAAATGCAAAACAGGAAAAAGCTAAATGAAACACAAGGAATTATTCAAAAAGGTTCAAGCTTAACAAAAGCACTGAGCTTCCGTTACCAAATGTAATTTACTGTAATTTTATCTCTTGATGATTTGTCTGCCAGTCTCAGATACACATATAAACTGGTACAGCAGCATCTGCAACACTGAGAGATACAGTGACTGCAGAAAAGATACAAATGATGGAGATACTCTGTGCCTGCTGCTTGGGTTGTGTGGGTTATGGACTTTATTACACATGCTCTTTGATGCTCCTCCTGTCTCCTCAGACACTGGAGTTTGTGGGGTAATTAAGGGAAAAGGCCCAACCCCACTAGTTCTTTCTGCTATGCTCCGCCCTGCCATTTACTTGTGTCCAGCTGCTAATTAATGGAGTGCCATGAAAGGGTTACCCAATCAAATCACTGGACAAATAAATCAAAGCCTTCTTGTTTTTTTTTAATGGAATGCTGTCAGTATCATCAGAGCCACTTTTCAGCAAAGCTTCTGGTTGCTTACATGTCTTTGAATGTTCCTGGGAGTTTGCTTGAGCTCAGGAACATTTCTATTTGCAAAGTGTGTGTACATGAGTGTACATGAGTGTGCATGAGCGTGCGAAGGTGCACATTTTTTTGTTTGTAGGTTGGAACATTTGCACTCGCTCTGCTGCGGCTGCACAAAGGCTGGGCCCATTAACCAGATTCATTTGAGAGACTGGAGTAACATTGAAGGATGGATGCAGGGAGAGGGGACAGAAACCATGACAGCGCAGGGGGAGAGGGAGGATGAGACGGGCAAAGAGAATGATAGACAGCTGTGTGGGACAGTAAAGAGACCCAAGAGGAAGAAGGGAACAGAGAAAGAGAAAAATAAAGAGAGATGAAGAGAAAAAGCAAGAGAGGAGGACGGGCTCATGGGAGGAAGAGACAGGAAGAGAGAGTGAAAACAGGTAGGCGGCAGGGGAAGATTAAAAAGTGAGACAGAGGGAAGGAAGGGGATATGGATGTGGGATCTTCTTGTGGAGGATAATGGCTCCCCTCTCCTCTCTCCTCTATTGCTCACTGAAGGGCACATAAGTGTCTGTGGGCAAATATGTATCAGAGTCTGGGCAGCTTAGGCAATTTCATGGAGCTGGAGAAGATGATGATAATCCAGTTAAATTGAAAAATGGGAATGTCTATAGATCCTCATTCATCCTGTAATTAATCCTTTCTTACATTCATGCAGCCAGATAGTTTATGTGATTAGGATTGACTGAGGATAATACTTCCCTCAGTGATGCCCTGCTGAAATACTACTCACTGCCTTGCGATGTACAAATGAACATTTATTTCAAGCTCTACATCCAACAAAAAAGGTCCTCCAGTGTTTAATGGAAGAGTTAAACGGAGTGTCACCCAGACAGGCAGGAGAGCTGCTGAGGTTGTGTGTGTGTATGTCTATACTTGTACATGCTACGCAGTGAGGACCAAAAAAGTTATTTTAGCAACAAAATGAGGACATTTTTGCAAAGTGAGGACATTTTGGCTGGTCCTCACTTTTTCAAAGGCTTGTTTTAGGGTTAAGACTTGGTTTTAGGTTTCAGGTTAGAGTTAGGTTACAGTTACACATTTAGTTGTGATGGTTAAAGGTAGGGTAAGGGGTTAGGGAATGCATTATGTCAATGAGGGTCCTCACAAAAACAGAGGTACAAGAATGCGTGTGTGTGTGTGTGTGTGTGTGTGTGTCCGTCTGTTTTGGGTCACATTTAAGTACCAGTTTTTTTACTCGAAACTTGTAGATTGGGGAAAGTGCAACTGGTGGCACCTGTATTCAGCATACAGTAAATAGAAATGTGTCTTTATGAGGTAAGGCTAAGGTAAATGTCAAAGTAAAAGTTGGCAAATATTTGTGCTAAAATGTATTTGAAAATAAGTAAAAGCAGATGAGAATAGCTGTTATTAGAGTGTTGGAATATTGATGCATGTAAGCAGTATTTGCTTTCGTGCCAAATGTTAGGTCAATACTATTCTCATATCTGTTAAAAAAGCAACAGTTAGGATACTTAAACATATCCTCTTAGAATGGTTTGTATAATATCTGTTCTGTTATCATCAGATATTCACTCCTATTCAGTAAAAGGTCAGAAGAACTTTCATTTACCTCTTTGTCGTACCTCCAGTCATAAAATTTTCATCAAATTCCATGGTCCCCAACTCTGGAACTCCTTAGACAGGTCTCTTAAGCTTTTATCCTCCTACAAAACGTTTAGGACTAGTTTGGTGAGGTATCTTCTGTCCAGGCAAAAGAATACTCATGTCTAGTATAACTGAAATGAATTTGTAATTTTATTGATCTTTGTCCTTGTTGTTGTTGTCTTATTTTTTCCTTTCTTTCTTCTTTTTTTTCCTCTGTTTATTTGTTGTCTTTTTTCCTTGTCTCTTTCCCTTTTCTGCTTCTTTTCCTTTTTTCTTTTTTATTGGTTGATCTGTTTTAGGGATTTTGTATTGGAGGAGAAGATTTTATATATGTCCTTTGTGCTTCTTTTCCTCTCCTGCACAATTATTTGCCCTTGTATTAGTAAATATAATTCTTGTTTTTATCGTTGTGCATATGAATAAAAAAAATATGTCTATATATTTTTTTACGAAAATGCACATACAAAGGTTTGTATAATATCAAACAAATTAGCAATCCACAAATGACCTCATGGCCTCACACGGCCCCAAACACCAATCCCCCAGGGGAAAGTCCTGAGTTGTTTGACCTGTCCACCACCCTATCCTGCCTCTTTAGGCTGACTTTAAGTCTTTATACTACTTGCTTCTTTAATTTTGTCATCACACTGGTCATGTGATTACAGCCTTCCCGATTATGTGTGTTATATATGATTTGCGGTGCATTACTTTTTATAAGTATATGTATGAACAGTGTATGAGAACAGCCGGGATGGTTAGCTTAGTTTAGCTTAGCATAAAGACTTGCAGAAGATGAAAGGTAGGTGTGTCTTTACCTTCAGAAATGTAAGTGTTTCACACACACACACACAAAAAAAAAGATAAAAACTGGTGCCATTTTAGTAAATCATTATGAATTCTCATCATGCAAAGAGGGAACGCTGTTTCAAGTTTTTTCTTTTTGTTTATCCTGTAAATGATCTGGGCAACATTAAGGCAGCTCCCCTTCAGAGGTGTTCCAGCTAAGTAGCTGAAGGCGATGAGCTGTATCTCCACAGAAACCTTTGCCTTCCTAAATATAATCTCTCCCCACCCATTTGTGCTTCAAAGAAAGCACAGAGGACATTTTCTAGATTTATGATGGACAACAACTTCTCGGGGAAGCTGCGTAAAGATTGCCAGTGGGTTATGCTTTACTAAATCTAAGAACTGACATTTTGAAGGTCTGACCCCTCTGAAGGGTACATTTATCTTTCCAAAAGCATTGCACGCTTTTGTGGAACCACTGTGCCCTATCTCCAGTCAGATACTGTAATAATGGAAACCTCTTGAAAATGAAGCTTTGCTAAATGTTGTCTTTTCGAGTGTTTTCAACAAAGAATGGGCCATTAAATTTGAGTGACTGCTTATTTATATAGAGTGACCTCAGATACTATTCAAACTCCTTTTACTCAATTTGATACGCTAGTGACTTAATGAAATACATTATTTGCCACCAGTTTGCACTTAATGTCCAACATAAAAGTATATACTTAGTCAGGTGATATGATTTAGAAAGTGTAACAAAATAAAGTCACAGTTCACGATGCATTTTAGAGCTACATTTCATGCAGTGCAAAGAGTAACCTCTGACTCAAGGCAGAAATCATCACAAACAAAGGGAATAGAGAAATTGCCTCAGCAAAGGTTGTCAGGAGCACAGTGAACTTCAGTACGAAAATGATCGTAAGTGTGGAAAAAGTGTGGAACCAGCAGACCTCTTGCTGGGGTTGGCTGTCTGGCTCAGACAGGACAAGAAGAGTGTTGGTCAGAGAAGAACTCAAGATCCCGTTGCCCACTCTGATGGCATCTGTGCCGGGCACTGCACCAAATCAAAAAGAGTGTTGTAGAGTGGCAAAATGTTGAAGAGTCAATGGCATATGACAGCACAACTGAGATTTGTAGGGAAATTTCAGACTTGGAGCATGATGGACATTGTTTCTGGCATGAGTGCCTCGCTCTAAGTCTGGGGAATGTCCGGGACCATGCATCTCTTAACTGACTAGAGGGCTCAGAGTCCCTCAAACTGAGAAAAGGACCTTCTCTGAAATCAGCTAGTTGAGCAGGGCTGTAATCACCTATTTAACATTGTGAGGGACCATATTCTAATGACATATTCTAGTTTTAGAAATTTAACAGCTAAACTGATCATTTTAGAGCATTTTGGAACAAAAATCTTAGATCATGGTTTCTAGGTGGCATTTTAGGAAGCCAGCATAGGCGTAGGAAAAGTGCACTCACACTGACTTTATTCTGACTTTTTTATGTAATACTATTGTCACAGCTAATGTTTCTTATGTTATGTAATTTGTTTTATTTCATTCATTCATGTTTTTTTCCTGTTTTACTTTAAAACTCACATTTCCTCTCATTTAAGATCACTTCACTTCCTGCCCCTGTGTATTTTCCCTCCCTTTGAGGACTTCACCTGTGTCTGATTGTTGGTCCCACTCTGATTAGCCTCACCTGTGTCTCATTATCCTTCCCCTCACCGGAGTATTTAGTGCGTGTCTTGATTTCTCTCAGTGCCCGTTTATCTTAGCTCCTTGTGTGTCTAGCGTTGCAGCCTTTTGTTTCCCTGTGTCCTTTTCTTGTGTTTTTGGATTGAGCCTGTTGATTGCATCTGCCTCTGCCTCATCCCTATTGGATTTGTTTGCCTCCACCAACTGTCCTTCTGTGTAGCTAACCTACCTTTCGACCAGTAAAGACTGTGTCATCTTATCTGAACTGTCTTAAGAGTCGTGCATTTGAGTCCACTCTCAGGTGGTTCACCGTTTGTCACACCTATGACTTTTTATGACATACTATTGGCATCAACAGTGATATAGCTAATGTTACACTCATATTACATTGTAGTTTTCCACTTTTTTATTTTGGGAGGAAGCTGGAGTACCTGGAGAAAACCCACACTGACACGCAAACTCCACACAGAGGGGCTCCCCCATCCCTGGGTTCGAACCCTCCACCCTGGCTGGAGTTTTTGTGCCTAAACCTAACCACACGTTCATCACAGTGTTGAGAAACAAAAAGTTTCATTGTATCTGCAAAAAAAATAATGTACAAATGTACTATATCTATGGTTTGGAGAAAGGTACTATTCATTCATTTTCCGTATCCACTTTTCCTGTTGGGGGTTGTCGGGGGGCTGGAGCCTATCCCAGCTGACGACCTGGATAGGTCACCAGATTATCACAGGGCTGACACATAGAGACAGACAACTATTCACACTCACATTCACACCATCGGACAATTTAGGGTCACCAATTAACCTGCATGTCTTTGGACTGTGGGAGGAAGCTGGAGTACCCAGAGAAAACCCACAGTGACACGGAGAGAACATGCAAACTCCGCAAAGAAGGGTTCATCCTGGATTCGAACCCCGCACCCTGGGTTTGAACCAGGAACTTGCTGTGAGGCAACAGTGCCAATCACTAAACCACCATGCCGCAGGCCATGGCAACACCACTTGCAAAACACACGCAGAATTGCAGTACACTGTAATAGCAGAACTGCTAGTAATAATAATAATGAGGGCAATTTGTTGAGTTCATTTACGATTATAATTATATTTGCCAATGATTATTTGGGTGCGAGGTTCCCTGCTAAAGCACAGCATTTTATCCAGATTTTTTTTAACCAATAAATTGGCAGGGACATGTTAAGCACACAAACATCTTCCATTATATATACTGTAATCATGCCCTTGTTGTAGAGTGCCTTTTCACACTACAACAAAAATGCTGGAGAAGTTTTGGGATAAGTTTGTGAATATCCTAAGGTGAATATCCTAGCCGATTTGGTAATGGCGACAAAATATAGAAAAAGGTGAAAGGATCTGAACATTTTCAAAGGAAGCTGTGGATGTGGTTGATGCTGTTGAATCACTGAATCTACAAAGCACTCTTTCTAGGCTCCAGGATGATTTCTCTCTTGCTACAATTGACTGAAACAGCCCAAAAATATTACCTCTTTGCTCCTCATTTATTCCCATGAGCAGCCTCACAAACACATAAACAAGCAGAATTTATAAGCTGGACTGGGGGGGGGGGATTGGGGAGGGGGGAGGGGGGTGTTGGTAGTGGATGAGGATGTGGTGGAGAATAACATTATTTATTTATGAAGCCAAATGGAATTTCAAAACGAGGAGCTGAGTGGATGGCTGGTCAGTGCTCTCTCAGTGTCAAGAAAGAAAAAAAAAAGTCTAATCAAATGAAGTCAGTTGTTTAAAGCTTAAAAACACCCTGGTCACTAAGATGATGGATAAACAGCAGAAAGACCAGGAACAGAGCTGTGTGCACTCAAGCAGCGCAGAAACGCTGCACTCTGTTTACTTGCACTCTGATGATTCCATTAATGTTAATTTAAGGGAGGAATCAAAAGAGGAAATGGAATATTTTAGAAAGCCCAGAGCAGGGCACATTTATCTGAACTGTGTTCATATGAATAAATAATCAGGGAAAAGGTTAAGACAGGTTATTCCTGTGTGCATGGGATGAATGTCTAACACCAGACTGACAGATTATGAAACTGACATTTGTATCAATAATAAGAGCCACTGTTGTTGAGTATGACTTTTTTTTATCAATAAGTAATTAGGGATAAGGTTAAAACATGATTTTAATTCATTCGTAGAGTGACTCAAAGAACACTGATTGGCAGACTGATTAATGATTTTCGTATCAATTCTGACAACCTCTAAGAACTTCACTGCTGATAGACAAATCTATCTGTCTATCTAATCTATCTTTCTATTGACACTTAAGCAGTTTTAAGGAAGGAAGCAACTTTAAAGGTTCAGTGTGCAATTCTGGAAAATGATAGTTGAATGCTGAGTCTCATTCCCAGGTCATCAAGTACTGACAACCGTGCCTTGGCAGTCCAAACCCACCAACACAAACCATGAGACTTAATAATCAGCTATCTTTCTCCGTAATTACACACCACACCTTTAAGTACAGTGAACAAGGAAGTGACACATTTACGGACTCAAATAACAGCAGGCTGTAATTACAAAATTAACGATGTCTCATTTTCTAAATGGAAGGTTAACCAGAGCCACCAGACTGTGCTGTCAGTATTACATTGGGCAAAAATACTGCCTTTTAATTTGACGCAACAATACATGAGGCAAGATGTTTGATTCACATTTTACCACTTTTTATGTGCACCATATCGTATAAAAATGACAGAATGACACATTGACAAAAGAAACGTAGAGCCTTGCCTGGAAAAATGTTGCAGGTTCAGAATTTGGTATGAATAACATGAATCTATTGTGTTTCTTGGTATGCTGGACTCCTTTTCCAAAATATATAAACGTAATGCACATGAGAAGTATAATGAGTTGTTCATCACTGACAATAGACTTGATTGTAGAGAACAAGTGTTGCACACTCTGGCTCCATATGCATTTCTTTTATTTTGATGATGTATTGAGACACAGGTACAGTGATCTGTTATATGGACCACACCTTTGTCACACAACTGATGATATGGCAATCATGCTACACCATTAGGCTGAGCAAAGAAACAATTTTGAGGCCCTCAACAAATCAGTACTTTTAAACCAAATCTTTTTCAGGAGACACAGCCAATCACATCATCAAAACAAACGACAATAGCCACTAAATATTCTACAGCATTCCAGTATAATACATTTTTTTAATTCACCACATTCAAAAATGTTAAAATACAAAAGTATTAAACTGATTGCTTATAGATAGATAGCAAAAGTTAAGGCATCAGCTCTTAAAACCTGTTGAACCCTAAAGTCCGACGTCTAGAGCTGCTAATAAAGGCCTGGTGTGTATCAATACACTGATCAGAAGAATATAGTGATGTTGCCCATCAAATTTAACAGCAGAACCTCAGCTACAAACTTTTTACATGCCCCAAACTCAGTTTTAACATCAACTAAATAAACAACAACAACAAGTAACTTCAACAACTCCAAACAGCACCGATATCCCGACCCACTCGGTATATTTTGGGCTCTAACTCGACTACACGTTATTCAAAACACATTCATCTCAAATGAAAGCTGAGATTCCACTCTTTCCACATGTATATTCAAAATCACTCTCCCTTTAACCATCACAGAGCTGCAGCACAAAGAACAACAGAAATCTCTTTGCCAAAATATATTTGTAATATGGCTCTTACCTTATTAATTTCGCCGTAAAATCTGCATTCTGCTGTTGATTCATGCTCTGTTCACATACTCCTGGAAGTTGTCCATCATTCAAATGAATCCGGGTGGAAAAAAAGGTTCCGGGGGAACAAAAACAATGACCACTCACAGCAGCCGACATCTCCCCACAACGCGATCTGCTGACTCTGATTGGCTTACAGTGCTGTCAATCTCGTTTTGGTGGGTATAGCATCATTCTTTTGGCTCTAACGAATCAAACGAGGTGTCAGTCACTCAAATCGGCCAAGCTATCGTGGAGATACGGGCCTCCAAAGCTCAGAATAGGAACTCAGGTTCAAATGTAGTAGGTGCATATTGGTCAGATTTGAGTGGGAAATAGAGGACAAAAACGAAACAGACAGTTCTATGTGTATACCCTAAACATCATTAGGGATTTAAAGAAACCAAAAATTAAAGATATAGGATTGTACATGACAAAAATCACATGCAAACATGATGCAGTTTTGGAGAGCTCGTCTGAATTTTCTGTACTAAAACCTCTCTTATATTGTTCTGCTTCACTTTATCAGAATCAACCTTTGCAGAGTTAATGTTCACATATTGTACTATGATGTGATAGGTTTAGAGCTGCTGCTGCATCATTCCAAAGGGATACTTCATTTTCACTTTCATATTTCATTTGTGCTGTGTGCCATCTTCATTTACTCTTCACATATAACACATATACTGATATTTACACATCTTAACAAATCTCACAAGTGTTCCCTTTACCATGACACCAAAAGTATTCAAATAGACCTTGTGGTTGCAGAGATATATTCATTTCATTATGGGTACGCAATTTTCGAGCAGAGGCCTATAAAATAGGGTCAGGGTTTAATGAACATCATGAATATTCACTATATATCCAATAATTGGAAGAACATCATAGAAAACATGTCAAATCATAATCTATATTCAGTCTATGGGGTGACAGGGTTCTCAAATGGAGAATCCAATTGAATCCAGTAGTGTTCTCTCCTGGAGAGTAACACATCCAAATGACCTCCTCTTAGGGGGAGGGTTACCTTCTCAATCTCAACATATCTTAAAGAGGAAATAGAATGATAAAAAATTAATAAAATTAGCTGCTACTAGATTGCATGTTTTTGCATCTAATAGTACTTCTGTGTTCAGCAATACACGTTTTTAATGACCTACTGTCTTTCCAACATACAACCTACCCCAAGGGCAAGTAATCAAGTAAAAAACAGATTTAGTGGAACATGACCTGCATTTGTCTAGTCATCCCACCACTCAAAGCGCTTTTTACACTATGAGTCACATTACCCATTCACACACACATTCATACACTGGTAGCCGAGACTACCATACAAGGTGCCACCTGCTACTCCAATGGAACAGGGAGCAATTTGGGGTTCAGAATCTTGCTCAAGGATACTTCGGCATGCACACAGGAGAAGCCGGGGATCGAACCGCTTCCGATTGGTGAATGACCCACTCTACCTCTGAGCTGCTCAGATAGTTCCTTTTTATAGGGATCTCTCTCTCTGGGGATGTTTGAAACTATTACAATGATAAGTGTAGTTACAACAGCTGCAGCAACCACAGGTGGTTGCCATCAGAGATAGGTGCTAAAATACTTTAAACTGGGACTGACTGGGGAGAAGGCAAATATGAGTGAACTAGATGGTCTCTCAGATACTGGACTCCTTCACGCCTGGTGGGGATCATTTAAATGCCACAGTATATATTTACATTATACACTAGGTTTATCCCTTTATTGTCATACAGTGTTCCTTTTGGATGCACCTGGCAGAGCGATGCATCATGTTGCAAAGCACTCACCGTTTCAAGGTGCTGGGGTGGCCTGACAAGGCTTCAAGCTTCAGACCTTCAGATTTAGGTGAAACAGGAGGTTTGTGGCCTAAATGCAGAGCTGAAAAATATGCATAAACACAAACAAGTGAACTACTGAACCTTTTTGAGGCTTTTCTAAAGGCACTGGGGCCATACGCAGTGCAGGTGGTAACTTTTTTAAAGCCTGAGAAATGCAATCTAATTGCCAGAATAAATGTTGGTGTTGTCTGTTTCTGCAAACCATGGATACATTACATTTGTACATGATTTTGTTGCCGACACGTTGAAACTTTATGTTTCTCAACAGATGAAGGTGTGCTTAGGTTTTGGCACAAAAACCGCTTGGTTATGGTTGAGAAAAGATCATATTTTTAGTTTAAAACACCCATGTTTGGTGGCACTAAGGCCACTGGAAAGCGGGAAAAAGTCTGTGAAATACACCCAGGTTTGGTGGCTCAAACAGCACTGGTTCGGTGGTTAGGTTCAGTGCCACAAACATTGGTGGAAAAGCCACAAAAGGTTGCCAAAAGACAACCATTGTCGTTGTTTGTTGGTCTGCAGTGGCCTGAAGCTCAGCAAGCATTCCCTCCACCCCTAATGACAAAGTCAGCTCATGAATAGAGTCACTGAGCGAATCAGTGTTGTGGTTTGCAGAAATGTACAATGCCATCATTTTCTTCTGGGTTGAATAAATGTCACATTTCACTCTTATCAGAGCCACAAAGTCTTGTCACGCACATTTGAATTCGTGATTACACCATTGTGAGTCACTGGCCACCTTTCAATTAGCTGGTAATCAGCTGATCTTCAGGTGGGAGCAGATTACAGCAGGTTTAATTATGAGCTCTGTTCAAGATTTCACTGTATGATGTTATTGTTTCTGAGAATTTCAAAGAGATAAACACATTGCTATTTCCACTAAATGCCTTTAATCTTTATTCAGTCAAATAATATGACTTCCCTGGATCTCACACATCAGAAAAGCATGGGCAGAAACTAATTGGCAGGGTGTGGGCTGATTAATTGTTTGCCTTTAATAGATACCCAGGGGTACTGCCTGTAATTAATGAATTCATCCATTAAAGAGGGTATCCCTAATGTTTTTACGCACTTACCGGTATAATCTTGCTGGTTTATACACCTAACATAAGCTGCCCATAGTAACAAGTCTTTCATGACTTCGAGGGGCAAAGACTGCTACACAAAGAAGAGCCTCTTCAGCACCCTCTCTTAACGCATTTAATTATATATAAGATCAGTACCACTGTCATTTAAGGATGTCACTCCAACTCTCAGAGCTGGACAAGGACATAGAGCAAGGAGCTGGCAGCATACATAGTACAGTCAGAACTTTCTACTGTCTTTCCCCTTATCAGCATTTGCTAAACTGCCAGAGGACATGTCAAGCCTTTAACACGGCCCTGCAAAACTGTCAATGCCAAATCATTTGGCATTGTAAACTCCTCAACCTAAGTAATGGGCAATGCCTTATGGGCACTCTTGAAAACGATCTCTATAGTATCTCTGTCTCATTCTTTCCTTCTCACTCTCCTTTTATCATTTCACTTTCTTTTCTCCTTGTGACACAAAGAAAATCATTTAAAGGAAGAAATTAGACAATTTGGAGGGTTGAATTTTAATATTTGACCAGATCTGCACCTCCTGTACTCTACACCAGGATAAGAAACAATGTACTTAATAGAATCACAGGTCTTTAAACATGCCGCTGTGCAAACCTGAGCTCTGCAGGAAGCTGCAGGCTGGTAATTAAGCTGGATAACTAAATAGCTATTAACCTCACCGTTTTTACTGTTACTTGCTAATATTAGAGCCTTTAATTGGACTCCTTAGGGTGTTTCCATGGCCTAATTCTGTCTGTTCCATAGAAAGAGAGAGAGCACTTTGGTGTAGCAAGCATGTACTGAGCTACCATGATAAATTATAAGCAAGCCTTTTAGGGAAGCATGTATCTAGTTTTGTACTGATAATAATAATAGACTCACAGGGTTTTGTTTTTCTTTCCATAGCTATATTTTTTTTTCCATTATCTTAAAGATTCTTTTAAGTGGTTACTCTTGTACCAGTGTCACCCAGAGATATCCGTAACAATTATTCTTGTTAATCTAAGTACTTGTACTTTTCAGGGTGGCAGAGCTCCTTTGGTTTTTGAAAAGATTGTAACCTTGTAGCACTTAGGCAGTGCCTCACATACAGAGAATATGGAAATGAGGCAGGATTGATCTTCTCTTTGAACTGCTCCACTTGCTAAACACTAGTTGCCGATGTATTTTTATATTGTCTTGCATGCGAGACGCAGCAGGCCTTCAAAGGCGAGCGGCGTACACTGACAAATACAAATTATAGGGATGACACAGGCGATGGAATAGCAGGATTTGTGAAGAGTGGATGAAAGGGGAATATAGAGAAGAAGAAGGAGGGCAGGGTGACTAGACCGTTGCTTCCGTGATGCATTGCTTTGCTGCATCCCCTATGGTGCAGCTGTTTGTTATCTGTCAGAGTCCCAGCACCACCGAACTGAGGGAAAACAAGCAATGCTAACTAGCCCTCCCAGTTCTGGCACTTATTAACATTGAAGAATGGAAGCTGAATAGACCACCCAACATGTAAATTTTGAAGTGATACTAATAAGCATTTGAGGGAAAGAGGGAGCTGAAATAGGCTGTGGAAAATGAGGTTTATCAACAAATGCTGTATTCGTGAGAACTGGGAAAAGGGAAACAGGAAGATTGGGAAAACTGGCAGAGGTGTGGACTCGAGTCACGTGACTTAGATTTAAGTCAGACTTGAATCACAAATGTGATGACTTCAGATGCGACTTGACAAATTCAAAAAAGACTTGCAGCTCAACTAGACTTTCACACCAACTTGGACTTGACTTCACTTGGACTTGTGCCTTTTGACTTGAAAATACTTCATACTGTCCCCCAAGCACAAAGATTAAAGAGTATGAAAAACAGTGTGCCACAAATCAACTGAGTTTTCCTTCACTTCCTGAATCATCTAACGTATTTGAACCTATCCGACAGTATCCAATCAAGTTGCAGAGGGGAACCATGATGAACTAACTTTATGTTACACAGCACCCATCAGAAACAATGATATCAAAGACAATTTTATTTGCAAAAACTACATACATATAAACAAAATATTCAGATCAAAACTTACAGAAAACTTCCAACTTCGTTTGACATTGGACGATGCAAAAAGTATGGTAAGTCACGACTAGTATTGACATAGTTAGTATGCTAATACTTAGCTAACATCAGCTTAACAGCTAAGTGACTTTTTAACAGACTATTATAACAAATAAATACAAATTTTAAAAAGCATACCAACCCAGTCTCACTCCGAAGTCGTCAAAATCCAGGGCAGTGACTTGCAGCGTCAGACACAGATGAAAAAAGCCGTCCTTTACGTCGACATGATAGCGGGCCAGTTGCCATCATAGTTTAATGGTGCTTGGCAGCATCAGGGGAAATGCTGCGGGACAAGAACAAAAATAAGGCGGTGAAAGTCTGAGTGAGGTGGGTGGGAGTGATGGTGGATGGGTCCGGGAGAGCAGTGTTTGCATTCCGTGAGATTACAAAAGCAAACCCTGTTCTTTTTTCCTAAACCTAATCACGTGCTTTTGTTGTACCAACATAGCGCATTTATTTTGAAAGAGACTGTATGTGAACAGTAAATTTCCTGTGAAAACAGAACTGTATTTTGAAAGAACACAATGCACGTAACAGGCAGAACTTGACATGGTGTCCCAGAACGTCAACAACCAACACACCCAGCGTACCTTTCACACTATATGTGGACGTGGAAAGTTCATGACTAAAAGTTGATATATGACAGGGTCCGAGTGAGAATGTGTTGAGTGTTCATGATTTTTGTTAACTGAATATATTTTTACTCTGTTGTTTAACATCACATTTGGTGAAGAGTGCATTATGACTTGATTTGGACTCAAAACCAAGTGGCAGTCCCTAAGGCTAAAAAATAAAAACAATGCAAAATTGCCAGAAACTGCATGTGAGTGCTTAATGGTTAAAGACAACCTACTATTAAAATAAAATGATGAAAAATCAACTTCTCAGAAAAGTCTTTGGCAGTAAAACGTTTTAAATGGCCACTTGAGGCTGGCTCCAAGACAGAGAAATCCCCAGAGACACTTGTTAATGTGCCCAGCTTTACAGCAGAAATAAACAGCCTGTTACAAAAAAATATCTTTATAGCTCATGTTAACATTCATGACAACTTGATAGGGGGGATGAATGTTTTTAAACCTCACCCATTTAGGTTGTATTAGGGCTTAAAGTTATACATATTTAAGGGCTGGACCACTTTGAGTGACAGGCTGTCTGTGAAGCTCCACTCTCTCATCCAAATATGGCTCCAAAAACCCATGATGGCGTTGGCTGAACTGCTGAACTTGAGGCTTCAAAACGGGAGTCCAACCAATGGGTGACATCCATGAATCTATGTCCCTTATTTTATACACTATGCTCGGAACGTAAAGCTTAGGACTTGGGACTTGAGGGCACAGACTTGAGACTAACTTGTGACCTGCATAACAATGACTTTTTGTTGCTCTGAAAACTGGACCTATAGAAAACCACTGAGTGATTTAACACTCCTCATGCCGTGTAGCACCACCCTCGCTCGTATTTCTCAAACGCCCCAAGTTCTAGAATACATAAGGAAAACAGCACATTTTCAAAGTTCATGGAAAGTCTTGGGTTACAGGTCGTTACAAGTTTCTGTAATGGAAAACCAAAGGGCAATCTTCAGAACACAGTTTGTTGCCAGATACAACTTAAATGACTTACAGTATGCCATTTGTTTGTGTGGGTGCTGAAATCACTACCTCACATCCTCTGGGCACAAGTACACATCGGAACTACACTGGACTCAGATTAGCATTGGAGGATGAGAGATGCGTATCTGCAGCTTGTAGATCCACAACCTCTCGACCCTGCTCATTTAAGTATCCCATCCCTGCTGGCATTCAGACTCAAGGGAACAGAGAGGAAGGAGACGGTGGATGTTAAACTTCTGACATTCGTCTTTTTTTACAGCGGCAGTGTCTGCATGCAGCAGCCCTCTCTCAGCCAGGATGTCTGATTTCATTACACTGTGCTGCAACTGGGCTGTAGCCACAGATTTAATCAGGCATGTAATCGTACTATTGCTACTAACAACAAATGGAAATGCGTTCTGTGATCAATATGCATGTCATGAAAGCAAAATAATGTAGGAGCACACTGTAACATTAGTCATGACCACCCTCCTACAGGCCTATTACAGCTTGGGCACTCATCTCTATATCTTAAAAAATTTGCATGCTCATGCTCAGCCAAGTCTTTCAGCAGTGGAACAGCACCTGTGTTCAGATAACCAAAGCTGCACTGCATAACGTTCCATGTCCAAAAGTCAGACCCCTCTAATGCAGGTCTTCAGGCTTAGAAAGCAAAAACGGATAACTTTGCAGCTAACCTAAATCCCAATATCTAACTGGTCACACCGGTGCATGTCGCCACTCTGGACCTTAGCAGCTTCTCAGCAAAGGATGAGAAGGCAACAATCTCCAATTCCAGACATAAACCTGACTGTCGCTGCACAGGAAGTCAGGCTGAACCATCACATGCTGGTGGGCTATATCTCGCTGACTCAGAGCTGGTGTGCCTTAGGTTTACTTCTTGTGCTATTTTGAAATGGAAATAGGAAAGCAAATTTCAGTACCTCATAAAAAATGTATTGCTTAAATTCCACCACCTCTTCTGTGCTCTCCAAGATGACTCGGATATATGGCTCATTGTGTACTCATTATGCAATCTGGAATCATCCCAAACATTTCTGTGGCTTACACCAAAGCAGTGTCTTAGTGGATATAAGTCAGTCACATCGCCACGGTTCCAGACCTCTGAATCGCTGCCCTCATCTTAGGTTTGTTTGGCAATTCAAATACGCCAAGTGTCGTGCCCACTGACAGCTGTTACAGCCAGTTGACACCGTAAACCAAGGTGATGTTAAGAATGGGGAAGTAATTTTCCTCCTCAGCTGCAGAATGACAAACAGTGGCAGAAACAAAGTGGATGACATCAGTGCAGTTATACAAGTTGTTGTAAGTCTACATACAGAGATAACTTTTAAATCACCAAATTGGTATCCTAGCAACCACTATCGCATTTTGTGTCAAATAAAAACTACATTTTTGTTTGCCATTGATTGGTTAAGGCTGAACAAAGTACATCCACTCTGCAACATGAAATCATGCACACAACTTCAGGCTGAGTGAATGAATTGAAACAGAATGGGAAATCAGTCCCACGTTTAAGCTTTCTCTTTTGCTGCAGTTCAAACAGAAACATATAATGCATCAAAAAAAAGATCATGATGTACATTTACAACTTACTAAATAAAAAAAAGAAATAAGAATCTTACAGTGTTTTTAGGCAGAATGCAAAGCAATTTTTAGAGGTGGAGAGACGCAATTAGATGCAAATGTGCACAGGGTGGTGTGAATTTACATTATTTAAATCATTTGAAAAGGCGCTTGTGCTAGTTGACAGTGTTTCAACTTAAATGAAAAGTGTGCACATAACCCAATAATTTATGAATCTGCCTCATGAACAAAGTTCAGACAGAGGCCGAGCTGAACACAAACACAGTGGCACACCCCCACAGCCGCAGCCAGTCGCCCCTTTCACACTGCCTCTTCAAGGTAGGAATGTTGTGCCATTATTCTACCTTGTCCTTCTGTATTAAAGGAACGACCTTAAAGGGGAACAACGTCCATTTTGAAAAATTCATACATCTTATTCCAATGGTCTAAGACAGTAAAAGTTATAAGAACTTGAACAACTTTCTCCCAAATCCAAAACCGAGAGTGCTTATACTCAGATTTGTGATGTCATAGGCTATAAAGCCTAAAACTGCTCCATAAACAATGGTTTGGAAAAGAAAAATGACACCGAGAGCACTCAGGGAAATGTTACATGGGTACATTTTCTGTTTCAGCACTGAGGACACTACAGTAGAATAAAGCTCATTTTGGGTATTAAAAAGAAAAACAAACATTCTGTGGGTCCACAAAGCCAGGCTACCATTCAGCCTCTATGGTCCAGCTCCAGAGTTTATATCCTATGACATCACAATTATGAGATTTACTTCTCTGGTTTCTGGTTTTAAGAGAGAGGAGGTTGAGTTCACAAATACTGACTGAACGTTTCTAAGCCATTAAAATAAAAAGTTGAAATTATTAATTTAGGTAATGTTCCCCCTTGAGCTGGCAGCAAAGGTAGTAACAGTGCTGAATTCATATCTGTGTAAAAGTGTAAGCTAGCAGGTAGAGACGGGTGTGACAAAGAAGAAGAGCAAGAACAGCAAAAACAAGAAAAAGAAAAAGAACATCACCTGAAAATATCCCCAAATTGTGGAGACGGTGAGTTATGGGAGCTCCTTACCCTCTGAGCAGAGAACGAGATCAACTGCCATATAACAGGGACTGTAAATGATTGTTGTTGCCACGTAACTCCATTGTTATTGTTTAGAGCAGTGGTTCTCAAATGGTGTGCTGTGATGCTAAACCAGGTGTACCGTGGGATTTTGTCATAACTGCACATTATTATTGCAGTATTCAACTGGGCCTATACAAAAAGTTATGAGCGGGTTTTTCATTGACTGTATCTGTGTGTTGTCCAAACCCATTTCCAAATAAAGAGAAAAACTCTGGCTAATGAGTATAATTTAAGTTAATCAAAAACAAAAAAAAACCTTTACTGGGAACCTATTTTTCGCTATTTACACATGGGAATTCTTAGTGAGTGACACGTCAAAAGCCCTGATTGGCAGCCAGTTTGGGGGATGATTACATTTTTTTTTTTTTTTTTTTTGGCCCGCCACCAACCCCCCACTTTTGGAGGACAACTTTATTTTTATTTACAGAACTAAAAAAAAGTTAAACAACATAAGGAAGAAGTAAGGTAAATAATCAAACAGAAAGTAAATATTTGCATGGTAATACACCTTGTGTTGTTAACGTTGATCTTTGATGGTAAACAAGTAGGAGGAGGGTTATTGTGTGGCCTTACATATATACTGACAAACAGACCAGCAGACAGACAGATAAACAGACAGATAGATAGGTAGACAAAACAGACAGACAGACAGATGACGAGACGGACAGACAAATGGATAGACAAGGATGATTACATTTTACCGACAAACCGACATCAAAGAACTAGCGGCGACGAAAGCCAACTGTTGCGTCATCTACGTTGCCTCACGTCGCCTCACATCGCCCTGTGTCAGTTGCATTTTAACACACTACACGGACTACACCCGACAGCCAAGTGGCACATACGTTCTGCGCCTGCGTGAGAGAGAGCGGAGTGAGAGAGCGGTACATCCTGACAGCCGAGGGGTTTCCTTTCTGTGCAGCCAAGCACCACAGCACCTCCACAGACTATTACATCCAGACAGGCCCGGTGTTTCCTCCGCAGACTCCACTTTACTCAGCTGTCCGATAAACCCGCTGCTTCTTCCCACTTTAACCTGAAAAATAAACCGGGGCTCAGTGCTCTGGTTGGATCCAAACAGAGAGCCAGGGCTAGCTCAGAGACCAGTGTAGGCTAACTGGCTGTGCTTCCCTCCGGTCATGCTGCAGCTAACACTCCGCTAGCCACTCCCAGCGAGCTTCCGGTTTGTTATTCAGGTTAAAGTTTGAAGAAGCAGCCAATCTGTCGGGCAGCTGAGTGAAGTGGAGCCTGAGGAGGAAGCACCAGTTAGCCCCGGTTTCACTACAGGCAGATTCACTTGCTACAGGGGCGAGGAAATAAAACCTGAACAGCCAGTCAGAGTGACCTCTCTCACTGACAAGCTCCGCCGGCGATTCAACATGCTCAGTCGGCCGAAAAGCTGCTGACGCTGAAGTGCCGATGGTGTGGGACACACTGCAAAAACTAGGCCGACAGACGCTCACCGACAGCCTGACTTTGGTTGATGGCCAACCGTCGGCTTGGTGTGTTAGCGTGAGTGGGACAAAAGAAGGCTTTACTGTACAGAGAAAATTACAAGAAAGCACCAGGAAAGACGACCTACCACCGAAAGAAAAGAGAAAAAAAATGTCAGTAGACAGTATCACAAAAGCTACCTGTCTTATTTTTTCATTGTCTTATGATGTGACTTTCGGGACACTTGATTTACACTCAATTTACACTTGTTACATTCATTGTGTCTTTTCAAAATACACTTCAGTCATTCATTTTCCATTACCACTTATCCTGTTAGGAGTTGTGAGCAGGCTGGAGCCTATCCCAGTTGTTATTGGGCAAGAGGCGGGGGGAAACGCTGGAGTGGTCACCAGACTATCACAGGGCTGACACATAGAGACAGACAACAATTCACACTCACATTCACACCTACGGACAATTTAGAGTCACCAATTAACCTGCATGTCTTTGGACTGTAGGAGGAAGCTGGAGTACCTGGAGAAAACCCACGCTGACACAGGGAGAACATGCAGACTCCACACAGAGGGAAATGTACATTTTTTGCTAGTTAGATGCAAACAGTCTTTTTCAAAATAAACTTATAATGCCGGCAAAACACCTAGTATTTACGTTAATTTCCTTGTGCAACAAAAGCACATGGTTAGGTTTAGCAAAAAACATTAAAGTACGGCTGAACAGTCAAAAGGGAAACAAACCGCAAGCTCTGGGGTTAAATTGTGGGGTTTGTTGGACCCATCCACCTCCCATCCCACCTACCCTATAGAGACTTTCCAGCTCCGATATTACGTTGTTACCGGCAGCATTTCAAACTGACACCATCCAGTGGCATTATAAACTGATGCTGCCCACTGTTGTATCATACCGCCACGAAAGGTGCCTTTTTGGTTAGGCGACGTCTGGCACCAAAATCAATGACAAAGTAGCAGTATTTGATGAATTGGAATTGGGAACGGGCTGACATTGACTGTTGGGCAACTAAAAAAACAAATGGTTCAACAGTGACATTTGTACAAATGATGTAAAGTCAAAAATTCACTTCACTTTCTGTCTGAACACACACTCAGGGTGTCCGAGCAATCTTGGATCCTTAGTGTGTAACCTTGATGTCCCCAGTTTATGTCCCGCCTTTGTCAGATGTCTTTCTGCTCTCACTCTCCTAATGTTTCCTGACTCTATAAAGACACAAAACAGAAGCAAATTGCCCCGATGTGCCCAGTATTCTGCGTCTGAGTCTGACAAGAATCTAACCAAAAGGCTTATTATCAAAAGAAAAATCCTTTTAATTACAGCTCATTAATTACACTTTTCTCAGCACAATGCCTTACCAGGCAGTGAGTATAATGATAAAAAGATGATACACATTGTTAGGGAAGCAGAGAGAGAGTGAAGGGCTGTTGCTTGTGCCACTGTGGGAAACTGGAGGAGAATTGATAATGTTTCAGTGATGAATGACTGTGCCAGCACACCTGCGGATCCTGTTAAGGACTGAGGAGAGTGCTGTTGATCTAAATCATTGATGGCCCTCACTGATGGCTCACGCTGAGGTCCTACCGATGAGACGAACAGGTTCTTAACACAGAGCACGTTTTCTATTAGAGCAGTCACTGTAACAAGGTGGGAGCAGGTGTGGGGCTCTTTTCACTGCCTCAACCGCTGCAACACTGACAGTAACAGACACCATCTTTAGAGGACCGTGTGTGTGTGGGGGGGGGAATATGCTATTTTAAAGTTAGCGCCAGGAGACAGTTAGGTTAGCTGAGCATAAAGACTTAAAACAGGGGGAAAAGGCCTCTAATGTATATGACCACATAGGTTGTATATTCCTACTCTCTAATACCACATGAGCGTTTCCTAAATTAGCACCCCAATGTATAGAAAGCAAACTGGAGCTTAAACACCTCAGAAATGTTGTGTTCCAGTCATATACAACGTGTGACACACTGCAACATACTATATTATGTTGTTAAAATAACTCAACATTGTTTATATGTTTCACATGATACACAGATACAGGTCTCCTGGATGAAAGTCCTGTGTTTGTTTGAACCATCCACCTCCCCTCAATTCCACCCTAAGCAGACTTTTTTGCTCTTTATACTATGTTGTCTGACTTCCTTCCTTGCTCCTATCATAATTACTAAGGCCAATAGAGGTCGCTGTTTAACAATAAACAGAAACATGGGTTGTAATTGCTGCTTGCACAAACAACCGATGCATATTTTTCAGTACAGTCTAGTCTTCTCCAGGTACTCCAGCTTCCTCCCACAGTCCAAAGACATGCAGGTTAATTGGTGACTCTAAAATGTCCGTAAGTGTGAATGTGAGTGTGAATGGTTGTCTGTCTCTATATGTCAGCCCTGTGATAGTCTGGTGACCTGTCCAGGGTGTACCCCGCCTCTTGCTCAATGTCAGCTGGGATAGGCTCCAGCCCCCCTGCCACCCCTAACAGGATAAGTGGTTATGGAAAATGAATGAATGAATGAATGAATGAATGAATCTATATGCGGCCTCCTGAGTATGTGCAGTAGTGTCCCACCCATTGGCCCCACCTGCTAATTCCCGCTTGACTTATAGACTTTACATTGTGATGATGTCACAGATTTTCAAATTGCTTTTCTCAGCTGGAGGAAAGTTTTACAAAAATAAAATCTCCATAGATCAAAAATTCATATTAGAATGAGTCATAATTGACAATTTTTGGAGTTGGAGGTGTACTGTCAACAGTTTTCCAGACGTCTCTTTTACAGTGTTGGCCTATGGAGAAAATACTTTTTCGCTACAACACCACAAGTGGCCCCTGAGCAAGAATGGAAGCAACTGTAAATGCTGCAAGTGATGAATTCCTGGATTCCTCATTGGTTGCTGGTAACCACCCAGTGATGACAAGACTCGGGGGAGTCTTATTGTTATTGAAAATGAGATTTTTCAGTATGTTAAACAAAAAAATGTGGCAATTAGGAAGCTATTGCTATGCTAGCTGTTTTCTGCATACAGTCCTTATGCTAAGCTAAGCTAACTTCCTCCTAGCCCCAGCTTTAAATTTAACGGAGAGATATGAGAGTGGTATTGATTTACTCATCTGTGCACATTGCTTTTTTTCTGAGTGCCAGCTTCTTTCCTCAATGTTGCCAATTAGGAGACAGTGGACTTTTTTGTGCGGCTGTGCCAAACCCCTTTAAGTAAAGACCTCTTAACTTTTCCAAAAGGCACAGAAAGGCCATCACTGTGGCTCCTTTGCTGTCACTCAGAAATTATCACAACAAAGACGGAAATGTCCATTTGTGGGAGCAGAGCAGCCGGACGATGGTGAGTGTTGTGCTTTTAGTACCGTAGCTTGTTGTTGGCTGTGCAATCAACCTTCTATTAATGTACCGTCACGTTAGTTAGCTAGTAAATGTTGTTGTCATAGAAACAAAACTCAGGAGCATCAAAAAAGCACTCAGTGCTGCCAGTGCTTTTCTACCAGGGAGAAAAAAGGCTATCGGGACACAACTCTGAATAAAGGTCAGTCTAGAAATGCTGAACTACTCCTTTAATTTATTCTAAGCACCAAGATATCACTTTAATAAAGGAACTTTCAGACTAACTTAACTAAAATATTTATTTCCCCAGACAAAGTGATTCAAACTTTGATGGGTCTGTCCTTTATCTTTGGAACAGAAGCAGTTATTAATGAAAGTGTCTTTGTTTTAGAGTAATGAGAAACCCTCACAGGTTTGCCCCTTATAAAATGTAACATAAACTTTATTGATCCCGCAGGGGGAGATTTTAAAAATGACCCTCGTGCAGGACTAGATGGATACCCTGGTATTTGCAGGGGACAGGGATATAGATGAAGGGATAAATACCCTAACTGATAGCTTTTATGGTGGCGTTGAGAAGAAGGACTGTGCTTTATTATTATGGTAATGGCTGTACAGCAGCTACAGCAGTTCAGTGTAGCTGAAAACTTATTGTGGCAACACACACACTGTAAACACACACTCTCGTCGCTATAACACATGTAAAACAATCGCATTGTGGAATGTAGCTCTAGAGCGGCTTTTAAAATGAGGCCCTCATGGTAAGAGGAGTGTAGCACTCCACATAGTGAAGTGGCACTTCTCTGGCCCTGCATAATTCTCGCTTCGCTGTCTGAATAGAGACATTTTTATGACTACAAAACAGGTACTGACTACTGTAAGTCATACACGTACAAAGCAGATTCTTAGCACATGCAGTAATAGTTTTTGGTCGATAGATACTGATTTGGTCTTTCAGCGTAGAACATTCATCACATATCTGTTAATATTGATTCAGAGCTGCTTTAACTGTAAAACCAAACCATTTTTTCCAGAAATACAGTTGCAGAATTGAAAACTAAGTAAACTTTTCCACATTCGAAACTTCTTCAAGGAGACAGATGCTGCATTTGCATGCATTAAAAAAAAGTTCTCTCGACCCACGATAGACCACTGACCTCTCCAGGGTGTTTCTCTGCGCTCTGCATACATGGGTGATTTTTTTTTTTTTTTTTTTTTTTTTTTTTTTGCATGCCCTGTTCTCTTCCTGTAGAGGACAGGGGGAAAACTGCATTTTAAACAACCCAAGAAGACTCTTTCTGGTATAAGAATAATATGTATTTTTCTTGTCTCTGTGCTGCCGCAGCAGCGTGAATGTGAATGGAGCAGAATGTGCTCAGAAATGTGACAAAAATGAAAACAAAAGTTGAAAAAGAGTTGACTTGGTCTCTGAGGATCAGTGTGGGAGAAGCCTTTTAATAAATCCTGTCTTCCATCTGCATAAATGAATAAAAAAACAAACAAACAAAATGACTTTTTTTTTTTTTTTTTTTTTTTTTTTGCTTTGAACCTCGTGGCACTCATACATGATTGACGTGGTCTTTTATGGCAGGAGATCTGAGGTGAGCTTCCAGTCGATTTTGAAGTGTCAGACTTAGTGAATGACATGGTTTAAAGGGGGGGATTTTTCACAACATACTCGAGGAACTCTACCAGCGTGTATGCATGTGCACTATGCTGTATTCTGAGTAGTTTACATGATGTTTACTCACTGTTTCTCATGTAGGTGAGAAGAGAGTCAAATTTGTTCTATTCTAAGATGTGACAAAGAAAAATCTAAGTCAGTTGCAGCTTCATCTGCCACATCGTGCACAATGTTATTAGAAACAGAGATAGAACGGGATAGCTCACATCTTTTGAAGTGGGGTTAAATGAGGTGCTTATCCATAGTCAGTGTGATGGAAGGAAGCTGTGGAGGGGGCAGCAATGAAACATATTTTAACTGTCTTAAAATGTCCCACCTAAAAAAAAAAAATCAAATAAATTAGACACTATATTGAGAATATTTTTTTTCAGCACTTAACCTTGCCATCAGACAGTGATTTTCCATGGGGAACTGAAGCTGTGACTGCTTTCTTCAAAGCCAGAATCCATTGAGAAAACCATTTAACATTGTTTAACACAGGAGCTGCTGGTCTACCACTGCCATCCATCACTTGGTTAGATGGTGTTATTGTGTGACTTTGGTGTTTGAAAGGGTTAGTTCGGATTCAACAAAGTCACACAATAACACAAACAAACTCACAGATCAAGGCAGTGGTAGACCAGCAGCTCCGATGTTCAGCGAGCCAAAATAACAGTTTTTGTCAATGGAGTCTGGTGGCTTTGACGAAAACAGCAATGGCTTTCTTGTCAGAATGGGCTGTCTGATGGCAAGGTAAAGTGGTAAAAGTACTCTCAATATATCCATTCATTCATTCATTTTCCCTGACTGCTTATCCTGTTGGGGTCAGCAGGAGGCCGGAGCCTTTCCCAGCTGACACTGGGTGAGAGGCAGGGTACACCCCGGACAGGTCACCAGACTATCACAGGGCTGACACATAGAGACAGACAACCATTCACACTCACATTCACACCTACGGACAATTTAGAGTCACCAATTAACCTGCATGTCTTTGGACTGTGGAGTACATCCCACGGTTCGAGCCCTCCACCCTCCACCAGAAATGTTCTTGCCGTGAGGCGACAATGCTAACCACTGCTATCCAGTGTTGCCCTCTCAATGTACCATATACCTAAACTATTACAGATTTTTTTAGCTGGGCCTTTTTTTTAGGTGGCTGATATCTGTTTTGCTGCTGCCTTCTATCCACAGTTGTACATTGTTTAGCTTCCATAGCGATTCTCTTGCTGCTTCTCCAACCTTGAGGCGTACTGGCTAACATCTTCTGTATGTAATATACTGACCATGGAAAAGTACCTCATACAACCTCTTTTCCAAAAATCTGAAGAATCCCTTTAAAACCTTTCTGGGGACAAAAAAGTTTTTTCTCAAAGTTGAAGTCATCAGTGCCTCTGTGTGAGCTGCTGCACAGTCACCTGGAAAGAGATGCTTCAGAGCTTATGACAGTTACTGTAAGACTGAGTCTGAGTATATTCACCAGAGATATCACAAAGTATGGGTTATGGCATACTGTAATTTCAAAAGAACTGACAAATGACTAGAAAAGCTGAGACACCTTTTAGATAACCTGACCCATTAGGTCGAAGATGCTTTTCAGTCATGTTGATCACTGTAAACATCCCTGAGCTGTGCTTTTGGTAAAGTGAAAATACAGACGATAAGCTTTGTGGTTTTTCTGTTAACAGATATCAAACTGCTGCATTTAGGATCCTCCCAACATGTTGGATCTGTCCATAATTCTTCCTGTCTTTTCTCAAATGAGCAATAGAGCATTTACCAACACATTTTCACTCTGACCTCGTCACATATTGACATTCGGTCATGGACTTTCCACATCCAGATACAGTGTGCAAGGTTCCCTAGGTGTGTTGGTTGTTGACGTTCCAGGACACCTTGTCAAGTTCTGCCTGTGATGTGCATTGTCTTCTTTCAACATACACTTCTGTTTTCACAGGAAATTTACCGTTTATATATATATTTAGGAAAAAAGAACTGGGTTTGGCTTTAGAATCTTATGAGACGCCAACACCGCTCTCCCAGCTGTAACTTTTGTTCTTGTCCCACTGCACTACCCCTTGACGCCGCAGAGCACCATTAAACTGTAACGGCGACTGACCGCGTATCATGCCGACGTTTGAGGACGGCTTTTTTTTGTCAGTGTCTGACGCTGCAAGTCACTGCCCAAGCGCCGGATTTCGACGACTTCAGAGTGAGACCAGGTTGCATTTACATTTAGAGTCTCTAATCTTTGGAACAGTCTCCATGTCTTAAAGCCAGATCTGTGATCTTAAATCCAAACCAGTCTTTACTTTTTGAGTCGCCTTCCACTGAGCGAACAGGTGGTTCAAGGGTAAAGTTCCCAACCACCACTACAGAGGCCCAGAGAGCAATTCCTGGTACACTTAACTTGGTCGTTTCTGTAATCGTTTGTTATCCGCTAAGCGAATGATTGGTCCACCTAGTTTAGAAGAGCTCTGGCAAACCACACAACAAGAACCACTTGAAGCACAAGTCAAATGCAGGAAATGGGGCTGGATTGGGCGACTAAGACAGGACATGACCAGACAGTCCTTATCCTGGAACCCACAGGGGAAAAGAAAGCCGGGAAGACCAAAGAACACCTGGAGAAGGTCTGTTGAGGCAGAACTCAAGGAATCAAGAACATCCTGGAAGGAAGCAGAGAAGATCGCCAAGTGGAGAAAGTGGAGAAAGTTCATGAATGACCTATGCTCCCCAAGGAGCAAAAGAGTTTAAGTCAAGTAAGTCAAGTTAGCTTGGTCGTGCTTGTGGACAGGAAGCCAGTGCTGGTTCAAATTCTTGCGGCTCCAGTTAAAAACCATGCCTTTAAAATGATCCAGTTTTTTTTAAAGTTACTGTTTCTAACTTTATTACTTATGCCTACTGAATCTGTTTTGAATACTTCTTTATTTTATGACCTATTTTGCTTTATCACGATGAGAATAATATGATTAATATTAACATAAATACCATCTGCAGGAGAAAGTTAATGAAAATGAAACAAGCTTTGCACACAGCGTATTTAATTGCAGGAGATTTGGATTTCAACTTTGATAATGCCAAAAAGTTTCGAAGATTGCGCAGCATGTATAACAGAAAATTATAATTCAAGAGCACACCACAGCTGAAAGTGGAACACACACACACACACACACACACACACACACACACACAATGTAGATAAGACAAAAAGAATAATGAATGCCATATTGGTTTTTATCACCACAATGTTAACTTGACTGATGGGAAAGCCCATTAAGTAGAGCTAACGGTGTCAGTGCAAAAAACATTAAGTGTGAATTATGTTATTAACAACTGCAAGCACTGTCTCCATAATCAAACAACATCTCACTGAGCCACACAAAAACATCAACATCACTCCTCTATGATACTACATCGCATGATTCGATGACACAGAAAGACAATTTTCATTTAGCTTTAGGGTTTTAACCTCAGCAGTGCAGGAGGTCTGCAGCCAAATTGGCACAAGACACTACGATAAATATTAAAATGCATGTGTTACAATAGCAGCCAACAAACTCAATTCACTCCACGTCAGCACTGGGAGATGGTCTTTCTTGTAATTATATGATGTGACCACAGAAGATTAGGTAAATTTCTCCGGAAAATACTCTTAAGGCGGGGAAGCACTTCAGGTAAAATGTGCACGGCAAACTGAGATGAGTAAATGGATGTTTTAACCTTCTGTTAATATAAAACTGACTGAAGCTCCTTGTTGCCAGCAGACATGCTGTGAGACACAATATTCAGATGCAACAATTATCATAATGTTGTGGCTATACGACAAGTCGAAGCGAGACTGGAGGCAGTAAACTTGAGAAGTTTAAAGCCTTCAGCACTAAGACAACACAGCTTAATGCTGCTGAGCAGAAAACATATTTTTCATGTCGTTGCTCTTCTCGACCAGTGATGAACGACTGCCGTAATGGGTCCGAATAATGGAACCAGCCAAGGAAGCATGTACAGCCTTTTACGGATTGACTGATTGATCAGTTGATTGATCATAAAATGTTCCCGGATTAGCCGGTGAATGCTGATAATTATTAACATAAAATTCATGCATAAATTCATTAGTCTCTCCTCTGAGGAAGCACAGAGTGGGCTGACAGAGTTGTATTATGCATTAACTGCCAGTGTTTCCCTCACTGTAATGCTTTCACACACATTATCTCTGTAGTTCATCAATTTCAGTGGCTTTCTGTTATGTTTTCTAAAATATGGTGGATATGGAAGTGTAATGAGGGGTACAAAATATCTGCATTTCAGAGACATGTGCACTTTCTTCACTTCAAGAAGAGAGCTTAGCTGCTGATATATGGATTTAATTGGGTGTCAATTCGATTCTCGGTGTTTCCCAGCACAGTCTGGGGCTAATGGCACAAACAGCCGCATCATGTAGCACCAGTTGTCTAGAGCTACCTTTGGAGAATGAGGATATAACCATTAAATATTACATAGCAAACTATTTGAAATGGAAATGCAGTAGTTCTAGCGGTAGATCAACTGGATAAGCTTAATTTGTGTACGTGGGTGCCCGTGCCCATGCACTCATTATACATTTCTTTGCAGTCGAGTCATGAGGCTGTGGTACAATAAAGGCGAGCTGTGAATCATTAGTGACAGTGCACTAAGGTTAAGGAGACTGTCTGTCAAAGTAGACACAGAATAGTTAAGATGCTCGCATGTGGGCGCCTGCGTGTGGGTGGGCAACGAGGTGTGTGCGTGCATTTGCAATATGATTCAACACCTAAATGGATAATTCACCTTGATGTTGTGGAGGCGGTTATCGGTGATTCTCCACTGGGCTAACAATAATGCTTCACTGTTTAAAATTCCTATTGGAAAATGTTCTTTTTGCACGCACCCTCCACAGGGAGGTCTGAGTGCAGTGGTGCAGGGTCATCTACAGGTCAACACTGCTAGAACTAATAAGGAATTCAGAAGCTGGCTTGAGGACATTTCATAAGGGTGGATAATTGCCATATTGGGGGCTTGAACTTGGTTCCTCCAGTTGAAGGATCTTGCTCATCGTCATCTTCTTTGTTTCTAACTGAAATAAATAAAATGTTATCGCTTGTTGTTCAAGCGCTCCCGACTTTAGACTTTTAATTTGACTTCATTTATCTTAAATGAGTATTTTATGATGTTTATTTAACCTTGGGCTCGGCAATCATCCTCGTCAGTGAGTTATAACCATGCAGGCAACAAAACTCCACCACTGAGCAACTCTGTTTGTCTCTGAGGGGAATTAAAATTCTAATTTGTATTATGATAGCAATTTTATTGTCAGCAGTAGCAACAGTTATTACTCACTGAGGTGTCTATTTTACAGCATTGTGTTACCTAACATTACTACTGTAACAACATGGCCATCTCTTTCATTATCACCTTAGGACATGAACTGTTTTATCTTTCAGATGAATCCTGAGTAAAGGACCTGGAGATTAAACAGAAGGCGCCTCAAGCCCAGTTCAAATTCTCAAACAGCTGTTTGAATAAAGCCAGAAAAAAACTGACAAGTAGCCCACTGGAAGTTTGGACAGTGGACTTCAAAATAAAAGCACAAGCTAAACTTGACATATCCTGTGAGATCATGTAAATGTGGTTATTATTCAGTGTAGGGGATAAATAAGCAAACAAATGAACAAACTGCATGGTGTATTCAGTATTTGTTTTTCACATCACTATGTGTGTGGTCATGATAAAAAAAAAAGTGTAGTCTGTATATATCTATGTGCTGGCTGTATCTCAAACATCAGTTTACCCAAAGTTCCTGTCGAACTTTGACAAATTATTACTTTAATAATTAGTCCTTTTTGTTTTTTTAATTTGACAGACTATTTAAACAATTAAATTAATCTAATTGAATTTGACTGTTTAATTAATTAAAAAAAATGTAGTCTATAAAATGTTGAAAGTAGATTATCACAGCTCTGGAGTGATGCTTTAAAATTGTTTATATTGAAAACCAACTAACCTAATGAAGCCTATTTAATTTAAGAGTGGTGTAAAACTGTGAGATGCTGCAAATAGCCTGATTTATACTACTGCACTCAGCAAATGGTTTGTACAAATATGACTTACTGTAGTTATTGTTATTGTCATACTATTTTGATCCTTACAGGAGAAAAAAGAAACTAAACTGTACTAATAAAGCCATAAAAAAAACTATGTGTAATGTATAATAAAGATAGAAAATCCACAGATTGTAATGTCCAGTGTGACTTATATAGAAAATAGAAATAAAAAATTAAAAAATAAATAAATAAAAATAAATTCAACAGCTCAAAAAACTGCAATTAATTATTTTTCATCAATAATTTAAGCACAAATTGAATCTCAATTACACTGCAACCAAAGTCATAAACCCCCTAATAAAATAAAATGAAATAAAATAAAATATATTAAAATATATTTTTTAAGTAGCCTATATGGAAGTATATTGAGTACATATATAGCCGAAATATATAAAGTAGCCTATATATATAAGCATCCCTAAAAATATAAAAATATACAATATAAAATGTACCTGTATGATTATTTAAATATACGTTCACACACATTTACACAAAAATTCATAAATAATTTAAAAAAAAAAAAAAATCAACAGCTCTGAAAACTGCAATTAACTATTTTCCATTAATAATTTATTGATTTCAGCACAAACTGACTTTAAATCACACGGCCACCAAAGTCATCAATCGTGCTTATTATTTTAATCCTAAATGTTTACATGTAGGGACTTACACCCCCTAATAAAATTAAACAAAATAAAATAAAATGAAATAAAATAAATATTTTTAAAACGTAAAAGGAAGTACATGCATATAATAATATATAAAGTAGCCTATACACAGTATATAAACATCGCTAAAAATAGAAAAATAGAACATGTAAAATGTACCTGTATGATTATATAAATATTTGTAGGCTACACACACATTTACGCAAAAAATAATCCTAAATGTTTTAGATTCAGGAACTTAAACCCCTAATAAAATAAATAAAACAATTAAGTAAATAGATAAATAAAATTACGTATGTGTAATTTATTGGACTACTTACCTTTTTAAAAATTCAGCAGTGACTGTTTTATTTTGGGAATTGTGCCCGGAAGTGTGACAGGTTATTGTGGCTGACTTGAGGTTGATCTCTGCTGCTCGCGACACAACCGCACGCAGCTGCTTTCATTTTCCAGCGCTCGAGACGCTACGAGGAGAGAGAGGGGAGCTCGCGCCTCATGCTCCAGGGATATTACCTCTGCTGGACTTGAGACCAACACAACGATACGCAGCTTATCCGTGCTCATGAGCACTTAGGTGTTAGTTAGGAGCGCAGTTTGCGGGACATAAACTGCTCTAATGCTCTTAAGTGTTTTTACCAGCGCCGGTTTTAATGTGTTTTATGTGTTTGCGCTCAACAGTCAGGTAGACTTACTGGGGCAGAATTTAACCCGAGTGTCGGCGTGTGATTTATCCCGTGGATGCGGCTGTCGGGGTCGGTGTCTGAGCCCTGCAGGATCAGCCTGTCATAGGGCATGATGATTTCTCTGGCTCTTCACAAGTGGATGAGGAATACTTCACCGGAGATGCTGCTGCTGGTGCCGATACTGTGGCTTTTACCTCTGACTGGAGCGGCTCCGTCTCAGACTACCGAGCAGCTGGACATGGGGGTGGTAAGTTTGACACCTATTTTACCTACTTATAAGCAGGGTGGAGGGGTGGGAAGTTCTTCTACCTGCTTGCTTCAGTGAACACAGGGTGCTGTGTTTATTTATTTATTTTTCTATCATACCCTGCCACAGTGTGGGGCCGTGGGGTGGCAGCTTCTTCCTCTCCTTTCCTACTTGGGCTACTCTTGAACGTCCAGGAAAGAGCAAGTGCTGTCTTCTCTGAATACTTGCTCTGAATTTTAACAGCGCTCTGCAGTCCAGTGCACGAAGCGGAGAGACGGTGCACACTGCATGATGAGAAATGAAAATGTGCACAGCAACTTCATCTACCTAATTAGACACCCTCCCTTTTAAAAATATACATTTTAAACACACATATATAAAAAAAAATCCTGCAAGAAATAAATACATGCATGTGAAGGGATTAGCCTAGGCGTCATATCCACTTCTTTATAGTATGCTGACAGCACATATTCAGTGCTAATATGATAACTGGAGCTCACTGGGACCGATTGAACCCATGAGACATTCAGCTATAGGTTGTTTTATCTGGGCTTGTCTCAGTCACGCCTGTATAAGACCCGAAGCCAAGTTCAGGGGATTGCTGTGATTAAAATACAGGATCTTATACTGTAGTCTGGTGGAGCAGACTGGAGCTCAATGAAACAGACAGCACCATTAATGAAGAAGCTATTCCCTTAAAGGACCACATGTTTAATTAACAGTGATATCTTAAATTCAATGTATATGTTTCGCATGAGTAATGGAGGAAGTCACATGGCTATACATCATCAGAGTCCTACAGCATGTGCAGCACACAAGCTGGGGTTAAGGGAGCAAGGCACCTGCAAATGGGATGAAACACGAAGCTGCATGTAGATTATGAGATTCTTCAAAGTTCTCTGCTTTCAAAAGCTGATTATCATCTTCATAATTTCGTCTTCATTAAAGCTGCATCTTTCTACTATTTCACTCCTCGGGGCAGTTTTTTGTTGCATCCCAAACTTCTGTCTCGCTTCAAACTCTTCTTCTGTGTGAAACCCACGCTTGAGGATTAAGTTTTTCCTCTACAAAGACTTGCACCAAAATAGATCACTTTCTATTGCTTTGCTTGTTTTTGGCTTCAGGTGTATTCGTCCACCTTGTGCCGGTATACCTTTTTGACTTTTTTCAACTAACACAACAGACAATTTAGTTTTGAGGTTATAATTTTTGATCTAGTTTAGACTGTGTGGGCGATACAAGGAGGATTTCAATATAGTCAAATAGTTTGTAGGCTACGTTATTGTGTACAGAAGTTACATAATGTTAGAGATTGTTTTTAAGAGACAACAGCACACACACTTCGCTCAGTAAGCTTACGTTAACCACATTTTCAATCAGTGTGAAATACCCAGACTCACTTTTGTTTGATATATATATATAACAACTGTTGATTCATTTACCAAGTACTTTTGCTACTGAAAAAATGCTGAATACGGGATATTAGAGAATCAGATGAATGCCGGTTTCGTGGTTCAGAACCTGCGTCAACAGTCCGTCTTTTTCAGTACTGTCATATCTGTGTTTTGGGGTGAGGTTCATTGATGAGTTTACACCTGGAGCTGGATCTCTTCTCGTTGGGGGATGTTACAGAAACAAAGATTTATACTGTTAGTTTAACTCTATCAAATACCAGTTTATTTCGGAAGGATATTATACAAATAACAACGGTTATTTAAATGGATGGGAAAAGTTTATTGACTTTTTAACTAATTCAACAGACACTTTAGTTTTGAGATCATAATTTTTGATCTAGGTTAGACTGTGTGGGTGATACTAGAATAATTTAATATAATCAAATACTGTGTAGGCTAACATATTGTGCAAAGAAATTACATAATGTAAGAAATTGTTCTAAAGAGACAACAGGACACACGCTACGCCCAGTAAGCTGATGTTAACCACGTTTCCTATCAGTGTGAAATACCCAGACTCACTGCTGAGGCAGATGCCAACAACCCTGACATCAGGACATGGTCTGTTGCTCCTTCACTCTGAATCCATTTTTTCTGTTTTTCCAAAAGGTCAGTTTGGCCACACCTGACAGGATTTTCATCACAACCTGTACACTCTTCTGTCTTGCTGTGTGCTTCAGCCACAAACAGCCAAAGCCTTGAAACAAGCCGGTACATTAACAGAATGGCCCTCCCACCCTTGACCTTCTTGTCTCGTTTTGTTTTCCAGTTGCAACATCATTCAATGCTTTATCACTCTTCGCAACAGCCCTAGTTTTCTGCTTCGTCTCAACATTTGTGAATTAGTAAGAGAAAAATATCATGGGAGCTCATCATTTTCTATCAGTGAAAACATCTTTTGTGTATCTGTTTTTCTCTCTCTCAAATAAGTTGTAAAGCAGAGGGGTTAAGTTCAGGATTATCAATAAAGCTTGGGTAAACAGTTTTACTGTAGTGTCATCGGGCAAAAATCACATAATAAAATTTGACCATATTGTAATACAAGTGCACTGAGAGAAAACTAGACTCATGTAACTCCTTGACTCAGTTTTCAGGCTTTAGAAAATCTAGGTCATGACAGGAGACTTTGGCCAGTCACAGGTTATATCAAAGAGAGGGCGTCCCTGTTGGCCGCTCCACAAATGCAGATGTGCGTGAACGTCCCTTCGGTGAAAGGCTGATTCAGTGGTGGAGAACTCTGCAGAGAAAGTTGCTCTTCCAGCATTGACAACAACTGCCTACACTGCAAAGCAACCCAAAAAGTTAGCCTAAATTAGAGTCTAAAAGAGAGTCTGATGGCAGTGTTTCAGAGATGGATGGTAAGGTTGCTAATAGTTTAGCATTCTGCTACCTGTAACCAAAGGCTCACAGCTATGGCTTCATGTACATGTTTATGTAACTAACATTAGCTAGAACCTTGACTCACAGTGTGTCCTCCGCCTCACTCCCCGCCACTACAGACCACCTCGCTGGGAAGAGAGCAGGCAGCAGTTCCAGAGATGGACCCCCAGTCAGTAGCCACAGAAACCACAAAACCCCAGGTCCAGGGGACCAGACTGCTCCGACTCCCCACTCAATCAGAAAACTATCTGCTGCTGAGACCTGGCACTGCCGCTACAGTTGCCGACTGAAGATGTGGGGCTGCTTCATGCTCCGCTCCTTGCTAAATAGACCACAGTGGCAAGGAGTGAGGTGATTAGACCATGGGCTTGCTTCATGTTCATCTTTATGTAGCTAATGTTAGCTAAAACCTCGAATTACAGTGTGTTCTCTGCCTCACTCCCCACCACTACACACCACCTTGTGGGGAAGAGAGCAGGCAGCAGCTCTGGAGATGGACCCGAGTTAGTGGCTGCAGCAACACAAATCAAGCCACTGCAAACAACCCGGCTCTTGGCAACCAGACAGCCCCAACACCCCACTCAATCAGCAAACTTTCTGGCGCCAAGACCTGGCACTGCCCCTTGCCCAGGAGCCTGCTGTGACACCAGGCGCTGGGGAGTCTGTGTTGCCCAAATTCGAGCTGCCACAGTTGCTGACTGAAGGTGTGGAGTAGCTGCATGCTCCCTTCCTGGTGAAGCAGTCCAAAGAGGCAGGGAGTGAGGTGATGGGACCATGAGCTGGCTACCTAGCTAATTCTTGTCTCATTTGAGGTCTGATAAACAAAAAGAGGTCATGATGGGAGACTTTGGCCAGTCACAGATAATTTCAGAGGGAGGGCATTCCTGTTGGCCGCTCTACAAATGCAGATGCGCATGAATGTCCCTTTGGTGGAAGGCTGGCTAGTGGAGAATCCTTCATAGAAAGTAGCTCTCCCAGCATTGGCAACAACTGCCTACACTGCAGAGCAACCCAAAAGGTTAGCTGGCCAATCAAAAGTAGAGTCAGAAATGTTGCTAATAGTTTAGCCTTCTGCTAACCAGGACCAAAGTGTAGTAGCTAACGTTAAGGCTAGAACCTTGAATCACAGTGTGTCCTCCGCCCCACTCCCCACCACTAAAGACCACTTTGCGGGGAAGACAGCAGGCAGCAGTTCTGGAGATGCACCATCAGTGGCCATAGCAATCCAGCCACCACAAACCCCAGCTTTGGGGGAATGGACGGCCCCAACTCCCCACTCAATCACTGCCACTGGCCAGCAACTCGCTGTGACACCCAGCGCTGGGGGGTTTGTACTGGCCAAATTCGAGGTGCTACAGTTGCCAACTGAAGGTATAGAGCTGCTGCATGCTCTCCTCCTGGTGAAGCAGTCTACAGTGGCAGGGAGTGAGGTGATGGGACCGTGGGTTGGTTACCTAGCTAATAGATCAGTGTACAGGAAACACTGGGTTGCTGGATGAACTGCGTGTATTTGCCTATGGGAGGGGCTTAGGACAGAGACGGAAGAGCTGCAGAAGAAGGGTGTATTCAAAATACCCTCCAAACTTTGATTTAAGTCTTTAAGTGAATATTAAAAAACATGTCTGTCTGTAGTCAGCCGGACCTGCGATGGACGATCCATGGACAGGTTATCAGTGTCAAAGTTCTGATACCTTTCTTCTAGTTGATTTTACTGAAGAATACTGAAAAAGAAGTCTAACTGTAAAATCACAGTTATGAAAGTACATGAAAGCACTTCAGCTGACACGTCATACTGGGCAAAGATAACAGCTTTTGTATAAAGTTTTATACTTCTTTCACAAACTTTTTTTTCCTCTTTTCTGGAAAAAAATTGTGTGAACTATGGCACTACAAACACAGCGGTAGCACCAGATGAAAAGCTGTGGTAACAGCAGCGATTTTCCTCCATTTACCTTGGCAGAGAAAATAATACTCAAGATGGAAGCTTCCCTACATTTCTAGATAGAGCTGTATGATACACTCAGCGCAAAGTGCTACTGCAGCTTCTGTGCAGCCTGTAGTCTGAGGGCCATTACTCATGTTGTGATGACTGCGATGTCCTGTCCGGCTTCATGTGCCAGTAAATGCAAAGCAACGTTGTCGGCACACTGATGGATACAGGCCTGAGAAAGTTTACATTTGTTCTGTGGACTTAGATATGATAAAAATATAGATATAAATATGCGTCTTGGTAGGAGTCACAGAGTTCATCCAGTGAAAGTAACTATGTCCCTGATGTTGAGCTTTTTTCTTCAGAATATTTTGGCTGAGGAAAGTAGTTGTGAACATTACTTTGACTTTATGACAAGAAATATCTACATCATCTGCTGAAAGCCCCGATTTGCAGGTACTAATACCCAAACATACATCACTATTTTTGCACCAGGCACACCTTGTAGATTTGCATGGTGGCTACGAAGTGTTTGCACTTTCTTTCTTGTAGAAAAAGAGCTGCTTCAGTGACAAGATGATAATTTGTCCAGGTGGAAGAAAACGTGTATTCTCCGGCGCAGTGTATTTCTCACTGTGTCCACACACTTTGAAAAATGGAAGCATCTGAGAAGTAACTCTCCATACCCTTTAAGGTCCTCCCTAAAAGGCAAAATGTAGGAACTGTCTGTGCCTGGAAACCATAAAGACATGAAAGTGCCTTTCAAGTTTATCGTTTTGAACCCAGCTTGACCACTTCTTATGAGTAAGCAGGGTGAGTGATCTTTGCACTGTGTCTGCAGTTTCAGGACAGGTCCTTATATTTCCATTTTTGCCCAAGAAAAATAGGATACAGACTTTCTCTTCATTCTTCTTGAGAAGTCACAAAAATAGGATGTCTTTGTTGAAGCTCCAGGGGAAGGGTGTCCTAGTGCCTGCTGTTTAGAGGACACGTGTGACTCCCTCAGTCTGGAGCTCATGGGCAGTAGAGAGCAGAAGTTGCGGATGAAAATCACTAGTTTCATTATGTTGTATTATATTGATTCTTTGGACAGCAATACAGTATTTGCTCATATTAGGGCTGCCCCTGACTAAAAATTTTCCTAGCCGACCAATAGTCGTCATTTAGGGCCATTAGTTGAGTAGTCGCCTGCATGTTTACGACATTGATTTAATTATTAAGTTATATATTTTGGGCGGGCCAACACAATGGTTTGAGTTGAAGGTGTGAGAAAGAATAGTATCAGTAACATTGTTAACACTGTGCTACATTACAGAGAAATACAAAACCGTACTAATGAACCTTCATTAATATAGGCCTATATTTTATCTACAAGTGCACGTCACACACTGAGCGAGCCGCCTGTTAATGACACTGTGGGCAAAGCAGTAATGATTGTGCTAAGTGGCTAATGGGCATGTAGCTACTTCCATGTTTCAGATGATACGTCATGTTTGTAGTCGACCAATGAAGATGAGTTTACATATCACCTTGGGTTCGTCCTTCACCTTCTCAAAATGATCCCACACTTTGGATTTCCTGCCCGACATGTTATTAACTAGCCTGTGGAATAACTGCAGGTACCAGCCCCGGAAATTAGGGGCCGTACACTGCCAGGAAAATGCAAGGCTGGGCGTCACTCTTGTGCCATTTCTGCGCCATGTTTTTTCAGGTGGCAGGTTGTATCTGAACCTTAACAAGCACTGTAGCATAGCCTATTTACCTGAACTCCTGAGTGCAGAGCTGATCTTCTTCCAAGCCTATTGTCCGTGGGACAGATGTAAAGCTCTGGGTAGCCCTGCACAAACATGATCAACTATTAATCACTGAATATTTACAGAAGAAGGGAAAGATATGTGTCGGCTGTGATTGGTTTGTAACCTGACTCCTGTCTGACTGCTGAGCGTGGCCTCTTCCTGTGTCTGTCCTTTCAAATTAAAGTCCCACTTGGTCCAGTTATACAGATTTTGATTTATTTTGACAAGGTGCAGCTCCTAACAGAATTTCACGTTTGCTTGTTTATTTTTTTGTGCGACTAAGCTACCAATGGAATCTTGCCATCTAATAACCTTTCTGTTCGACTACGTTTAGACGACTTTTGGGGGCAGCCCTAGCTGATATCATAAAGTCTGCAGTGATACAATTTTGAATTGAATTCCAATTCCAATTTGAATTTCAATCCAGGGGCCAGCGATTGAATTCAAATAAACACAAGAAGTTTGTGCTCTAAAAAAAAAAAAAAAAATAAATAAATAAGTAAATAAATAAATAAATAAGAAGGGATCAGCACTCAGTGAATAACCTCCTAAGCCCTACGACAAACTATTATGGCAAGGCTTAACTATACAGACCAATGAGCAGTGATAACTAACATGTCTTTGGGGTCATCGGGTGGGAACCTCCTTTCACCGGTGTTTCGTCTAGTTGGTCCCACGACACCTCCAGGAGGCTAGACAGTGATCTCTGGCGTCCCAGAGACACTCCCCTAATGCCAGGTCTCACTGCTCCCCACACTAACCGAACAACCTCCTTTACCTTACCTATATTACCACAGAGGAGGTAGACCCAGGGAGGGAAGCCTTGTTAGGCTATCACACTCCCCCGCCGGGTTAGGCTGTACAGTCTACCTCCCCAAGACGAGCCCTCACAACAATGACACCTCCAGGAGGCTAGACAGTGATCTCAGCCCAAACAGAACAGCACTGCCACCTTCAACCAAACCCAGGCTCCGTTTATGCGAGCTCCAGGCAGAAGCAATGCTGATACTACCTTTACTAGCACATTCACCATACTCTATTTCACACGCTACATAGCATAACTACAATGTAAGCTAAAGTTAAAGGAGATAAATGAACTCACAGGATCAGCAAACACACTCACTTTGCAGCATGGTCTCAAACAAAATGGATTCAGATAGGCCACTCCCACACTTAAATAACCTTCCTCTTCCTGGATTTCCTCCTTACATACACATGGCTTTCTCAGCCCAAACAGCACTGCCATCTTCAACCAAACCCAGGCTCCATACATGCGAGCTCCAGGCAGAAGCAATGCTGATACTAGCTTTCCTGTCACATTCACCATACTCTATTTCACACACTACATAGCATAACTACAATATAAGCTAAAGTTAAAGGAGCTAACTGGACTTACAGGATCAGCAAGCACACTCACCTTGCCGCATGGCCTCAAACAAAATGGATTCCAATAGGCCACTCCCACACTTAAATACTTCCTCTTCCTGGATTTCTCCTGACAGGAAGTGGATCTCTCCACCTGATCTCAAGGAGTTATGTGCCCTGCTTAGTAGTTCTCCCTGCTGGCCCCCAGCTGACATTATTTCTTCTGTAATAGATAAACTGGCTGCATTTAATTGCTTCATCTGACATTTCCCTCACTGTCTTCCTCAAACTCTGTCCCGACTCCGAGTTCCCAGGAGTGAGACAGTTGATCTTGCTATGAATCCCCTACACCCCACTTCCACTGGACAAATCCTAGTCTTCCATCCTCGCTGCTCAGCTTCTGCTCCTAAGTCTGCATATCTAAGCTTTTTTCTTTCATATGCTTCTTCCACTGAGTCTTCCCAAGGAACTGTCAGCTCGATGAAATAAACTATCTGTTGACTCACTGACCACAACACTAAGTCAGGCCTCTGCCTGGTACAGACTATTTCCTGAGGAACAACAAGCTTTCCCCCTAAATCTACTTGCATTTCCCAATCACAAGCACCTTCTAGGCGGCCACACCTTTGCCTCCTCACTAACTTATCCCTTCTGTATTTCTCTCCTCACGGACAAACTGAATTACTAAACTCCTATCCTTAACACCTTCTGAATTCACCTGTCTTCGTTTCCCTTCAATGCCTGCAGCTAAACATTTCAACACCTGATTATGTCGCCATGTATATCGGCCTTGTGACAAGCTAACTTTGCAACCTGACAAAATATGCTTTAAAGTTGCGATGCGTGAACACAATGGGCATGACGGGTCCTCATTTACCCACAGTTTTAGGTTCTGGGGGGTTGGTAAGACATCGTATGTAGCCCCTATCAGGAATCTAATACGATTCTCCTCCATACTCCACAGGTCCCTCCAACTAAGCTTCCTCTTCTCTACACTTTCCCAATTCAACCACTGTCCCTGTTTAGCCTGGGCCACTACCTTTGCACCCCTTACTATCTCTTCCTGTTTGCGTATCTGTTCTACAACCAGCTTTCTTTTATCTTTGAGGCCTGCTGTATTCCATACCGGTTTACCTGAGCCAAGCCCCAGGCCTCCCCGGCCAAACTGAACATTACCTACAATCTCTGCATGTCTAAGAGCTGCCTCTGCCTCCTGAACTGCCGATCTTGGGTTCCACTTCCTCCTTGGTTGGATTTGGAACCACACTCCTAACTACCACATCCTTACTCCCAGCTAACAAGAGCTCTGTCCTGACCTTGGTACATTTAAATTCCTCTGTTAAACTAGTTACTGGCAGCTGAAGTATCCCTTTTCCATACAATGCAACACTATTTAGGCATCTAGGAGCGCCCAACCACTTCCTAATGTAGGAGCTAACCAACCTTTCAATTCTCCACAACAGTTATAGGAAATTCATAAATAGACAGAGGCCATATTAACCTAGGATATAGCCCAAATTGCAAACACCACACCTACAACTTTCCTCGAAGTTCTGATTTATCTATTCTATCCAATCCTACACCCACATCTTTCTAAATTTCACCACCTGTTCCTTATCATTCAACTCTACATTGTACAACCTACCTAAGCTCTTTACTGACTTTTCCCTAATTGTTGGGATGTCCTCGTCATCTATGACAAACTTCCTATCACTTAATTTCCCTCTACATATCGAGATGCTTCTAGATTTACTAGGCTTGATTTTCATGCTGGCCCACTTGAGGTTCTTATTTACCTTCTCTAGTAGCCTCTTTGTACATGGCATTGTTGTGGTCACCAGTGTCATGTCATCCATGTAAGCCCTAACTGGTGGAAGATGCAACCCATTCTGCCATCTCTCCCCACCTACCACCCACTTAGAAGCCCTGATGATTACTTCCATTGCCATAGTAAATGCTAACGGAGAAATTGTACACCCTGCCATGATGCCTATTTCTAGCCTCTGCCAACCTGTTGTGAAACCTGCTGTACTTAGACACAACCTAATATCCTGAAAGTATGCTTTCACTAAGTTAACAACTACCTGTGGCACTCTGAAGTAGTCAAACGCACTCCAAATGAGGCTGTGCGGAACTGAACCAAATGCATTTGCAAGATCTAAAAATACTACGTGTAGGTCCCTTTTGTTAATCTTCGCTGCCTGAATCTGGTGCCAGATCATGCTAGTATGCTCTAAACACCCTGAAAAACCTGGTATTCCTGCCTTCTGCACCATGGTATCTATTAAGCTATTCCTTTCTAAGTAACTAGCTAGTCTCTGCGCTACTACACTAAAGAAAATTTTCCCTCCACATTCAAGAGAGAAATCATCCGGAACTGGCTAAGGTCCACAGACTCCTTCTCCTTAGGAATGAGGACCTGCCCTACGCCATGCTCTTGGTATAATTTGTTTTTCCCAAACTATTCTTAGCTGTTTCCACAAAAATTTAAGGGTATCGCACTTTTATAAACCCGGTAGGGGACTCCATTAGGCCCTGGGGCCGAAGAAGCCTTTGCACGCCGGACCACCTCCTGAACTTCCTTCCACCTAGGTGGCCTGACATCCATCTCATGCTCTATCCTCCTAATGGAGGGATATCAGGTGGGAAACCTACTATCCTATTCTTCTCCAAATCTGAATATGTGTTTCTCAAATATTCTTCAACCTCTAGCCTTTCTGCTTTAAGCTGCCCTCCCTTTTCCTGGCTGAACAATCCTTTAACAAACTTAAAAGGGTCCCTGAAAAAACCTGTCCTAGCATATTCCTTCTTCCTCCTCTTTGCCTGAGATGCTCTGCCCTTCTAAGAACTGCTAGCCTGCTTCTCAACTCCTCTTGCAACACCTTAATTCCCTCCCTTTCTTCTTCTGTAGCCTTTTTCCACTGCTTTCTTAACTGTCTCCTTTCCTTGACTAACTTCTCTATTTCTCTCTGCCGCCTAGACTTACCTGACTGTACCCTCTCACTCCTCTTTCTCTCATGCACCCCAAACCTCTCTACACCATATGAATACATTATATCTCCCATCTTTTCTAACCTTTCCATTGCATTTCCTCTAAGCCTACTCAAGATTACTGACAAATCTCTATTAACTATCTCCCATTCTTTACTGTCATTTGCTCTAGGCCATCTAACTCTAACCTTTTGCTCCATGGTTCTCTCTCTGGCTAGCATACTGGCCTCAGTGTCACCTGCATCCTCTCTTACTACCCCCTCCTCCTCCTCCTCAGTGGCAGCGTTACTGATATCCTGCGAACTGTGGTTTTCTACCTGCCGCTGGACTTCATCCGACTGACTCGACTGACTTCTTAGGAAGTACTGATCAATGCGGCTACTCTGCCCTTTCTTTGCCACACACTTCTTCTTTCCCTGATGAGTTCTGAGGCCTCTCACTGATGTTACTTTCTGCCAGCCGCAAGGACAAACCTGAAGCATCTTGTTCTCAACTGTGCTACTTTTATCCTCTACAGATGCGCTCACCTTGCCCTGACTGCTGCTAATTCTAGCACTGGTGGATAGGTCCGTGCCCCTATCCTTCACTGAGTCACAGATCCAAGTCATAGTCGTGTCCGTTCCAATGTCTGTTACCGTGTAATCCACCTGTGAGTCATCTTCCACCCCTGCTCTCGCTGACTCTTGGGGTATTTTTCCTAAGTTGGCTGTAGCTAATTTTTGGTTGTAGTAAGGCTGCTAGGCCTCACCACTGCTACCATGGGTTGCTAACCCATGCCAGCACCATTGGGGTCTTTTCCCTCCTGTCCTGATATGAGACAATATCATATGCCTAGTTAACACAAGCAGTGACAGAAGAAGCTGCCAACCCTTTCTTTTTTGCTTTTGGCCATAAAGACAAAAAACCCTATATAAATAATTGTAAAGATTGTTGAAACAGAGCAGCTAATATCATTGCAGTGAGAACAAGGTAATGGAGTGAGATGCCCGGCCAGGATCCTCATTTTTCCTGCGTATTTTACCTCGTTAAGACATTGTTTGCATATGGCATGTGCTTTGTCTGTTGACCTGTCTCTTTCTCAGAAATCCAAAATATCTCCACAGTGCGGATTTACTCCTGAAAGGGAAGCAAATATCCTTGTCATATTCTTTTTGGCTGCTTGCCATTATCTGCCTCGCACTAGCAGCCGGTGACACAGACAAGCAATGGAAAATTTTAGAAAAAGGTCTATCTTTAATACGACAATGTTTTCACTTTGCATCAGTGATACTGAATTGTTGATCATCGATACATTGTTATACTTCGAGTAAGTGTTGCACTTAAATAAGTGATCATGCTGTATACATAAAGAGCCCTGTTAGAGGAGAAAGCATGTGTGAAGTTTTGGAAGACGATCCATCTGATAAAGGGGGATCAGGTAAGTCAGACACTGTTCTCAATTATATGAGGGATAAAGAGTTTTCCTGCTTTATTTTTCACTGTAAAAACAGAGATCCTTATGTTTGATCACCGATAGCAAAGGCAATTTATCTCGACGCTACAGTCTAACTACAGCTGCTAGTTCATCACGAAAGACAGAGAGAAAGTATCAGCGCAGACAGCTCCAATGATGATGACTTGGCCAGTGACAGATTTCTTGTCACTGGGGTGCAGCGGGGAGCCAGAGGACACCCAGAGCGCATCATTCTGCACCCTTGGAATGGCTGTAAAGTGGAGATATGATCAGATGATGGTGCACATCACTCTCTCCACAATGGATACATGCATGCATCTGTGTGTGTGTGTGTGTGTGTGTCTGCTTTTCACTTAGAATTTGAAACACCGAAAACAACCCCAAAACAATCCTCTGATCTCCATCTTTGCTCCTATCCACTCCCATTACACTTCATTTCAGTGATGCTCCATCACTTGGCATTTAGTTAGGATTGCAAATCTTACGGCACATACTGTGTGTGTGTTTTTATAACAACCACACACTGAGTCCTTAAGTAACTGAACTGCGCACTCAAGCACAGATCAGAGGTATTCATTTTATAGCTTTGCTGCTATCCAGGTTGATATATCACCACATTGCACCGATTTGCAATTTCAGCACTTGAGGGAACTGAGTCATAACAACTAAAACGTAATACGCTCTATGTTTTCTGCTCATCGTATTATGTTCCTCGTGAGGAATATTTGCTCCACTGAAACAGAACCGCCCAGCTTCCCAAAGGAACCATTCACCTGAACATCAAGGGCTTCTCTTTTGATAAGCGAGTGAGCCGAGCAGATTAGCAGCTGATAAATTGCCTAAATTACTGTACATGCAGCCACCTGTGGAATTTCATACATTAAAGAAGCACAATCAATGATCCACAAAACGTCAAGACTGTGTGAGTGTGTGTGTGTGTGTGTGTGTGTGTGTGTGTGTGCTCCTGGAAGGGCAACCACACCCCGCCAGTCCATTTCTCACTCTCATTTTGCTGGTTAATTTCTTCAATGAGAACACCATCTGGCATCAATTCCTCTGGAGCTGTAGGCTTCTGCTCCCATATCTCCGCCACTCACTCTGCCTCCCTGCTAGTTATCAAAATGATGAGTTCCCAAAAAAAAAGAAGCAACCAAAACAATAAAAACAAGCAAATTGTTTTTAGGAATATGCAGGAGGATGGGGTTTTAAAAAGTGAAGTCAATATGTGCAACAAAACTGTTATCATGATATTAATGAGTCCCACCAGGATCCTTTATGAGATTATTCCAACCCAAATTTCTTCAATTTGAAGTGGCTTTTCTGATACAATTCTGATGAAATTTAAAATCCTTTCTTGGGTTATTTTTGGCATGGTTAAAAAATTGCAAGGTTGCTGGAAAGACAATGTAGATACGGCTCACTAATACCCATAATATGCTCAGTAATTAGGTCATTGGTATTCTTAAGAGAAGCATGACAATGACTCAAAGAGCATTCAGCACCAAAATAAAATCCTAGCTTCAAACATGCTCATGGAACAATATCCACTCACTCACTGCTGTTTGAATCCCGTCTCTTCAAGTACCAGTAATCCTCCATCCTCCGTCCGACAATGGTTGAGGAATTTTTTAGTGTGGAAGGCAAGATGGAAAATGTTCATTTTAATAATTCAGTTTTTGTTCTGAAGGGTGTAATAGGGAAATCATTTCATTTCCAAGCCCCATTTCTCTGGCCGCCAACAGTACCCCTACCCTCATTAGTACCGTGTTTGCTTGAAATTTGTGTACATTTCTGCAGCATTATATCCAGCCCCCCCTCCCCACTTTTCTCAGTCTCTCTGCTTCCGTTCTGCTCCTGCACTTCAACGTAGGAGGCTTTCTTTCTACCAGCACATCATGGTTCTTCTGATTACACCCAGGGGCCCGGGGATAGAGGAGACTCAAAAGAAGAAATGCAGTGTCAGTCAAGAGAAAGTACTGAAATAACTAAGCAACAAAGGAGCAAAAGTATGTGATAAGATGCTTCTGCCATGAAATATGAAATGTTTCATCTTGGATTTATCAGTCACTGTGAGCCTAATGACCAAAAGTGATTCACACCTCTGTGTATTATACAGTCCCTTCAGGATTTTGCAGGCTTTTTTTTAAGATTGTTGCAGCTTAAAAAGCCTGATTTCACAGCATCTTTTAAAAAAAACTATGATGCATGTTGCAGTGTTTTAGGTCTTACTTCCAGCTCACCTATATTCTGTTAACACTTGCCATAGATCGAGATATAAGAACATCTGTCATGTCATGTCATTTTCTTGACAGGCCATGTTTGAATAGTTGCTGCTGTTGTGTTACTGTGGATTTTTCTATTATAGCCTCCTGAGACCTGAACTTTTGTTTGGTATGCATTTTTGATTTCTCTGAGCTATTTGGAATCAGTAGGATCCGATAAGTATAAACTAACTAAACACTGTCAACAATAATTAAGTCCCAATGCCCTCAAACAAGACAGCAATAAAGTCCCAATGTCTTCAAACCATCCATCCATCCATCCATCCATCCATCCATCCATCCATCCACCAGTACCCCAGACGTCCCTCTCCACAGCAACGCTTTCCAGCCCCTCCTGGGGGACCCCAAGGTGTTCCCAGGCCAGATGAGACATGTAATCCCTCCAGCATGTTCTGGGTCTGCCCTGGGGCCTCCTACCAGTGGGACATGCCTGAAACACCTCCAGTGGGAGGCGCCCAGGAGGCATCCTGATCAGATGCCTGAACCACCTCAACTGACCCCTTTCGACGTGAAGGAGCAGCGGCTCTACTCTGAGCTCTAAGGTCAAGTAAACCCAAAATGTGATGTCCTCATATGAGGAAACAGGGTCTCAGGAAGATATGCTGTATTTGCTGCATATTGATTGGCCGTGACCTTGGCTAGGTCTTTGTTGTAAAAAAGAGATTTTCAATCATAATGGGACTTCCTGTTTAAATAAAGGTAAAAAAAAAGAGTAGAAAAGTGTTGTCAATCAATGTAATTGGTGTTTCACCACAAGGTTGCTCACAGTGCAAAACAGTTTACCCCTGCTTTCATGCAGATCATCAGGGATTTGCCGTGCATGGTCATTAGCAGTAATTTTTGTTGGTAAATGTGAGAGGTCTGTGCCACACATGTCCGTATCTTTAATCAAAACAACGAAGTGAGTTTGGTGACCCTATGAGGGGTGCTGCTGCAATTGGAGAAATGTCCGAATCTGCAGAAAAGTTTTGGTGGTTTGACAAAATTCAGGCGGTGGTTGAATTTGCTTTAACTGTTCCAAATGCAACATCGCAATATCCTGGAGAAGCTGATTATACCTCTAAGATATTGATTTGATTGTAATTAATGGCTAGGTTAGTGATGACTAATGAGGTATGCAGGAAAGTTAAACCAGACCAGAAAAACACTCTGGATGCTGGTTTCCATGTAAAACTGTTATTAATCTCTCAGCCTGGATCGTTAGGATACTTTTAGCACCGCTGTCCCACTTCCATCAAGCTGTGTGACCTTCTGTCTGCAGAGAAGCATTGTGGGACTCAAATTCAGGGCAAGGAGATTATTTCAGGAACAATGTCATGTGGGAGAGGACTTGAATGTTGGAGAGAGTATATTTTTCCATAAAGACTGACGGAAAGTAAATGTTCAGCATGTAATATAAAGTGTATTCCCAGCTCTCTGCGTAGAGGGAAGCCGGTCCTTCAACCTGCTCCTCTCCTGCAATCTGTCACCTCAGCCTTGTTAAGCGTAAAAGTTCTCCAGAGACATGCAGGTGCCTGAGAAGACTGTCAGCATTACTGAGGAGTTTATGATTTCCTCAGAAACCAATTCAACAAGGGTCTCCGGAGCCCTGACACCTCATTGGCTGCCACTGTAGCATGGCGGTTTGGGACTGATGTGTGGCAGCTGGAAGACTTGTGTGTGACGCTCTCAGACAATGACAGCACATCGATTTCCAGATAAAGTTTGACAGCATGAATTCAGAACTTGATTTACTGTTGGCAATCCACATGTTGTCTCATGAGCAGAATAAACTAGGATTGTAAAACAAACTTTTGGCCACATACTCTCAACTTTGGATTGAAGTATAGCTTTTGATTATGTGACCAATTATGGTTTAAAGGTGCATGTGTGATGGATTAATAAATTAATGACACTGTGGGCCCTGTTTTAACTATACAAGCACAACAGCCATCGCAAAGGTGATAGGTCTTGGGTGCACACACTGTGTGGGCGTCTCCAAGCACAGCACAAGTGCAAAAAGGCTACAGAAATAAAAAATTGCAACTGGTGGATGATTATTATATGATAGCATTATTCCAAGGCTGTTTCAGTCACTATATCTCACATCTTAAAAGGTCACATTATATCATACTTAAGGTGATACAGCATTGTTTGTGCCACAATTAGTTTAAAAAAATAAAGATTAAAACGCAACATTTTGAGGAAGAAAGCGGCATACAGAATTGCATCAATATTTTGCATGACCAGGCAGAGTAGAGAGTTGTAAGAGTCGTGCGGTTGTTTAGTAGCAGCCTGGTGTTGTTTGCATGTGATTTAATCAAAGTAAATGGTTGTGTGTAATGGCACTGCGGCACAATCAGAGGCTGCAGATTTATCACATATGTCTGTCCTGCTGACTTCAGATGGCTGCAGCGATTTAATGAACTGAAGAAGAAGGTTGTCAAACAGTATAAAGCAGCTGTGGAGAACAGATACTGCACAAACAGCTCTTACTAACTTTTGATTCAAATGCATCTACTTATCGAAGATTGTTTAATTAAAACACTTTAACTACATTTTAAGTATTATTTTGTTGTTTCTGAGCATTTGCTGCAAGGATATAGTTTGCTCTTGTTGACAAAATCACCTAATTGGCAACAGAGACTGTCGTCTAATCTCAGAACAATGCCTTCGACCCAATTTCTATTGAAATAACTGTCTTTGTGCGAACTCATTTGAATCAACCACCCACTTCTTTGCGCCTGTCCTCCCACCTGTGCTCTGTGTGCGCTGCCATAGGCATCAAAATACCACACGGACAGGAAAAGCCAATTTTAAGGGTCAGGACAAGGGCCGCCATGAAAATGGAGCCCTATGGGTGTAACATCGAGCCACAGCCATACATAGGGATTGATGCTCTGGTGCTGACTGAGGGCTTAGACATGGTCCACACATACACAGGTAGCTTTTTCTATGTATTTTGGTCCATACACAACCTGCATTTTAGGCCACTTGAAAAAGGTACTTTAGTCAGTCAACATGGCTTTAGGGTTAGGGTTATAGACCCTTTTAGGGTTGACGTCCCAGTGACGTAATTTCATTAGCTGGAGGCAAAACATGCCTCACCACCACAGGGCTGTAGGCTACATAGGACTCTTAAAATGTTGTCAACAAAAAAGAGACAACTATTGTTAAATGTGATTGAACGAAAGAACTGGACGGAGGCGATCATCAAAAATGCTCACGTGCGGTGCACACTTCATATCAGGTTAGGGAAAAGTATTTACTGTTGTAGAATACCATTATGTGTATTAAGGGTTATCATGTCCACCTCATCAGCAATTGGGGAGGTATTAAGAGGAATGTTGGATTTCTCCGTAACGCTAACTTTCTTCAGACAGAGTGCCGAGAGTGCGCTCTGCCATTCTGGGAGTGCGGTGCTCTGGATAACCGAACGGTACATTTGGTAGGGATTTACAATCGGTCCAGTTTGTGCCAGAATGTGCTCCGGCACTTGGAATGAGTATATCTGAATGCACCACTCGTATCAACTTCCTCCATTGTCTAAAACAAGCCAACAGAACTTGGTAGCTAGAGCTAGCTAATGTCTGTGGAGAACTGTTTTGCCTCCAGTTAAGCCCCGCCCACCAAAAAACATCATACTGTTTACTAACAGAAAAAGGGTTTATATCACCGCCTGTTGGTTTGGCATGCTCTTGTAAGTGCGTCAGTTGTGTTTTTGGCATTTTTCATTTGGACAGATACATTTTTTAAAACAGTGCTCTTGTGGATTGTTTTTAGAAAAAGGAGGAAAAACCCTGTTTTCAAAAATACCAGTTTTAGTGTGGACAAAGCCAAAGCAGTGAAATTGTGCTTCACTGGAGACTGCGGGAGCAGACAGAGGCAATTTATATGCAGACAGTAGATTGTGGGTGTGTACATCCATCTATGGCTAAACGTGGGAGTGAAATTAGGCAGTTTCAGTGAGATTTATCAAACAGAACCATGCATATATGCATAGCTTAGACATCTGACAACAATAATGTGTATGCATATTTCAGCTCTTGTTTGCACACAGCTTTAATCCTGTCTACACAGAGTTTTGGCACTAGCAAATGTCAGAGTAGGTGAGATTACAGAAGTAATGGACCGAACTATGCAAGCAGTTGAGCGGGAATTACTGTTCTCCTTAGCTGCAGATGATTCTCTCTCCCATTGGCTCCTACTGGTTTCATGATTTGCTATAACTGTTGGTTAGAAGCGTGCTGGCTTGCTCTCAGGCTCCCCATGTAGAAAACCCCAAATCAACTCCATGTGGCAGTCCTATTTTAACTGAGGCATCCCGTCCCCCTCTAGTCATACGCTCGATCAACGTTCTGGCTGCCAAAATTATTCAAAGGCCTGACCAGGTCTCGTAATTACGGTGGTTTCTGGAGTTGTGTTGCTTGCATGTTAAAGTTAAAATAATCCAGAGGCCCGCCAACCAAACTGGAGGAAACCCCAAAGCAACAGCAGAGCTCCTCTGAAGTTTGCTGTCTGAAACTGGCAGAATTGTAATACAGTATGTATGTGTGCTCGTATGCGTGCGAGGGATAAAGAAAAAGGCTGTTGCTTCTCTGGATCAAGATGCATGCTGATTTTCATCGCCGACATTGGCACAGGAGTGATGGGCAGCGCTGGCTTTTAGTTTATTTCATATCAAAGTGAAGGACAGCTTGTGCAAAAAAAGGGGGGAAAGGAAAAGATAAACACTTTCTGTGGGAGCGCTTGATGTGTGCTTTGGAATTAAATTTCAGTTCTGTATGCTCTCAGAATGAAGGCGCATTTGTATATCTGAGCGAAATGAAGACAGAGGGAGAAAGACAGACAGAGAGACAAATTGCACAACTGGGAGGTGTTGGGTGTTCGGCCAATGTCTGTGAGTAATGTGTTTATTAGAATTATGATAAAAGCTTGGCTGCAGTAAGCATTAAGGCATAAAAATCAGAGTTTGCTACTGAGAGCAGAATCACTTTGTCCCACCGCACAATACGCAGCCCCATTAATTTGGAGAGTGACTGTTACATTCAAGATTGTATCTTGAGGTGGCCATTAACTCAGCAATTATTCATTGGCTAATTAGGTATTTGCAGTGTTTTTTTTTCTCTCTCCAGCCCATGGGAGACAAACAAAAAGAGTTATTTCTCAGTGTGCCTCTCCCTAAGTGACAATTAAATTAATTACATATCCTCCATAAAAGAACAAGTTATTTAGTGATCAGATTGTTTTTCCAAGTACTGTAAACTCTACCCAGCTAAAGTAAAGTAAAATTAAATCAATTTTCAGTATTGTGACTGAAGAATAGAAGTTTCTTGGGGCAGGTTAACACTGTGCATTAGCAAATTACAGAAGATTGACCCTGATCAATTATCATTAAATTGATCATTACACTGGAATAGAATAGCAACACTGAAAGTGATATCTGAGGGCTGTATGATTATTTGATTTATTACCCTATAATTTGGACCCTCCAAGTTCTAGGACGGCAGTTGGAGTGACACTCCTCTCAGTTGCATATTTCTATGAGTGGAAAAAAATGGACAGTGGTTAGCATTGTCAACGCACAGCAAGAGAGTTCCTGGTTTGAACCCCGGTTTGGGGGAGCCCCTCTGTTTGGAATTGCGTGTTCTCCCTGTGTCAGCGTGGGTTATCTCTGGGTACTCTGGCTTCCTCCCACAGTCCAAAGACATTTAAGGTAATTGGTGACTCATAGGTAACCAGTAGGTGTGAATGTGAGCATGAATGGTTGTCTGTCTCTATGTGTCAGCCCTGTGATAGTCTGACGACGTGTCCAGGGTGTACCCTGCCTCTCGCCCAATGTCAGCTGGGATAGGCTCCAGCCCCTTGTTGACCCCTAACAGGATAAGTGGTTAGTACTGTAAACTCTACCTGGGTAAAGTAAAGTAAAATGACATCAAATTTCAGTATTGTGACTGAAGAATAGAAGTTTCTTGGAGCATGCTAAGTGCAGAAGATTGACCTTTATCATTTATCAGTAAATTGATCATTACACTGGAATAAAATAGCAACACGGGAAGTGATATCCGAGGGCTGTGTAATTATTTGAATGGTGTTAGCTGAGATGCATTTTACCCTATAATTTGGACCAAATTCTTGGACTGCAATTGGAGTGGCACTCCTCTCAGTTGCATATTCCTATGAGTGGGAAAATGGACAGTGCACAGTGGTACAGTGGTTAACATTGTTACTTCACAGCAAGAGGGTTCCTGGTTTGAACCCCGGGTATGGGGAGCCCTTCTGTGTGGAGTTTGCATGTTCTCCCAGTGTCTCACCAATTAACCTGCATGTCTTTGGACTGTGGGAGGAAGCTGGTGACTCTAAATTGTCCATAGGTGTGAATGTGAGTGTGAATGGTTGTCTGTCTCTATGTGTCAGGCCTGTGATAGTCTGGTGACCTGTCTAGGGTGTACCCTGCCTCTCGCCCAATGTCAGCTGGGATAGGCTGCAGCCCAAGTAGCAACATTGGAAGTGATATCTGAGGGCTGTATGCATTTGAATGGCATTAGCTGAGCTATGTTTTACCCTATAATTTGGACCCTCCAAGTTCTTGAACTGATATTAACTTTGAGTAGCACTCCTCTCAGTTGCATATTTCTACGAGCGGGGAAAAAAGATTCTTCGTTGTGATTCTGTTTGGATTGATCGGTGCATTGGTGCAGAAAACTCCTCAATCTGAATCCAAAGGGCTGCCCAAGTATCGTCCGCTGGGTAAACAGCCGGCCACTCTCCTTAGTCTGTCCGTGTATTGTGAAACACCATGATGAAGTCACGTTTAACTGATATGATGTGGTGAATGTAATATTAATTAGGGGAAGCCATTGATCTTGTTTAGTTTAATTAACTGATTCTGATAAGTGTTCAATGGCTCTTCCAAAGACGTTATTCTTTATTATCCTGAGGGACAAAAACATCACTCTGTGCATTATGAATATGCTCTGATTCAGCTTGTAATATAAATAGATAAATTAGATAAATTGGTGCTACATTGTTATTCCTTTGTTGTCATTTTTATACTGTCAGACCAAACCTATTCAGCGACTCAGCATACTGCTCCTGTTTCTCACACTGATGGGTTTTTGACTGAATTCAAATTTAAGCCAACTCCACAACAGAGTCTACAGCCGTTTCTTTCTGGCCGAGTCTGAGCTGTCATTTTGGATTTTCCAGCAATCCAAATGGACACATTTTGGCTTTTACAAATTGAATAGGGGGGAAAAAAGGAGCTGGATAAGAGCCATACAGTATGCAAACTAGGTCGCGGAAAGATCAAATATTTCAGCAATACAGCTAACATTCACATTACACATTTCCACCTGGAGCTGGAGCAGTTGTTGATGCCAGGCAGAGAACCCCGAAGGAAGTGTCAAAGCAGCACACATTTCTTTGTCTATTTGAATGTTAACACAGTTGGAGATTGTGCTGACACCCACACGCATGCAACCTTAGCCACAGCCCGGAAAAGTTGGCTTTTGCTGTGTTTTTAATCCGTCCACTATAATTTGGAATCAAAGAACTCAGTCCCAGGAATAAATGTTGGCATTGTTGATTTCTGTAAACCATAGATACATTACATTTGTACATTATTATGTAGCGGATACGTTGAACATTCAAGCTTTACATTCAGCAATGCTGTGGTTAATGTTAATGTTTGTGTATAGGCACAAAAAGCCCTTGCTTATGGTTCAGAAAAGAACATGTTTTGGCTTAAAATACCAGGTTTTGGTGGCACAATTCCTGCTGGAAATGCATTAATGTCTTGGTAAAATAAACAAGCTTTTTGAAGCACCATCTTGGCAGGAAACTTAATAATGTTTCAGTAAAAAACAGCCGCTTTTTGTGGCACTATACCCGGTGGAAACAGCAACCGTGGTCCTAAGCTTTGCTGGCGTCTTGCCTTGGTGTCATGCCATCTACCCCCGCCACCCGTCCGATGACAAAGTCAGTTTATATAGACCCTTTTAGGGCAAACATCACAATGACGTCAGTTTGTTAGCTGGAGGCAAAACACGACTTGGCACCACAGGGCTGTAGGCTACATAGGAGTCTTAAAACATTATCATGTTGTTTTATTGGGAGCCAGAATAGAAGGAGTCATGGCTTAAAACTTAAATTTTAGTTTAGTTTAGTTTACACACCAGCCACCACTGCCCATCAACAAAAACAGAGACAACTGGTTATATGTGATAAGACAAAGAACTGGACGGAGGCAATCATCAAAAACGCTCACATGTGCAGCTCACACTTCATATCAGGTTAGAGAAAAAAGTATTTACTGTTGTAGGGATGAATAACGTTATGTTATTAAGGGATGTCCAACCTAATCACAAATTGGGAGGTATTAAGAGGGATAACGCCAACTTCTTAGCGCATTAGCTAATGTTAGCTCAGTAGCAAAACAAACTGAAGGAAGCGATTCAAGTGTCGTCCTCCTTTGTACGATTGGCATAGTAATCAACCACAGAGCTGGTCATCCCACCTGTGTCAATCTTCCATCCATTGAGTGAGAGCATACAGGTCAGTCAGTCTGGTCCCGTTAGTCGATCTTAACTCATTCAAGTAACACTTGCAGTCCTGGAAAGTGAGTGACCTGACATGGTGCGTTCGTAAATTCAGTCACTCCTGTTGATCAAAGCATGGGTGCAGATCCCGGGGGGGACGGGGGGGACACGTCCCCCCCAAATTCTGAAAAACACAAACTGTCCCCCCCAATTCTAAACAGCTTAAATGATTGAAATTGAACAAATGTATACAGTAGTCCTATATACTGGGAGAAAGGGAAGATGATGAGGAGAAATGGGAATCCGTGAGAGGCAAGAGATGAGAACGTGAGTGAACATAACATACCTGAGACCCTGAAACTAGAAGTAGCATTAACTAACAGCGAAGCAGTGAAAAGGAGGGTGATGGCTGGTTCCATGTACTACTGGCTGTTTAAGAGAAATAAACAGTAAAGGTAAGCATATGATTCTCTTTGTAGTGCTTTTTGAATGATTTGGTGATGGTGATGAGCCTCTATGAAATTGTGAAATATGCTGAGAATCTCAAGCGCTCTGTGGGCATGATTTGCATGCGCGCAATTAAAAAAAAATCACAACTGATTGTGTCACCCCCAAACTTGTCATCAGATATGCACCCATGGATCAAAGTAAGAGTATTATATTTCTGTATGAACTGACAAAGTTAATCACACATTGACTCCTCACGGCGCTCCAGACAGAGTTCCCAGAGAGCGCTCTGCCACTCGAAGATTGCCGTGCTCTGGATAACCGAACGGTACATCTAGAATGCATCACAAATTCACGAGCGGTCCAGTTTGTGCCAGGGTATGCTCCGGCACTCAGAATGAGTATTTCTGAATGCACCACTCACATCTCCTTCCTCAACTGTCTAAAACAAGCCATAACTTGCTAGCTAGCACTGGCTAATGTCTTTGGAGAATTGTTTTGCCTCCAGCTAAGCCCTGCCCACCAAAAAAACTAACAGTAAAAGTGTCTGTACTACATCACATTAGAAATGCTTTATTATTTGTATGAACGCTACAGATATAACATATCTGTGGTTTGCAAAAACATACAGTGCCAAGATTTTCTTCTGGCAGCTGAGCTGAATTAAATCTGAAGGTATAGAGCTTCATGTATTGGATATGAAACTTAACAATGTGCTTCTGTCCACTGTCTCTTCTCATGAATTCACTCTTTTCACAAGAAATCTAAGCATTTAACACGGGCTATGACTGCGTATTGATTTTATCTCTGATGCTGACATTTATTAAACTTATAAATGCAAAACAAAGCCTTAGATCTGACAGCCTGTCTGTAATCCACGGTTGCTTTGACACTCACATTCATTATTATGGGCACAGAATTGGAGCTACAGTCAGCGAGTAAACAGTACACTGTGGTCTGTGCAGCTCAGTGTTTGGAGAGAGTGCAGAGCAGAGTGTCTGCAGCGAGGCAGTAGAAGTGTCAGGACCAGCAGATGTAAGCATATAGCAGCATGTGTAGGAGTACTGTGTCCTGAGGTTTTTATTGGTCGCCTTTTCAGGTGGATCAGGGAGCTACATTATACAGCGGCTATTAGACTAACTGATCAAATCTGATTTTAAGACAGCTGGTGCTGCATTTGATGATTTCATCATCAAACTGTATTTTTTAATCCAATTAAATGATTAATTATTCATTCAGTGATGTGTCCCAAGAAAGAACTTACGGTCCTTGCAGCTCACAGAGCCTGAGGTGTTGTTTCACTTATTTTGTCTGAATGAAGGGATTCAATTTTCAGTGATCTAAAATAAAAAAAAAAAGAAAAAGAAAAAAGGCTGCAAATGCTTTTATCAGAAAGGCTGGGACCTTTAAATGTTGGGTAATTCTCTGAAAAGTTAAGTAAAAGGCTGATTAAAATTCCCCTTAGTCAACCAATTGCTCAATTGACCAGTAATTTCAAAGACGACTTTATGTGCCTTGTCTTCCTGTGTATGCTAAAAGCTATCGTCTGTATCAAAGTGGGGTTGTTGGAGTGCATTGCAACTTTTAATGCATTTTTAATGCACATAGAATTAGAACAAAGATGCATTTTTACATCACTGCAGAACCAACTCTAAGCTCTTTATGACTGTGCTTGCTTAAAGCTGCTCTATTGTTGAAGTACTGCTGAGGTAAACTAAAACCCTGTAGCTCCACAAACTCACTTATACTTCCTAGACTCCTCTGTTTCCCCCCACTCCTATCAAGCATTCTTATCAGATTGTCAGCATGATAAAAACATATTCATTATATTCCAGGACTGTAGGGATTTCTCCGTCTTTTATCTGGCTTTGCCTTGCTTTGTTCCATGAACATGGACTTAGTTTAAATCTTTACTCATTTTAATCCTCTGTGCAATTGTCAGGGAGATTTGGCTCGATAAGGAATTTGTGCCCAAGGTGACAATAGGAGACTGGTTTTAAATACATACAGCATATGTGTATGTGCTGTCCTATGAATGTGTTGTGGTTGCTGGTTCTGTTTTGGCTGTTTTTGTGTTTTTGTTTTCTGCTTGGGTTAATGTGGTATTTTTGACTGTTATAGCTTGGCAGCCTTTACAGAAGTTTGTTGGCTTTCTGTGTTGAGAGTCAGCAGGGATGTTGTTAAAGTGCCAATACAATATGTATCATGATTTTTGTAAGTAATATCAGCATATTGCATGTTTTTTGTGCGTGTGTGTGTGTGTGTGTGTGATTTCTGGTCATGTTTTAACTGAACCATGTGGATGGGTTGAGGTACTGTCGGAGACTGTCAAAACCACAGTGCATTTTAAAACCTGGCAAGTGGAGTGAACATTATTTTCAATGGCATTTCTTTGGTTTGCTTTTAAACTCTGCAAATAATGCCAGAACTTTGATTTAACCTGGACGAGAACTGCATACTGTTAAATCTCTGTTGGTGTACCATATTTTGTGTTTCCTTTTCTCTTCTGTGTGCACATACTTAGACATAGATGTGTTATTTTAGCTTTACCCTGTAGAGACATTGTTAAAAACAACATTTTTCAGACTGGAATTTTTTTCCCCCGACCACCACGCTGTCACAAGTGTAACATGAGCCCCACTTGGATTTCCCTTGTACTACCGACTTGAATTCTCCTGGTATAGAGTTTCACACTTAGCTATGCAGCTAGACTGCGCTATGTTAGACAAACATCTTATTACCATATAGCATCACAGCTTTATCCACAGGAGGTTCGTTGAAAACACACCCAAACACACACACACACACACACACACACACACACACACACCGCTATCCCTGCTGGCATCCAGAGTGGAGAAAGAGATGCATCGGGAATGAAGACATACAGTAACTGATAGGCCATGAAATAAATTCATTCATACGCATTCCTGTGCACACACATGGAGAAGCTATCTGTGTCAGCGGAGGTGTGGTTGTGTCACAGCACCCCCATTTCACTCCCAAGCCAGAGGCATTGCCAGAGCTTGAACTCTGACCTCATTTTCAAGCAACAGCAGTGTCAGATAGCAGAGCAAGCAAACTCCCTGCGCACCTCATTTTGTCCAATTTAACTTTCCATTCTTCAGCCTTGAAGTTTGACTTTGTTGCGTTCTGAACTCGCTGCTGCAGCTTTCAGTGTCTGGCTGTGGAGGATTCAGGTGATTCACAGCGTGGCTGTCATTTCTTTGCTGCGGTTTTTATTGCTATAGGTCCAGTACTGCTCTTCTCAGCTCCACTTTCTAATGAAACAGCACATATCCAGACAGCTCATGTCTTTCTGCAGGTGCAGCACACACACCCACACCCACACCCACAAACACACACACAAACACATATACACACCAACATCCCACCTTTTCTTTTCTTCTAGTACCCTCTTTTCTCAGGTAACACTTCGGCAGTGTCATAATAACTGTCCGTCACCATGTGCTGTGTGCTTTTCACAGGTAGGAGCTGTGGGGGTTCCTTGTTGTTCTTTGTTTGATGAACTTATTTTTTTGGAGGGTAGTTGCAGGATAGCAGGTGATGAAGTTTTGGGTGCTAGAGGGCGAAACAGCTTGTGTGTGAAAATGCACCCACTAAAGTTTGAAGCCACGTAGAGATAAGAAGTTTGTTTGACAGGTAAGGAGGTGTTTTGTTTTGTTGTCAGACACACTAGCATGCATGAGGTATCACACAGGCACACAGCAAACACGCATACAAAATCTTCGGCTGCATTCAAAGTGGCAATATCAGTAAGAGCTGACTGAAAGAGAGTTCAGGCGAAAAAACTCAAGAATGTGCAGCTAAAACTTTAAATCTGCTTCAGCTTTTACCAGTTCAACTTATGTGGAAAATACATGCCAGTGAAAATTCCAGGTAGATTACCTTGGGGTCAGTATTGTGTAGTGTTCAAACATCAGGACGGATCAGCAGATTGTTGAAAGTTTTGTGCAACAATCTTAAATTGTGATGTCCTACCTCAAGAGAACACTGTGTTTTCACCAAGTACAACATTAAGGCTATGCCCACTAGAGATAGTGATTGATTTGCACATTAGTATTCGTTCAGCGTATAGAGTAATTGCCGCCCAACCTCCCACATTGCTTTGGGACTTTTCTATTTTCTTCTTTACTGTTTAAAACAGGTACAATCATTTCATTGTAGAGAGGTTGCAGCTTATTGCTTCGCTCTCTCTGTTTATCACGAGACTACTGCTGCAGGAGTGTGAGTTCCCTGTTGGGGACAGTTTGTGAGAGTTCACCCAAACAGACATGCAGTGACAGGGCTAACTGCTAGCATCACACGGCTAATGTTACCCAGTGGTTATTAATAAAGGCATTTAAACAATAGAGGCATTTTAGTGTTGGCGTGAGTTTGTTAGGACCATTTAACAGCTCGGTGTCTGATGTTAGTTGCTGCTGCTGCTGTGTTAGCTTGTGCTAAACGGGCAAACTTTTAACTGAATGGGAAGGGAGTGGCTCTGGAGACAGTCCTTCAGTGCTGCCTCTGACCTATGTATGGGCAGCAACAGAAAGTTTGCTTTCAATGTATCGTTAGAAAAAAAAAGAGAAATTTGTCGTGTCCAAGGATGTCAGCTGTACACATGAAATATTAGACCACACATAAACACAAAAATACAAAACAACATTTAACCAAACATGACACACATGCTACAAATCACATCACACATTATGAAAAGTAGATGCAGTGGGACTAACCTTGAATTTATGGTTGAATAGTCTAATTAAAGCCTGGCTGTTCAATAAATGAATTTCAAATTGCACTTGTTTTCTGTTGTTGACCAATTTACATTCCTATTCTGACATCAGATTTATTTATTTTTTATTTAGTGAGTACTCGAGTACTTGATTATAATTTGATCAGAGTACTTGAACATAGAAATTACTTGAAACTTCCATCCCAAATGCTGCTTTGAGTATTTGCTGACCGAGGAAGTACTAAGTTAAATATTGATTCCAAGTATTCTCCATGGTGTGGCCTCCATGAACTCCATGACATGGCCCTCTAGCATTGACAGAAGGTTACAGATGTTACTTATGTCAAGAAGTTGTTGCAAAGTTGCATCAATTTCACCATAGAAAAAAAAATGGAGATGTTAGTTTTGTGCACCTCTTAAGTTTTGGAGTTTTGTAACAGCATCCTTTTTGTTTTGCAGAATGATAATGCTTTCATAATGCTCATCACTACCCGCTCTACCTTACACAAACTGTATCTTGCACATTTGGTGTGAAACCAGCAGTTAAATCAAACTGGACTTCCTGATTTGTATTTTAACTTCCCAGTGGTACCCAGAGCCACATTCTCATACTAACAAAGCCATCTTTTTATTTTATATGAATATTTTATGGGGTTTAAGGGGAGAGAAAATCCAGCATGGGAAGAGGTGTGGATAGTGAGTGTCTTTGTGTTTAAGACCAGTTGCCACCATTTCTCAGTGTGTGTTGTCATGTTCTGGCCCCGTAGCTAAACCCACAGGCCTATAAATTACATGCAAGATCCATAAATACACTCATATATATATTCCTACAGCTTGTTTGAACTTGGGAGCCGACAGAGTTACCATCTCTCGTAACTTCGCACGAACGCAATACGAGCCAATAAACTTATAAATAAAACTAAATAGAAAAGATACACATCTGTCTTCATTCACTGGATTTATTTTGACTGTCACACATCAAACTTTGTTCACACTGAAATCCACTCACACATTTACAGTCTCAGACAAACTGTTAAAAGTTAAGACCACTCTTGGCAGAGGATTGCTTTTGTGACAGGCGAGCAGATCTGTCACGCAATCAAGCATGTGCGCGTCTACTTGTGTTTGTATGCATATCTGTCCGTGTGTGTGACTTTGCATATTTCTTCTTTATTGTGGCATATGGGATGAATGCCACAGCGGGAACACTGGGCAGGCATTATTCAGTCCTTGTGTTTGTGGGCTTTGGCTGGGTGCCATGCCACATTACCGCCCACAGAGAGAGGAACTTCAAAGAGGGTTTGGGGGCTTTTTCCCTGAGTGGAGCCACTGAATCTTCTGCCTGTTAAAATAAACTCCAGTTACAGGGGCATGTCCTAATTGGCTGCAAAAGCCATCAGTTTGTTTATCTTTAAACCTAGGCTGACTTATTTTTACTGTGTGCACTCTCTGTGAATCCCCTCCGGAGGTAACATAAAATATGCCATTTGGTGGATAATTTTGTCCAATGTTCCTCAGAAGTCCACAGCACTCTTGACAGCTGTGGAAAGACTGACGACACCTTTGTGGAGCTGTGAAGGGAGCACAATTCATAAACCCACAGGAAGCAGCTGAGACATATAAAACAATGGACTCTACTTTGGTACTTCAATTTCTACCTAATGTTGCATTACAACACACAGTGTTTAATTTTGCAAGTAATTTAAAAATGTATTCTTTTCACTATTTTAACTGCAGTCGTCACTTTTAAATAACCTCACAGGAGTGCTAAAAAGGGCCGTTTCCTGCTTGGTTATCAAAACAAACACAGATGTAATGATGTCATGGAGGGCAAAGAAGGACATCCTTTTGTAGAAGCAGCAGCAATCATGGAAATGATAAATAAATAAATAAACAAAACTGTATTGTGTAATTAAATGCTTACTGTAAAAGAGTCCAGACCTCAGGTTCTCCAGTAAAACAAACCAAACTTAAATCATTGCCTCATGGAAACACGTTTTGATTCTCCTGCTGTGGGACGGCTTTATGGCGGTTTATAGAAGTGTTGTTTGCAGTACACATTTGGTAGTTATTAACACCTGGAATCAACACATTTATTGTGATACATGGGTGTTCCATGGGCTGGTAATGTTTACAATAATATTGCCCACCAAGCTTTTCTTCCACTATGTTGCATAGGTGGATTTTGGCACTTTTGTTTTCCTTTAATATTTTCAGGTTTTGGCACAACTTGGGATGGCTCATGCTTACATCCTGCACACCTTTACACACTTGCCCTGAACAGCTTCAACTGCACCAAGAAGTCAGATGACGAGGGGAAAACAAGCCTCATTCTTCTTGTAGTTCTTTCCCCTTCTATTGACTACCCTTACCACAGTGTCTACAGGTCCTTGAAAAGTCTTAAAATGTCTTAATGTTACAACAATAAGGCCTTAAAAGTCCTAAATTAAATAAAGGTCTTAAATGTGAATTTGTGAGATCATAACTACTCCACACATTTTATCCAATTTCATTTATCCATTTTTTTAATTTCATCTTGTGAACATGAGGGAAGCCTGTCCATGTAAAAGTCCACATTTCTTTAAAAAACTGTAAACTTGCACTTACCTGTTGGCAAAATGTAGACTGACTTATTATTATTAACCTTTATTCAACCAGGTAATAGACTCATAGAGATTAAAATCTCTTTTACAAGAGAATCCTGGCCAAGAAAGGCAGCAACGCAGATTCCTGAAAACAAGACATAAAGGTTACAACACACAACAAGACATAACAAAAACAACAACAAGAGCAATAGCCACAACAATGACAACAAATGTTGACACAAACTAGCTCAAGGTGTGCAAAAATCAGTAAAAGTGCATAGTAGTATGGCCTTCAATTAAAACAATTACAAATGCTAATGGATTCAGATTCTATAGCCTTTACAGCACATTTGAATTCATTTAGTGTGATTCTGTCCTGGAGTTTTAGTGTGTTTTGTAGAATGTTCCATGTTGTGGGGGCAGAGTACATGAAAGCCTTTTCGCCCATCTCAGTCCGAACTCTCGGGACAGTCATGGTGATAATGTCCTGGGATCGCAACCCACGAGAGCTAAGTTTTTGGCATAGGTACTCACCAAAGTAACCGGGGAGTCTGTCCAAAATGGCTTTATAGGTAAAGATATACCAGTGAGTTAGCCGTCGTACAGAAAGAGCAGGCCAATTAGCTTTGCAGTACAGTGTACAATGATGAGTGAGGGATCCACAGCCACTGAAAACCTTAAAGCTTCATGATATACAGTATCCAGCATATGTAGACAATGAGCAGGTGCATGCATGTACAAGAGATCACTGTAATCAAGGACAGGCAAGAACGTCGCCTCAACCAACCTACGTCTTACACTAAAAGAAAAACAAGCCTTGTTCAGGAAAAAGAAACCTAATTTAGCTTTTAGCTTCTTAGCCAAACTCTTGATACTATCAATTAAAAAACTCAAGTATTTAAACGTGGAGACTGCCTCAATGTATTGACCATTAGTGGTAACAATGCTCTGATTTAAGTTTGGTCTCTTATTGTTTGAGAGAGATCATTAGCTTGGTTTTTTCAGCATTGAAGAAGAGCTTCAGGTGGGACAGTTGTGTTTGTACTCTGTTAAAAGCATGCTGTAGATACTCAAGGGCCTTACTGAGGGTAGGTGCACAGCAGTAAATCACTGTGTCAGCATAGAAATGGAAGGACGCGTTTTTAACATCTTCGCCCAGAGAGTTAATGTAAACTGTGAATAAAAGTGGGCCTAATATGCCCCCTTGTGGGACCCCCTTAGAAACTGTTAAAAATTTCGATGTGAGACCTTCAAACTGCGTAGCCTGTGTTCTATCTGAGAGGTAGTTGGAGAACCAACCTGCAGTATGTTCAGAAAAACCTGTCTTTAGTAGTCAATTAATGAGAATATCATGGTCTACCGTGTCAAATGCTTTAGAAAGATCTAAGAAAAGACATGCACAATGCTGCTTATTGTCTAGACAGCTGGAAATGTTATTTACAACTTTCATAGCAGCAGTTACAGTACTGTGGCTTTTCCTGAACCCTGACTGATGCTTGGATAAAAGAGAACTCACTCTAGTATTCCTACATACTACTTGCCTCTAATGCTCAAGTAAATAAAACGTGATTTGTCCAAAAATCTGTCCTACATTTGGTTAAAAAGTGTCTTGAATGGGTCTTAAAAAGCATTAAATTAAACTGTCTGGTACCTGTAGACACCCTGCTTACACGCTCACTAATATTCCAATATTATTTCGGATATAACAATATTCCAAATTTGATACTGGTCATGTAAACAAGATATTCCATCTGCCTTTTTTGCCGAATGAAGCATTTTCCAATTAAGACATTGCTCATGCTGATATTATTTGGGGTCCAGGTCATATACACGGCACATTCAGTTGGTGTTTTTAACCGCAGTTTGCAATACAAGGCCTCTGACCTGTTTATGGTCAGCTCTGTTTGTTGTCATGGATGCCTTATACAAAACCAACTAGCCAACAGTTTGCAAGGCCGGGGGAGAGATTCATGCCCAAAAGAAAAGCCCAGGTTTCTGGTCAGAAGAAGAAACACACCTCCTTTGCAATGTTATGAAAACCTTGGATATTAACAGGTTTTTGGATATGCCTGAATATTGCAAGCACCAGCCTTTTCAATAGGGTGGATAAAAGCATGAAAGAGGGAGGCTGTGTTTGCACAGTCAAACAAGTCCACCACTGGTAGGAAAAGTTAAAAAGAAAATATCCTGTTTTGATGCAAAGAAGCAGCTGTTCTTCTCTTCGATATTTTGACGTGATAAACTACATATCAGAGGAGTATTGATTTCCATTATCCATGCAAACAGCTTAGTAGGAATATTGTCTTTTTGGGAATAAGGGCAAAAACCAGAATATTTTGTTCATGTAAATGTTGTCATTGACATCAGAAACCTCAACGCAAGGAGAAAATAAACTCTTACAGATGGTTACAGAGGAACTGAGGCTTAGGTGCTAGGTCACAGTGTCCTTGAGCAAGATGCTGAGTCCCAAATTGGTCCCCAAGAGTAAGCTCCTTTCATGGCGAGCTCCACCAGCATTGGTGTGTGACTACGTGTGTGCATGAGTAAATATAAAAGGCACTGTGAAATGCTCGAAAAGTGCAGTCTGTTGATCATTTACTGTGGTTCTGATGGTATAGTGACATGCCACGCCTGTGACTCCAAGTTTAAAACTGGTGAAATGTTAAACAGGAATAATATCTGTGTGAGTCTCTTTAAAACTCTGTAACCACCAGGTCATGCTGCCCGATGTGCACAGCTCAAGAGTCATTATATGCGTTACATTACATGGGGGGCCCGTCAGTTATCTCCAGCACTGCTGCCTTTCCCTCTATTACCAACTCTCCATCAGTGGCTCCATCCCTCCTTGTTTCACCACTCTATATTTAATGGGATTGAACAAATGGCAGCCTCCATTAACCAGGTATGTCTAGGTCACTTAGTGTTGAAGATCTGGGAGAGAGGTAGCAATTTTAAATATCTCCCTTCTTCTCTTTCGCTGTCTGTCTTCCTCCTTTCCTCTCCCTTCGGTCGACGCACGGGAGTTGTGTCTCAACTCTCCACAGAACCAGCTGTCTCTAAGCCAGGGATTAAATGATTCACTTACCAGCCGTATTTTTAATCCTCGCTGTCACACTCTCACTCTCAGACGCGCGCACACTTTGTTGCTTTAACGTGGGTCCACCAAATTGAATTATATTTGAATTATATCCGAGAGTTAGATATGTGTAATTAAACATTGACATTTGGCTGTGAGTGGAAACTGGGTGTTAAAGCAAGCACATCCAGCAGAACATATCCTTACAACAAGTCAGCCATGTGTTCCATTATAAGCACATTAGATAGAAGTACTTGTCTAATGAGGTGATTGAGTGCTTTAGCAGGCTGGGGTGTGTGCCATCTGCTTGTAGAATAGTGGCTTTGATTCCAACAGATTTATATTATTACATGTCACTCTTTGGCTGTCTTAAACGCTACAGTCCACTGTATATACTATAGTGTAGTGCAGTGCTGAAACCGTTCTGATAATTAATACATCATTTTAGCAACGTATCCTCAGAAAACGGTTCGTATGATATCCTTTAAATTATAATTAACGTAAACTTACGGAGGTTAGGTTTAGGCAGGTAAAGTTACTGTGGTTAGGTTTAGAAAAAGAAACATGGTGAGGACGTACCTTAAAATGGGAACTGCCCATTGGTCTGACAGCCCATTGGTCCGACATCCCATTGTTCCGACCATATTAAACCCATTGTTCCGAAGTCCGTTCCGAAATCATCATGATGCCCTGTGGTTAAGGTCTGGTTAGGTTTAGGCACAAAAACCACTTGGTTAGGGTCAGGAAAAGATCATGGTGTGGGTTAAAATGAAAAAGAAAGCGACAAACACATAAGCTGTGAGCCTGCTTCGCCTCAAGCCTTTCCCAGCTGACCCAGAGCCAGTCGCAGCGCACCATCAAGGCAGAAATACGCCTGCCGGGAGCCGTTCAGCACCGCAGACTATTGGGACTAATGGGATGTCAGACCAATGGGCTGTCGGACCAATGACATGGACCCCCTTAAAATGACTCAAAGTTCACTCAGCGCTAACTCGGTTCCAAACACACATCTCCAGGAAAAAGTCCCGGGTTTTGTGACCAATCCTCCATCCTAGCCTGCCTCCTTACAAGACCGCTTGGGACTGCTTCCTTGTTTACTCCTGTCAATGCATTGGTCACATGATTGCAGCCTTTCAAAACACATGGTATATGTACGAATTTAGGTGCAATACTTTTTTGTAGGAAAACATATGAACAGTGAGCCCAGTCTCACTCCGAAGTCTTTGAAATCCGGCGCTTGGGCAGTGACTTGCGGTGTAAGAAACCCACAAAATAAGGCGTTCTTTAACGTCTGCATGATTCGCGGCCAGTTGCTGTTTTAGTTTAACATCGCCTGGCGGTGTCAGTGGGAAATACAGCAGGACATGGACGAAGTTAAGGCAGTGAAAGTGCGAGAGGGGTGGTGGATGGGTCACATAATCTATGACCATCACCTGAGAGGGCGGTGTTGGTGTCCCGCAAGATTATGAAGCCAAACCCTGTTCTTTTTTCCTAAACCTAGCCACTTGCGTTTGTTGCCTAAACTCAACCTTGTACTGACGCAGTGCATTTATTTTGAAAGAGATTGTATTCATTCATTCATTCATCTTCTAACCGCTTCATCCTCTTGAGGGTCGCGGGGGGGCTGGAGCCTATCCCAGCTGACATCGGGCGAGAGGCAGGGTACACCCTGGACAGGTCGCCAGACTATCACAGGGCTGACACATAGAGACAAACAACCATTCACACTCACATTCACACCTATGGACAATTTTAGAGTTACCAATTAACCTAGTCCCCAATCTGCATGTCTTTGGACTGTGGGAGGAAGCCGGAGTGCCCGGAGAGAACCCATGCTGACACGGGGAGAACATGCAAACTCCGCACAGAAGGGCTCCCACGCCCGGGATCGAACCGGCAGCCCTCTTGCTGTGAGGCGAGAGTGCTAACCACCACACCACCGTGTCGCCCAAAAGAGATTGTATGTAAATGGTAAATTCCCTGTGAAAACGGAAGTGTATGTTGAAAGAAGACAATGCATGTCACAGGCAGAACTTGACATGGTGTCCCAGAACGTCAACAACCAATGCAACCAGGGTACCTTACACATCGTATGTTGACGTGGAACCCGAATGTCAACATCTGATGAGGTTAGAGTGAGAATGTGTTGGAACAGTTTATAAGAACACCCTGATTTCGGTCATGTTTTGATTGAACAACACATACACTTTATAGTTGGGCCAGAGTAAAAGTTTTCAAAGTGGTTTGATATTAAGCCAAACACAGGACTGCGACGCTATACTGAAATTTACCGCTAAGTGTTAACTCAGCTGCTCCCAAGTAGACCATAATGAAAGTGAAGCACTTCTCACACATGCTCTGCAAACCCTAAAAACTTCTAGACATTGCCTGGGGAGCTGTATGTGAGAACGCAAATGTCCAGACATTAAACTTACTTCACCCTGCCAGCTCCCTAGTACTTGGTCAGTGTAACGTCAGATTGAGCCCATGTGTGAGTAGAGCAGGTCATCGTCTAAAATTCAGGACGATGTTGAGGACGTTTCTTACACGGCCCATGCAAAAGCGGAACAAAACAAACATTCAAAGGTGAAAAAGAAGGGTCATTTACACAAAGACAGCAGGGGAAATGTTCAACTGGAGAGACAACAAGATTTGGGAACTTCTGTCAGTAAGGGCCGAAACCGAAATTGTCAGACAAATTTAAGGAACAGCAAGAAACTTGTTTATGACCACGTTTTGAACAGGCTGTGTGACTGCAGTGTAATCCGCTTTATTTTCTTTCTCCTGCATGCTTCACCCAGGTGCCAACCCTTGCCTAAACCAAACAGAGTATTTTCAGCAGGTGAAAACAATTCTGACAAGGACAGTCTCCTGTTGTGTGCCGCATGTGTGACAGAGAAACTCTGGACCATGTCAGGAGAATCATGTCTAAACATTGTCCAGAGTTCATATCAGAAAACGGCTTAAGAGAGTCCATGAATGAGAGTGTGGTGAAATCAGTCAAGTTAGTGGCGGTAATGCACTTCTAAGCTGGTTTGCCAACCACCAATAAACACTAATTAAGAAGAAGAAGCAGAGAGTGAAGTGGCAAAACAATCAGAAGGAAAACTCAGTGTTTCTCTCAACAACCACTCAGCTTAACTTTTCTCCATCTAAACATTAAAACAATAAATAAAGTGAGGCTTTGGCTTAGTGATACTCGAGAAACTTTTTAGAAAGAGCAAATTTTTTAACACATAATCCTTGGTAAATAACACAGTACAAAGACATTGGTAGCTGACTCAAGAGAATGAGAAATGCATAAGGCCTGCTGTACATGTTGCAGCCTACACATTATGTTCATATTAATAAATAAACTGTATCATATACAAATGTTAAAAAAAATAACACCACAAACTGCACAAAGATAAACAGCAATGTCATTTGTGTTAAGAGCTTTGCCTCTCTGCAAATTCCTGGCCAGAACCCCAATATGTCCTTTGAGGCGCAACAGAATTCCCTGATGTGCTGGTGGAGTGCTTGTTGCTTGCTACGCTTGACAACAAGAGTGAGACTTGTTGATTCTCCACTATTTTAAAGGGTTGGCTTGTCCGTCATTCACTGCCCTCTGTTGGTAGACTTCCAACTCTGCTGCAACTTTGTCCTCACTGGTTTTGGAAATGACAGGGGTTGCTGACTTGACACTGAAAGGACTTCCTAAAGTTCTTCTTTTAAGACGTGGCTGACGGGCTGATAGGCTCCTCCCTGTCCTCTGTAATTTGATGCATTTTGCCTCGCCATATTGACCGCCTGTCCCTCCACTTTGCGCTCAATGCAACCCAAATCTGCTTTGGGAAAATTAATCCCATAGTAGATCAATGAATGTGGCCGCACGCATCATCTCTTTAACTGAGTTGTTCTCTTTGACTGAGTCGTTGCATCTGAATTCCGGTCGCATTAAAATGCCAGCTTTCAAGTCCTTGGTGAGGTCTGTGTCCTCCTCAGCCAAAATTGTATTCTTAATGAGTTGGAGCAGTGGGAGAAGAGATGATGTGGGGATGTAATTGTCCCCTGAGAGAATGTCAGTAAATTCACTGACTGGCATGAGGGCTCTGTTGATGAAGTCCAAGACATCAACGTCTTGCCAAGTGAGGAAGGGATGTGAGCACTGGTCAGCATTTTAAATGTGAGGATTCCCTCTTATCATTTCATGTCTTAAGCCCCAACAAGTTGCACAGTCCTGTTGAATGATAATAACAAGAATCTAGTAACAAGACAAAGCCTTAGTTTAGGTCTGACTGGAATAGGCTAAACATGGATAGTAATTGTGGGTTCAGTCAAATTTAGTATGCACTTGTTGTGCAGCTAAACCTTTTCAGTGCCTGCACTGGTGCGCCTGACATTTATTACATTGATGCACGTGATGCGAAACTAAAGTTCAAACGTGCTTTTCGCCTGAAACTTTTAGCTGTATGCCATTAGCAACGTGCTGAGGTTAGTGCGTCAGGCATATTGGGGTGCGAGTTAGTCACAATGGTGAGTGCAGATGAAATGCCAGAGCACCTGCCTCCAGGATTTAAAGAACTCCTGAAGGTGTTAACATTGGCATATACCAAAGCTGGAGCAAATAGAAACCCTCCTCCCTAATGCATAAGTTTTCATTTTTTATTTTTATATATATTTTGTGTTTTCAATTTCATGTCCAGATACTTTTCTCTTTGACCTGTTGCCTTTTGGGAAAGTGTTTCGTCAGTGTTCGTATGGTGTAATACAGGAGTGTTTGAAATGTTTCTTATTTTCATAATGAAAAACGTTTACCAAGGTTGCCAGTGGGCAAAATAGTACCCCAGTCAACAGCAGGATTTTTCTGTCTTTGACAATTTCTGTTCAGGATAAATTAAAAGAAACAGATCTGTAAGCATTTTTTCACCTCCCTCTGAGCTCACATCAAACCATGACTCCTAAACTGGGGTATGAACCAAATTGTGAGCTTCCCTTACACTCCTAGTTAAGAAATTACTGATGTGTGTATGAACTGACAAAAAAAGGCTTTAAATGAATTATTGCAGCACCAAAAGGAGCAGAAAAATGTTGGTGCACCTAATAAAGTTAGAGGCAACGGTGCAACTAATGTAAAAAGTTACTCTGGAGCCCTGTATATCAGCAACGATAGAACAGTTATTTTGTACAATAATTCAACTGTGTAATACTTTATATTATACTGCATTTATACTAGAGGTCGACTGATAGTGGATTTTTAATGGCTGATATAATGACGATAGTTTGGGGCAGATAAAAGCCGTTAGCCCCTGCTCCAATGGGACAAAGTCATGTTCTTTTTTTTTTTTAAAAAAATGCATATATCTGATGTACCGGAGATTGAAAGTTTGTTGTGAATTTATGGCTGGAGCGCCCCCTTTCGGTCTCGAAGTAATAAGGACTTAATAGTCATTTAGATTATAAGATATTAATTTCACACATATTGCTAGTTATAGGCTTGCCTCTTAATTCTAGTGGAATTATACTGACCATGCTTGCTAGCAAAATGGAGAGCGCACATACTAATATTTAAAAACCAGCAACCTTATTATGCCCATAATAAAGAAGTAAAGCTGCTCTACGTTAGTCAACTTTCATTTAAATCATACAAATTATCTAAAGCACACATTACCTTGTATTAGCATGCGGGGTACTTCGTGCAAAGGCTTACGGCCGTACCCACGTGGAGGTTACAGCTATCGGCCACTATTGGAGCCCTGTTCCACCATTAACGAGTCCTATTGTGCTGATTGATCAGCCAAACCGATGAATTGGTTGACCTTTAATTTATACTGTATATATTTCAACCAGTATTTCTAATTTAGACTTATTTAGTTACACTCTTCTTGCTTTTTAACTTAATTACAGATCCTGTTTCTTAGCTTTGTAATTCACACTGTTATATGATGTGCATTTTTACACATTTCTGATTGCTCTGTATACATTATTTTTCCTGTTATTTCTTTGTGCTTATATATAATATTTCTCTTCTACAACGTGAGCAGCTGTACCATGACCCAGTTTCCCCTCAGGGATCAATAAAGTAGTTCTGAATCTGATATCAACATGCAATGAATGCATGTGCCCTGGCTCTGACAGCCTACACAATAAATAAATAAATAGACATCACAAGACAAATGTGCAAGAATCTCTTGCTGTGCTTTTCTCAAACCAGTGATGCTGCTGCAGACCCCTATGGCTCACAGGACTGTGTTAGTCATGGCTGGGTTAAAATTATGGCCAAAACATTTTAGCCATTGCCCCTCCAATTCCCTAATCGCAGGTTGCCGACAAGTTGATCTGATGCAGTTGCCTGTTATGCAGGGCATCTTCAAGCGCATCAGCAAGTTCTTTAACTACTGTATGTGGCTCTCTGAGAACAAGCTTGTTCAGAGGCACTTTGACACTGTCTTAAATTCTTTGTTTATATAATGAATCATTACATAATCTTGACTTAAACAGTGTCATGTTAGTACTTGACTGCATCTATCATTAGCGCGAGGCGATGGCCTTACATATTCCAAACTTGAACTTCATTTCTCAGTGTATTATACATCACAGGGATAGCAACTTTAGAAAAATACTTTGACCTCATGGAGCATACCGATGGTTAAGAGTCTTGAGCAGTGATTTAAAAGACGACTTCTACTTTATGAAAGACACAATCTCTTTAGCAATGAATGCGGTGACTGCTTAAGTGCACTCTTTCCATCAAGCTTGTTTGTAATTCAATAAATGTCCACTCTGTGGATAGTTGTGTTCAATTAGTAATTACTAATTGGCTTTGGGGCCATTTGTGCAGCAAGGGAGGCATGATATTTTCGCAGATGTGCATGTGAGTTAGATGTATGACCACCTTTTGATGACTTTTGTCCTGCAGTGTTTACACATTGCCTTGTCTGTTTTTTGACTCACTTTGTTTCATCAGCTTCAAATCCAAAATGTTGCTATATTGGTCCACTTTGAGTTTTCTTTAGCCTCTTTTCCACCTAAAATGTTTGCTGTACCTTTAGAACCAAAAGTAACCTCTATAGACATGTACCTAGACCCTAGATCCATTGAGCATTTCCATCGCAGACAGTACTCTTAAATGTAGGTGGGGTTACACTGTATTTCCCTTTCACCGGTGATACAGAGGGAAGTCTGCACCTCATTAAATGTCTACAGAATGGGATTATAAGATGACATTTTCACAACAGAAAATAACAGGCTGGACTAAGAGTCTCAATGGGATATTTCAAAAAAAAAGCTGGTCTGTGCATTGAGTCCTTGTTAGGCAAGCTCAGGGGTTTAGTGCTGCCAGAGCCCACCAGAATGACTTCTTTTTCTCCAAGTGAGGATTAGAATGTATATTTAGTTCACATAATCCAGTTGAAACTAAAATAGAAAAAATTGAAATGTTTGAAGATCCACTCATTACTAAAAGTCTGTGTCATCTAGGAGAGACAATAAGAACTAATGGAATGGTCAAAGTTTTCATTGAAATTTAAGGTGTGCTGATAGATTCACGTTGTCAACTCATGCGTTCAGTAACATTACAAGTAAATATTCCACCTTAAAAGTTGCCGGCAGTCGGCCCAGTGCTGCTGTAGAGAGCAAGGCAGCAAAACATCCTTTCATTTTATAGTTATAGTTTACTAATGTATGTAAAACTTGCCACATTAGGAACGGTGATCACATAACCTTAAAAACCAACCACAACACAGCCTTAAGCAAGAGTGACGGTTCTCTGTTGATCAATTAACAGACTGCAGTGTTCACAGCTCCACCCTTTAGTACCAGATCAGTGCGCTAGGTACCCCGACAGAGCACTGACAAAAAATGGGGATGGTACGGAACAGTTCTATTGGTACCATTTACAATTTTTCACAATGGAAACTAGTGTTGCACGGTATACCAGTACTACAATAGTACCGTGGTACTAGAGTATTCCAAATGGTACAATACTGCATTTGGAAAATACTGGTACTTTTTAAATTGATTCAATTCATTAATTTATTTAATTCATTTATGTACACAAACGCCTTTCTTGTTCCTATTGGAGCACAGATTGCACAAGTGGTGTGTATGACAACACCTGTATCAACATTCGCAGGTGGCACACGTGAAAAAAGGCAAGAGAAAGTCTGCCTCGCAAAGGGAGACATCACGAGACAACACAAACTTGGTGAAACATTTGAGCAACCAAACCATGATGTCTGTACCGAGGTACTTACTGAACCATGATTTTTTTTTGGTACCGTTACACCCTTACAATTTATTGTTCTAAAGGTTTGTATCCAAAAGGACTTTTCCTTGGGAAAAGTACCGAAAGTATCGAAATTCATATTGGTATCGATACCGAAACAAAGATTTTGGTATCGTGACAACACTAATGGAAACAGAAAAAAATGTGTACTGAGCTGACCTGATCTGGACTGCTTGGTGGAAATGGGGCTTTCGAAGCTAACTCTGCCATGTCTCATCTCATCATCCTCAAGAACACTTTAACTTTATAGTAAACAAACACAATGTGCCCCTCCTCCCCCCTCCCAACCCAACTCGATCTCCTTCACGTTGCTGGCCTCAGTATGGCAGTGTCATATGGACAATTGCCAGTTCATATGGTTTGCATAAAATCAATTCAGTTAAAGCGAACACTGGACTGAGTTGACAAAACCGCAAATTAACCCAACTTCTAGTACTCTAGTTTTCCATTAGCAACCAGTAAGGTGTAGACATCTGACAGCGTGTTGGATCTTGCTCACACTTAATTCTAAGGCCTGTCATTCATTGTCTGGACTGGATGAAGGGGGTTGGATCGAAGAAAAGAAAGAGATGGCTTGAATGTTGGATAGACCTGGAAGTTTTTTTGATCTCCCTCTTTATGGTATCGTTTTTGTTTGGTTCTTCTACGTATGAGAAAAGCTTTTATATATATAAATGTTGTGTCCATGCTTGGGCTTGCAGTGGACACAGCAACAGCAAGCCAAGGTCTCAGCATTCTACAGGCTTTGTGGCCACTTTTGTAAGCCCGCGCACCCACTCCTCTGGTCCAGCCAAATTACCCACACACTGTTTTTCACTGTCACCTCATTTTTGTAGCTCCTGTCCGGGTACGTAACAAGGTAATTTCTGAAATGTGGTGATTCATTGCTTTCGTCATTTTTACATCACTGTAAGTTTTATTTCGGGGGTTTTGAGTATTGGGTTTGACAGGTATATAAATAAATTAATTGTGATGTGCAGCCCCAATGCAGTATGGAGATAATAGTAAAATTATATGGACATAAAATCTTCATCATGGTCTTCTGACTAAATGTTTTCTTGGTGAAGAGGAAGATAAACATCCAAACACTGACTCACAGGGATTTCAGCGCCAACCTTGGCTCCTCGTGTTGTTGGGCTCCTGCTTTTTCAATGTTTCTCTCCGTGTGTGTTTTAACTGTGTGCCATGTGCTTTTTACTCATTCAATATGAGCTTTTGAATGTGCCAGCTTGCTCTTGATTTTCTGTCCAAAGGACATTATACGACTAAACTCAGGGTTTAGTGCAGAGGAATATAAGACAGGTAAAGAGGAGAAAGACTGCTGGTCCTCTTCGCTCCTGGAGGAAATACAGATTTCATGTGGTCTTTGTGGCGTTTTGTTCAGTTGCAACATAAAGCAGAAGCCAGCTCTGCTGCACCACAGGACTGCTCTTGCTTCTTCCTGTACACTACTGACTGTGTGTCTAGTCTGGGAAAGTTTGCTGATGACACAACCCTACCGGCCTTACAGATGTGAAGTGACCCACTTGGCAAGGTGGTGCTCTGAAAGAAACTTAAACACTTGAGCTGAGGGTTGACTTCTCTCGTCTTTCCATGTAAAACATCAGCACAGCTGTGAATGTGGTGAACTCATTTCCAGCCCTCTGCCATGAGAGGAAGCCAACATTGTCATTCTGTGGCTTCTCCACCTCTGTGAACACCCTTGTGTACACCACAAGTGTGTGTTATAACCTGCACTTGCACCAAGGACAGACCACAGCATGTAATGTTGCACACAAGGCAAAGAAGCTAAGCAGCCACCAACTGCTCTCGACTAAGATTCTGCACGAGGGCAGAGCCAAGAAATAAGCAAGAAAGTGCTCTGCTGACCCTTTCCACCCAGGAAACCATCTGTTTCTGAAGCCCCCCTCAGGAAAATGATACTGTTATATCTCAGCCAGCAATATCTACCACATCAACAGCTCCTTATCCACTGTGGTCTCTTAGCTCAGCAGGCCAACTAAGATTAAATGAAGTCATAGTGACTGAAATACTGTTATGTAATGATTAGATTTTATTAATTACACCTCCTAGAGTAGAACTGAGCTCGCAAATGTGATGTTTAAACCAGAAATATAGATGATATCTTGTCTTATATCACTATATCAAGAATATGCAGTATGGCCCAGGGTGGGCAAAGTCCTTTTCCAGTGGGATAGTAGATGGTCAGGCCATAATGCCCACCCAACAAACACACACAAAGATAATTGCATCCCTCCTCCATTTTCCATTTTACTTACTGGGAGGCACAGATAGTGCAGATCCCTGCTGTAGTGTCAGTGATTATTTGCTCTCCGGTGTCCACTTGTAAAGCGACATAAGAGCTTGTATGTATCATCTCTGATGCCTGCATTTTATTAGATAATGACTGCAATATATCAGATTCAGACCGGGAGAGCACTATGGCTACTGGCAGCGTATAAGTGTGCGTGTGTGTGTGTGTGTGCGCGTGTGTGTGTGTGTATGTGTGTTATACTCAGTCAGCTTTCTCTGTACATGCACCCCAGTGTAATGTTTGCTTCATGTGGCTAAGCGCATTCCCAACCCACTCTATTTTTTTTTGTGTTCCAGCAAACACATTATCAGTGATTCTGTATGTTAATTCAGAAAGTAATAGGCTGATAGTGTTGCAGTTCACCTACATGGGAGGTATTGCTTTATTTATATATTTTTTTATGAAGTTTACTTTTTGTGCACATTTTTACTGATAGGAAACAATAGCTCCACAGCAGACAGAACAGTTATCTCTGGATTTAAATAACAAAGAAAAATAATGAAGACATAAAACATGCACACCCTTATCTTTTTTGTTTTGTTCATCTTATGAAGTGTGCTGAATAATTGGTAATTAGCCTCAGTAACAACCCAATAGCCTGAAAAATTGCTGGCAATGTACTGTATGTTCATGCAAACCACAGATACATTACATTTGCACGTCATTATGTAGTGAATACATTGAAACTTTTCATTGAAACATTTCTACAGTGCTGTGGTTAATTACTAGGCTTTGGTTAGGAAAAGATCATGTTTTGGCAAAAAATACCGAGTTCAGTCAGGAACCTTTCGTCTTTAGTCAAAGAAAATTTTATTTCCATTTTCAGTATTATATTTGATATGGTTCTGTTCTGGGGCCTCTCTGCCTTTCAGGCAAAAAACAGTCAAAAAACACACACATCCCAAGGTCCACTTGGAGTGGGTGCTGGAGACATATTAATAAAAGGCAGACAGGCATGAAAAACGGAGAAAATGTACCGCACACCAAGTCTCAGCTCCCATTGAAGGCTTTTTTATTTGCGCAAATATAAAAGCCTTCAATGGGAGCTGAGACTTGGTGTGCTCCATTTCTCCATTTTTCAGGCCTGTCTGCCTTTCCTCAGGCCTATGTGGAAAGCCTAAGGCAGAGATGGCACACCTCTCTGCCCTTCCATGTGCAAACAGGGAAAGTCTCTCTCTCTGCCCTTCCATGCACCTACATGGAAAGCCTAAGGTAGAGCAGCAGCAAAGACCCCCCGGGAACAGAACAAAGCAGCATCATTGACAAACAGAAATGACACTGATAAGTCAGACACAGCATGAAAAGGAGGAGCTGGGGTGGAGGTGGGTTGCAAAGCGGCTTGCAGAGGAAGCAGCAACAGTAGGCAGGCCAGAGCAGATTAAATAGGGCGCTCTGAATGAGATTTGCCAATTGGTTGCATAGAAAGGAATCACGTGATCTATCAGCTGACTCCCTTCATCAGTCAGCTGCTCCATCAGTTGATTGGGCTGATTGAGATCAGCTGATGTAGCTGGGACATGAGCAGAGTGTGACACCATGTCCTGCCTGAACTAAGGCAACTCCTAATTTTTGGTACGCAACTTCACCATAGAAACTTTGACTGATACGTGTGAAACATGCAAATGTAACATAGTTGATGTTTGCAGAAACCTGGCTGTCAGTAAACACCCTATAATAGCAGCAGATGTTAAACCTGGCCACTGAATTTGGCATAAAGAGAAAAAAGTAGACCACTTTCCCTGCAACAAGATGCTTCCTAAAGGAAAAAAATAAATTCTTCATCAGAAATAGCGATCATATCATTTAAAGTTTGGATACAGAAAAAGAAGTTTATGCAGTGGCATTAAAGCTCCAGATAAGCTCAAACCATGAAAAAAAAAATCCTCACGCGTTAATGCTGCATCAGCTGGAAACGACACAAAGAAATAAACTGATGAATAAAGAAATGGTTTGATTTAAAATTTCATGTGTAAGTCTGCCAGACAAGAGAGGAAAAGAGAAGGTCAACACAGTGGAAATGGATGAGAAATGGTACACATTTGGAGAGGTTGCTTTGATGGCTGTGAACTCTGGTTGCTCCCTCGGATTGAACTTATCGCACCACACAACAACTAGACTATAAAATGCTGAAAAAGTTATGAGGGACTAAAAGTGATTGCAATCCAAAGTCTGAAGCCTCAGAGCGGAATTTGTTTTGCACTTTACATGCCCTTTTTGAAATGAGTTTATTATGTCTATATCAAACGGAGAGGGGATGAGTGCTGTTGATGAAATAAGGGTTGAAAGAAACAGAGTCAAATGTCTTGTTCTTTCATAATGCAAAACAGCTTTAAAAAAATTGCTAAGTGCAACATCAGTTCTGCTTGCTAGACCAGTGTAGTCGTGAGGAATCTATGATTTTGTCTTTGTGTATGAAAAAAAATGGAAAATAATGTTGATGAACGGTGGCAAGGTAATCCAAAATCAATCAAATATCTCGAAGATTGCTCAGCTCTGCATGCACGCTCCTCCATGATGCATGACTGTTAATGGACCTCTGCTCAATTTTATCTTGGAATAAAACGCAAAAAAAAAATGAAGTCCAGTCTGTATTAAAACTTTAAAGTGCTTTGATAAGTGTGATTAATATCTTGCACATTATAAATGGGTTTAATATTTATGTGAAATGAAGACATTGAAATCAGGCCGGATTTTCAACCCTTTTCTGAATGGCTGCCTGACATTGCCGTCCATTACCCATAATTCCTCCATTGTGTTTGTCTCTTATAGAGCCAGCAGTGCCTTGCCCTCAATCTGTGGCCCACAGACTGTGTCACTTCTTTGTATCCCCCTTTCCCTCTCGTCTATTTCATATCAAACTTTTTTCTTTTTATCCACTGTACAGGGCTTTGCCGATACCACGTTCCTGCATATCAAATTCCTCACCATGCTTTTTTTTTTTTTTTTTTTTTTTTTTCTTTCTGGATCACTTTTGAAAAAGGTCTTTGCCTTTGAGGAGCAACTTCGTATTTAAACTACAATCTAAGCTGTGAAAGTCAGCGTGCCTGTTGAAGATCTGCATGTGCTTAGCATAATTACATAAAGTGTATTAACCCACATACCCATGCTGCTTTGTAGCAGTCGCCGTTCTTCATCCGCTACACTGGATGCGTGCACAAAATTGAGTATCCGTGCACATGTCTTGAATCCCACCCAGGTTTTTTTTTTCCTCCAAAACAAAAGTAGGAGAATGTAAGAAAAGTTTGGTGAATGAGAATCAGTGCGTGCTCATCAGGTGTTTTCACATCTGTTTTTAGAGATGGAGAAGTAAAAAAAAAACCTTCCAGAGCAGCTTTTTAAATATCCTCAAATATCATGTAAGATTATTTTTTATACTGTTTGCAAGAAGAGTCTCTGCATTTTGGGAATAAGTTTTTGAAAGCTATTGAAACTGAGTGATAACTCCATTGTCATCTGCCATCAAAGTGAGCATTCAAACGTGTTCTTCTTCTATTTTAATCTCACATCAGTCATTACACCTTCCTAAAATGGGCCTGCGAGACATCAAGACAAAGACTCACTATTTTTGAGCAGGGCAATAATGGAAAGATGCGAAAAGACAGATAATGTCTAGACAGGCATTAACTCTTTTATGTGGAGTTTAATATGTCTCCAAGGCAGCGCTCCCATCACTGTTTCAGACGTCAGAAACTGACAGTTTCCTGTGTATCTCAGTGAGATTTACATGTTGATGGGTGACATGGATTGACAGAGTGTAGTGCACAGAAATAATCTGACCCGCTCTTTCAGAAACATTTAGAATTCAAAAACTTTTGACAGAATTCGAGACAAACTTTTTCAAAGTGTTCTCTATGTACACCAAGCTGACCAGGGTTTTCTGGGAAGGTGGAAACCAACTCTTAAACTTCTAATACTGCAGCTAATACATTGATATTTCAAAGCAGTTTTCACACATTGAGTTATGCCCGTTTGTGTGTAGTGTGTGACAGATGCATGGCTTGTTTTTCAATGTATTCAGCCATATTCACCCTCTGCTCCTTTAAAAACTGGCAACAGCAGGCATTGTATATATAGCAGTATTGATTTCTGCATAAAGGAGCCCGGGCTAAAGTCTTTTTCACCTAAAATGGTTTGGATTGGAATATCAAGCAATAGAAATAGATCAGTTATATGATATTTTTTTAGTGGTCTTTTTAACTTGTCACCTACACAGCACAAGGTCTCGAAACTGTGGAAAGTCTATTGTTGCACCAGTGGCCAAGAACATATTACCTAAAGAGCTCAGTGGTCCTTTGCTTTTAGCTGTGACCTCAATAGTGTTGAAGACTTTTAAGCGATGAGTCAGCAAATCCTGACTGATATGGTTCAGGGCCTGCACAACCGGATAAAATTTGCATTATCTGGTTCATAGAGGGGTGGATAATGCTATTACAACTTTACTTAATTATCTGTACAAGCATCTCGAGGGTACAAAACCAATGCAGGGATTTAATGTGTAGATTTTTTTTTTTTTTTTTTTTTAGCTTTTCTACAACCCAGCCACACATTTTAGTTTACCACTGTTCACTTTTAATCTTAATGCTGGTATGGCAAAATGGGACCTCTTAACATGTAGGCCCCACGCAGTCAGAGCGAATGGTGCTCTCTCCCCGAAGGGGCCGTACACATGCCGCGTTTTTTTGTTCCCTCAAATTCATTGTTTTAAAAGAAGACGTGAAGCAGGCACGCTCAAACACCAGAGCGACACCGGTACAGCACGCACTCCAGAGCGCCCATTTTTCAGGGCACGATGGCTGCGCTCCGGGATAAAAGGAGTTGAACTTTTGGAACACAGCAGCGCACACTGCATGTCATGTGATGAAGAAAGACCAATCACAACCGACAGATATCTTTCCCTTTTTCCATAAAATAACATACTGCGATAAATATGGAAAAGTTGATCATTTCGGTGCAGGGCTGCCAGAGCTTTTCATCTGTTCCACTCACTTATAAACAGCACCTGGAAACAGATCAGCTCTGCACTTAGGATTTCAGGTAAATAGGTGTTGATACAGTGCTTGTTAAGGTTGCTTGGCAACCTCTGATGCAAGTTGCCACACTCTTGGTTCAAAAAAAGGCACAAAAGTAGCACCCAGCGCCTGACCTTGTGTTTGCCAGGCGGTTAAAAACACAGCATATGTACGACCCTGAAGCCACCCATAAAGTCAATTCTCACTGAGGGCGAATATCCGCACGGATTATTCTCGCAGAAAATATAAAAGCTGATTTCATGGGTTCTTATGGAAGTTTGCACACCCGGGCAGAACTTTTGTGTGGTGAAAAAAGTGTCCGCCCAGACTTTGACCCCCCGCGGAATTTGCCGGTGGAACTACACAGCTGGGCCAATGAAATTGTTTGTTTATAGTGACCTGGGAGAGTCCAAAATCCAGCCAGGCAGGACAGTATGGGAGAAAGGTTGATAAACCTCGTTTCACAGCACCTGGTCTTTTTTGATAAAAGACAGGATGATTTTATGAATGAATGCAATCCATTGTCCACCTTGGTGGCTGAGAGTGGTAAGTGCTAACGAAAGTTGATGTTAACGCTTGTTAAACGTTAACTTGCTAGCTCGCTGCTGCTGCTACTCTCATCCATGTTCACCCACACCCGTTCACACAGCGCGAAATTACGCACTATATCCGTACCATGCCAGTGTGTATGGTTTAAACACGGAAAAGTGCTGTGCGAATATTCTGCAAATCCGTCCTGCATTTCCGCATCGTGGCAGTGAGAATGAATCTATAGGGTGTAGGAGTAACTGTGATGACAGAACTCTTCTGAAGTTTGCAGATGACACTGTTTTGATCAGTTTGCTCCAGGATGGAGAGGTCGAACATGGGCCAGTTGTGAAAGACTTTGTAGAGTTGTGTGACAGCCACCTCCTGCAGTTAAATATTCACAAATTTTAAGACATGAGCATCAACTTCAGGGAAACCTCCCACTCAACCTTTCCAACCTTAATTAAGGGCTCACTTGCTGAAACAGTTGAGTGCTACAAGTACCTGGGACCAGTGATTGACAAGAACTTGAACCATGACCTCAGTATATCTGGGATCTACAAAAAGGGCCTGCAAAGATTTAATGTGGACAAGACACTGATGGCTTTATATTACAAATTCTTTACTGAGTCCATTTTAACCTTTTGTTCGATTTCTTGCTATGGGAACGTTCATATGGTGAATGGACTGCATTTATGGACTTGAGGTTGCTTTTATTCATTGCCTTATAGTCTTAGCGACCACTCACAGCACTTTACAACACACCTATTCACACACATTCATACACTGGTGGACGAGGCTGCCATTCAAGGTACCATCTGTTCATCAGATAATCAGAGAATCAGATAAACACACACACTATCACAATTTGGGCAATTTGCGGTATGGCATCGTGCCCAAGGACACTTCAGATTGGCAGATGACTGCTCTGCCTCCTGAGCCACACCGGCCCCAACCTTACAGTACAAACAAAGTGTTTGTGCAACATTGCTGGCACGCAACATAATTGGCATGCAGCAGCTTTTTTTTTTAAGCAGATACTCAAGACAGACAATTTTTGCGGAAGGCACAGTCAATCTTGGCCAGCTCTGACCACCCACTCTCAGAATAATCTGTTCCTTTCCCTTCTGAGCGGAGATACAGGTCCCTCAGGGTAAAAAGCAATAGGTTCACATTGTCCTTTGTTTCAGTTGCAATATATGCTCTTAATTTGCACTAAACCTTGACTGCACTGTTCAGCAGCACTTTGTCATGACTACCATTCTAATGGTATGATGCTTTTAACGAACACATACAAGTTGTTTGCTCGAACTGTCAATGTCTAATGTCCTCTTGTATGTTGTGTTTGTGTTTTCACCCTCTATTGCAAACCAAGTTTCCCCTCAAGGGGCAATGAAGATCTGAGTGGGATGCTGAGATTTTCATTCATTCATTTTTTATTTGCACACTCATTAAACAGCATAAAATCCAGATAGTAAAAAAACTAAATGTGTCAGTAGAGGTCAGGAAGCCTCGGGCCTCATTGTATCAATTATTTAAACAGTTTTAACACTGTTTACACAAACTATTAACAACTATGTGCAAAAAAGTTAATTAAATCTACTTTATTTGAAGCAGTGCAGTTAAATCTGTTTTTTGTCTCTCTGTCAGATGTTAAAATGCTTTAACAGCCGCACATTATCATTTTTGGTTTACAGAAATGCTGTGAGTCAGAGTGAAGAAAAATAAGTGTGGTTGGGTGACCTGAGATTACTGTGAAGGCAGTTGTGTGTGCGACCTGCAGTATTTGATCATAAACCAAAGCACTGAATCAAAGTTTGACTACATGATGGCACTAGACAAAAGGACGGGGACCCAAAATGATTACATTTTATCCTCTGGGAATATAGATGAGCACCAAGTTCTGCAGCAATCCATCCAGTAGTTGTTTAGATATTCTTTTAAAAAATGGAAATGTCAACATCAGAGTGGCACCGGCAGAAAAGTCATGAGATTGAGATTCATCACTGCATAAGTAAAGTTTGACCTGCTGATACTGCTGGAGGAAAAGTCAGAGGATCACCAAAGTCATTTGAATTAATCCTTTAGGGATCTGTAATATATGTAGCAAATTTCATGGCAATCCCCGCAGTAGCTATTGAGATATTTCACTCTGAACCATTCAAGTCAACTTTGTGGTGGTGCGAGAGGAAAAGTCAAGGGATCACCAAAGTCAGAGGGTTGTATCCTTTGGGAATTACAAAGGTCTGTACAAAGTTTCATGGCAGTCCATCCAGTAGCTGTTGAAATTTAATCTGGATCAAAGTGTTGGACCAATGGACCAACTGCGAGACACTGACAACCCCAGAGCCATGCCGCTCTTCTCTTGTTTTCTCCTTCTTGTTGAAAAATTGGCAGTTCAGTTGTGGAGCGTGTCGTATTCTCATGGAGCTTTTCTTCTTAAGCAGGTAAAACTGCTTTGCCAATACTCCCATCTGGTCCTGACCAAGGAAAAGAGAGCTCATCCATCTTGCTTGCCATCTGTCTTGACCTTATGTACCAAGACAATGGGTGTAAGGTGGGGTTTAAATCTTCTGTTGCTCCCCCTCACCTTCGCACCTTGTGTCGTCCATCTCTCTCGACAAAGTTAAGTCTTTAGACATAAGGAGAAGCCCACAGCGTCCGGACAGTCAATGGGATATGGCAGCATGGTTAGAGAGCAAAAGAAGTAAAATGGAAAGTGATTAAAATAAAGGGAATTGTTGAGTGTAAAGAGTAGTTAGAGTTACAGTAATTGATTTACTCTTCGGCCCGTTGGAGGCAAAAATATCTCACAACAAGCTGAACACAGCCAGAAAATCATCACTTTACAAAGTTTGGCATCAATATTACACATTCAGCAGACCCTAAGCAAGTTTGCATTCATTTGGGTCATCTGTCTAGCTAACTCTGGAGCCAGATGAATCTGTCAGCTATTGTTTTATTTGCTGTATCTCTTCCTATTAAGACAGATTTCCACCTGACTTGGCCCGCTTTGAGCCAATCACAACCATTGATCTAATATGGGACGGATTTGTTGCAATAACGTGTTAATGTCATCTATGGCCTTACACACCCTTGCGCATGGGATGAGATGACAAGCCTAAACCTGGCTTTGTAAAGAGGGGCAGCCATAAAGGCATTTATGACAACAACTGAAATGGCTGCAGCTGATGAGGAGCTTGTGTTGAAGTATAATCTTTAAATCTGATGGCAAAAAAGTCAAACTCATTCACAGACATATTGGTGCTACACTATCGCATTTTATCTTTGCATGCTGTAGTCTGTTTACATTTGTCTGTCGCTCAGTGCTACATCATGTTTCATTGCCCTGATTGGTTGTAGATCTATCCCATTGCGTCCAGCGGCATTTTCATCAAGGGCCGTTGGTAAGAAATTGAAAATAGTTCCAGACTAATTCACAGATTTCTGAATCAGCTGTTCCTCACCCATTGTTTTCAAAGTGAGTGTCCGACAAAAGTTAAGCTAAAACGGTGAGTCGAGTTGCTCGTGGCAATTTATGACACCTTTTTTGTTGGCATAAAATCCAAAGTGTTGCCATATTGGTGCAGTTTTAGTTTTCTTGAGAGATTAATGCTGCCATGTTTCATCTCTCTGCCCCAAACCACGTAAACGTTGTTGGTGACATGGTGGTGTGGTGGTTAGCATTGTTGCCTCACAGCAAGAGGGTTCCTGGTTCGATCCCGGGTGGGGGAGCCCTTCTGCAGAGCTTACATGTTCTCCCTGTGTCAGCGTGGGTTTTCTCCTGCTACTCCGGCTTCCTCCCACAGTCCAAAGACGTGCGTGTCAGGTTAATTGGTGACTCTAAATTGGCTGTAATGGTTGTCTGTCTCTATGTGTCAGCCCTGTGATAATCTGCCTTTCCAGGGTGTACACTGCCTCTTGCCCATTGTCAGCTGGGATGTTAGCTGGAGCACCACCGTGATCCCTAACAGGATGAGGGATTATGGAAAATTAAACAAAAACACAACAAGCACCACTTTCCCCCCCCTTGCCATCTCTACTGAAATTTGATCTCCATGTTACTGGCCATGACTGGGCAGTAAAATTGGCACAGCCTGTCCGTTAATTAGCAAACAGAATATTATCTTAATCACAATGACAAATGCTGGTTTAAGCTTGTACACCGAACTGGAGCAGCAAAACCTCTACTCTAGTTTCTGGCCTCATGATAAATTTAAATCAAATATTCACTCCTGCTCAGTTTTCTTGCTCTGGTTTGGGCTCCACCAGCTCCTTAGAAAATATCTGGCACTTGTCGTTTAGCTCGCTGTGATTGCCGGCGAGTTGCTACCGTCATTGCACACAGTCATTTGATCCAGTGTTAAAAGAGAAGTATTGATAATTTAAGCTGTACATTTGGTTCTTAAAAAGAAAAATGATGAATAGTCCCAACAAAATGAAAAATCAAGAACCCCAATAATGTTCGTCGAGCAGTTCAAAGACAGTTGGCGCAGTACAGTCCCCCCAGCCATCCTCAGTTATTCTCTTTGTACAGCGTCTCTGTCCAATAAAGCACACATACCATTACGCCAAGACAGAAATGATGCCCCTTGCTCCAAATTTCCATTCAACGTGTCCTTCTTGCCCTCTCTGACATCTGCTTGGAAGTGTGAATGTGTCACACACTCACACACACAGTCACTCCCACAGAGGCACATACTGTAGGAACATCTCGGATTAAGTCTGACCTGGGGGTCAACATATGCTGTTGGTGTAGTGCGCACAGAGCACCACTGTTTCAGTTTCTCACTCAACGCGCTGTGTCACACACTAACCAGCTATACAGAATAAGGTCGAAGACATCACTTTACATTTTAGGCTTTTATTCTTTTTGTGTTTGAAGGTATTCTTAAGTGCAAGTGTCCATTTAGATTAGCACAATAGAAAAAAAATAATATTGTTTGTATTACAGAGGGAATAAACATCATTATGGAGGATGAAGTGAAGTATTTTAATTAATAAAAACACAGTCTGTGCAAATGCTGTACACTTAAAGACGTAAGGGCCTCTGTGAGTTGTTGACCTTAACTTTCCCAGACGAAGCAATGAAGTAAAACGCCCTCCATTCAGAGCAGAGGAATGGGAGTGAGATAGAAATGGAGACGAGGGAGTTTAAGTTCAAGTTTTGGCAATTTATTATCATCTGCATGAAAATTATGGAAGTACACTCAACCCAGGGAAAAGCGTGTGCCTTGACGACTCTCAAGGACAACACACAAGTGATCCAAGTACATGTTTTGCACAAATATTGTCTTGTGTTCCTGAGTAAGTGGATGTGTGTAGCAAATTTATGTTTGTTGATTTCACTAGAGACCGCAAAAAGAAAACCACCGCCCAATCAACCATCATGTCTGTGCTTGACCATGGAAATGTCTCATACTCTCACTCAACCTTCAAAACAACCACTGTATTTTGTACTCATCTTTGTGTACTAAATGGAAAAGTTGTCTGATCATCAGCGGCAACAATAAGAGAACTCCACACTATCATTTTTGTTTGTAAGAGTCTGTTGAAGTGTCTCCTACTAAAATGACTGGCTGTGTTTTGATGGGTGTCTTCTCGCCGTTCTACTTCTCCTAATTGGTGGTCTATTTTAGTCATTTCTCCCTTGTCCTTCACCTCCCTTGTCTCCTGATCTAACAGGGTTGGGATGAGGTGAAAAGTCAGAAACATGTCACATCACAGAAGCTTAAACAAAGCTCAAACTGCTATTTCACGGCATCTTAGATAGATAAAAGGGTTCCTGCAGATCCTTAAAGTCTTCAAATTAGTTAATAAAAAAAGGCTGTAATTGGTATTAAATCAATCAGTCTTCAATCTTTCAAAAGTCTTAAAATGCTAAGATATGATAAGTGAAATTTTATGAATCATTTCTGTCTGATGGTGCTGTGGGAAATTTGTCTATCATCTAGTGTATAATAATAATTAATCGAATGCCTCTTGCATTAACGACATGCGGATCAGAATAGCTGAACTTTACCGCCTGAACTTACCGTCAGCTAGTATGCTGTAAGTGTGTTCTCTGGTCGATATGGGGGAGTGCAAATTCAACCAAAACTGGCTATTCAACCAATATTATGTGGCATGGCTGAATCCAGAATAAAGCAAAGCATGTAAGGCTCGGTATATTTTATGCGAAACAGTTTTTCAAACTTGGCCTGGTGGAATCAAGGCACCTACAAGCAGAGTAAGAAAAACAAAATTGCCAAAAAACCATCAACAAACACCAGGTATTTTCCAGTTCTGCTCGACCTTCATCTCCACCACGAGAGAAAAAAGTCCCCTTTTATGTAAGGTAAACGTTTAGTCAATTGTCCCTGAACCTAAGTAATTACAATAATATATGTTTGTATAGCACTAGAAATAAGACAACAAAGCAATACAAAGGAAATAAAACACGAATGTTACAAATCACAAAAGTACAAATCAGGCATTAAAAGGAAAGGGTTTCCTATAAAGTTTAAAGTAGTAAAGGGCCAGTGTGTAATATTTGCCATGGTTTATTGTCAATCTGAATCTGAATCTGAATATTCTACCCATTAATATGTTTATACAAGTGTAAGTTCAGCATCTTGCGCCGCCATGTATGTAAGGCAGCCCGAGCGGACAATCCAGCCAGCCAGAGAACACGTTTCGCGTGTATAAATGAACCACCGAAGACAGCGGAAGGAAGGAAGAAGGAGGAAGAAACAGCAGAGTGTTAGTAGTTCGTCGATAGAGAGTAGTGAAAAGTTATATAAGTTATAAAGTTTGTGAATGGACCACACTTACCACGCAACAGGAGAGAATGAACCCCAACCGTCATCTGCGAGGAAAAGAAGACGTAACTTCACTCCTTGTGATGCACTCTCTGCGGCGCTTTTCCTCCTGATGATATATCTCCCCAACGATGGTAGCAGTAGCACCGAATCCCATTCTGTGCATTCAGCCTCTCTTCTCGCCCACTCAGCATCAAACACATGGAGTTCCTCATCTGTATGCTCTGGCTCAAACAGGTATGGCTCTGGGTCTGTGTCCGCTACAAGAAACTCTTCAAAATCGCATTCAAAGTCGTCCATTGCAGCTACTATAGTCCGGAGATATCGCTAGGCTAAATAAACAGCTGAGCTCTGTTTACAGGCTACGCTGTCACTCAGTGTGCGGGCTGGAGATTGAGCAGAGAGGGGAGGGGGTCCCCACTCAGTATGGTAAACGAGTATGTGTGTAAAGTTATGAAGTGTGTCTGTTACGCTAGAAGAGTCAGAGTTTGGGACGGAGTGGAGTGTTACCGGAGTTTCTGGAGTGCTCAAATAAACGGGCCTTTTTCCCGAACGCTCCTCTGGTCTGCTGCTCGTGAGGGATTCATTACAATATAGTAACATGGTTTAGATTTCTAAATAAACATTCACCTCGTTGCTAGATAGACCTACTCCTGAAAAAGTCGTGCGCAGGGCTTTTTGTCCCTACGAGGCCACCGTCATTTACCCGATGGGAGGGGTGAGCGAGTGAACCCTGCAATCTAGAATTTGACCACTGATGTCACTGTTTTCAACCCATTTTACACACTGGCCCTTCAAATTTTAAGCAATGATTTAAAAACAGGCCATCTGCTAGCCAGCCTAATCTCCTCAGGCAGAGAAGCCAGAGCCTCGGGGCCTTGATCTCAAAAGCCCAGGCACCTTTGGTTACCGCACCTCGATTCTAGGGATGACTAGCGAGGGTAGGCTTGAGGATCTTAGGTCAAGACTTGGAGCATATTTGGTGAGAAGCTCAGCTATATAACTGGGGGCTGAACCATGTTGAGCTTTAAAAGTTATTAAAAGAACCTTAAAATCAACCAAAGGAGCAAGGTGAGATTTGGGGTGAAATGTGACCTAAGATTTGTCTCAGTTCAAATACGAGCTGCAGCATTCTGCACTAGTTGAAGCCGAGCTACTGAAGATTTACTGAGGCATGAAAACAGTGGGTTACTGTAGTCAAGGCGCGAGAATACAAAAGCATGAATGAGCTTTTCAAGGCCAGAAGAGGACACAGCTGGTTTGATTTTGATAATATTTCTTCAGTGCAAGTAGCAAATTATCGGCTGATAATGAGACATTTTTATAATCGTGCATTATTTGGAGAGTTGAAGTTACAACAAATAAATAGCACAGAGAATACAAAGCCAGGCTGCTTTCACTGACTTAACAAGGGCACACATGTACCTTTAAACTTGGTTAGTGAGCTGCCAGTGAACACAGAGAAAAAGAAGAAGAAGAATAAGTGCAGCACGCTGTCTGGAGGGCAAAACATGTCGGGGTGTGGACTTCTTTCACACATTAAGGGTAGGCCGTTTGACAATACCTCAGAAAATCTCCCTCTCTTTCACACTCTAATGTTGGCAGGTATGGAAGAGTCACAACTGTTCTTTGTTTTTGTTGTGTTAGCAATAGTGATGTCGGTTTCATTTGGTTAGGTCAGAGCAGTGGAATATTAAGTCAGCCATATTTTCCTCACTACACTTGAGCCTTTCTTATCATCAGGTGTACATAAACTACAGGTTATACACTTCTTTTTAAGGTATGAAAATGTGAAATTATCGTTTGTCGTCTCGGTTACCGGCCATGAGAAGTATCAGTCATCGGTATCGGTTGAAAAATATCCATATCGGCGGATCCGTATAATTGACCCTTTGCTAAGTCCTGCCCCCGCACGCAGACTGGCCAATGTAATGTATGTAGCATCGGGCTGGCTCAGACCAGGGTCCAACAACAACACAGCTGTGCTCCATTGACTCTAATGCAATAGTTTCAGATTTCCTTCATTTTCAGGCTGGTTTTGTGGATTTGGAGCTAAATGTTGTGCCTGGGGCACGTCGTGTATTAATGATACTCGTTACCTGGAGAAGTTGGAAAAAGATATACGTTTCTTCCCTGTTCCAAAACGAAAATCAGACCCTGAAAAGTGTAGGGTTAGCTAGCTAGCTACTGAAGAGATAGCCTACTGAATGTATGCACATGCTGCTTTTGCTTTTTAATGATTATAACAGTGAAACAAAGACCGACCCTGCTGTACAGGAACCAGTGAAGGGAAGCAGGGAAACTTTGCTGATATTCAACCAGCTGTGTGTCATCGCAGTGTGCGCAGATGAACGTTGTTTGACTTCCCCCAGAGATCCCTGCCCATCCAGTGGCGAAGGTTCGGGTGCTGGCAACAGCATAATCAGCGTTCATCTGCACACACTGCGATGCCACACAGCTGGTTCAATATCAGCAAAGTTTCCCTTTATATTCATTGTCTTGTGTGGCGATCAGCAGTGATGTGGTGGTTCACTTTTACACTGTGATCTGTAGCCTATAGTTCGGCTTTAGCTTCTAACTATCTTTGTCTTTTTAACCTGTTGTTGCTGCTGAGTCAGTTTGACATCCTGGATATATCCTTCAAACACAGACTGTAGACCCCTCTGTCTGCTTCTCTCTGGAATCACTGTTTCACTTTTCCAAAAATATGATCACATTTCTTCAGGGAGTGCAATTAGCTACAGTGTGGGCTCCATGCTTACTCTGAAAAGCTTGTTGGACCATCACTAAAGCTTAGCGAAGGTCAATTGATGTTGCTTCAGTTTTAGTTACTGTAAAATTGGTCTTAGATTTCATTTCGAGTGGTATTTAAAAAGTCATAAATGTAACTCACCTAAAACTGTAGGAACCCTGGATAACAAACCATGCTACCTATCTCAGTTTGCTACAGTTGTGCTGTTAGTGTTGCACGTTTGTCAACAAAGTGAGCCTTTTCTTAAATACAGACTTGATAAAGTAAATTTTGAAGTGGCACTTTCCACCGCACATCAATTTACTGTAATATGGTGACTTTATGTTTCAAGTCAGTGATTATCTTTTTTCTTGTTTTGCTGGCACTAAGAAAGAGATTATCTTTACACCACTGAGATATGTAAGTCCTTCACTTGAGCCTGTAAGTATCCTTGTTAGAGATCAGACCAATCTCCAGGGTGTTGAATCGCAGACGTGGTCTGGCACTCTAGCTGGTGCAGCTCATCTTTCTTTCACTAGAGAGTCTGGCTCTTCAGTCCTGTTTGTTTGTGAGGAGCGAGCGAACAGGTGGAAATGCATCAAAGACAACAGATGATATCACGGCTCAGCTAAACTCTCGCTTTTTACCGACTGGTAATCTGGCAGCAATATTTTGGTGTGATCAAACATGTTTCTAAGGCTGTGTGTCACCTGAAATTTCTCTCTCCCACTTTTGCTTATATCCTATTACTTTCACCTCCTCTGTTTGCACAGGTGAGAGTAAATCCCTCATTTCTTCAGAAAATGGTGTTTGCTTTAAAAAAAAAGAGTCTGCCATTGGTTTCCGTTTTTATGAGCTCCTCAGTCAAACACACAAGCTGTCATTGCCTGCCTGTTATGTCATCCCAGTGTAATGCTTTAAGTAAACGATTTCTCAGAATAAGCCGGTGATATAAAATGGAAAGCTGCTCCAACTGCTTTGGAGAGTGATAGCATCGCTGCAGCTATTGCATACACTCCCTGGGTGTTATAGAGAGAAACGGTTTGGAGAAATCTCGGCTGAGAGCAGAGATTTGGGGTTGATTGATGTGACACAGAAGGGGAAGGATTCTTTATAGACGTTTTGGTGCACTAGGAGATTTTTTTTAACACAACAGTCATTCTTTTGTGTCATACTGTGGGTATTTATTTGGATATATACACATCTTTTGTGTGCCATTTTTTGAATAATAGCATACCACACACAGTATTCAGATCCGGGCCTGCATTTATCAAACTGCTATAAGAAATATTGAACTGGAGATAAACTTCAAAATCTGAAGAATGAAAGGTATTTATCATGCTTTCTTTCATAAAAAAATACACTTGAATTTGAGAAAGCTTCAGAGTTGGCTTGTGTTCTTAGAGGCAAGCATGCACCTTTTGTACCGTGGTTTGAAATGACTGCAATTATAGCATTCATAACAGTGAGCCAGACACCGTCTGGAACAATATGTATTATTCAGAATAGTATAGTTTTAGTTTACCAGTTGCAGCTGCTGCTTTCTTGTAAACTGTTGGTTGAAATATACTTCGGATACAGGACGTCACGCCACTTTCTTTCATTTCCCAGGAGGGCAAATAACAATAATAAAGCTGGCATTGATTTTCTTTGCTTTACCTGCATCTTCTTCTGTCTGCACGAGCACCCTTATTTCCTGCTGGTGTACCTCCTTGGCCAGCAGAAAACTTTTCCGACAGTCATATCGATTACTGGTGTATTGCGGCTTCTTCAACATGGGATGTGTAAAATGACTATATCACAAACATAGAGTATAAATTGTCTCAACATTTTTTTAAAGTCAGTGGTAGAAACGTAACACATATCTCTCACACTCATCCAGACCGCTCTCTCTCCTGGGCCATAGCGTGAGCAGATGAGACGTGGGTTTTAGTATCGGCAGGGCTCTAGACAGCAACCATTAAGTCGTATTTTGCTACCATGGAGCACCAGTGCAACTTGCAAATGTTATTGATATGTGAGCTGGAGAGCTGTCACTCTGTTTCCTGCTTTAATTTTATGTTAATTCAACAAACAGCTAACTGTTGACCAGAAGCTTTAAAATCACACAAAATAAGACATCAACACATCCGGCCTGAGAGAAGCCTGGTGCTTTAGAATAAAAGCTCCAGTTGTTCCACTTCAATTATTTCTCATAACAATATTTTATTTAACTTTATTACACCAGTACTGTACTTATCTTTATTATAACAGTGCTGTATTTAACTTTACCTTAAATAACTTCACATAGAAGTAATATAACAGCATTTTACTTCATTTTATTTTAACAGTACTTTATTTCTCTATTATAACAGTAGTTTATGTAACTTTATTATAACGATACTTTATTTAACTTCACTATAACAGATCTTCATTTTAAGGTAATATAGTAGTAGTTCATTTAACTTTATTATAACAATACTTTAACTTTATTGTAACTGTACTTTTAGTAGTTTAGTATTTTAGTAGTCTTCAGTAGTTTGGAGGAGATTTCAAAATATCAATATGCATGTATCACATTATAAAAAATAAAATATCACAATGTCTTAAACTACCGGCCATTACTACCCAGCCCTAGATGGTTTCATGGTACTCCACAGATTGACAATTGATGGCTGTTACACATGAATGACGAATGTAGCAATGCACCAACTAAAGCAATAAGGAAGAAGCTCGTAAGCAAACACTGAGATTAACAAACTAGTATTTAAAGTACTTGGTTTTGTGAACGTTTTACAAACAAGGAAACACTTTTGTGAGACCTCAAGGATGTCAAGAATGTAAAAATAGCTTAAGTTTGTTTACAAGAAAGCCCCACAGGGCAGCTTTAATTGCTCCCAAAGATAGTAGCAATTTAACACAAATTTAGAAAATAAACCTCAAAATCCTGAATGCTTTTGCAGAATAATCAGTGAGCATTAAATGATGTAAGAATTTCCAAAAGAAGGAAAAAGGTGAAGAAGTAGACAAAATCCCTGATTAGAGCTTCTCTGAACATTAATTAATCATTTCATCACTTGTAGGGTTGGGCAGTATTGGAATTCCCCTACTGATGATGTAACCTTAAGAAAAACAACAATATACAAAACATCATCATCATCAAAAAAAAATGGCATGAATAAATTAGATCAATCAAGTCTCAAAATGGACCTGCACTTGTACAGCGCCTTTCTAGTCATGTGACCACTCAAAGCGGTTTTTACGCTACAAATCACATTCACCCATTCACACACTGGTGGCCGAGGCCACTCAGTTTTTAAAACGCTCACACAGCCATTGAACAGCCATCAGGAGCAACTTGGGGTTCAGTATCTTGCTTGAGGATACTCTGACATGCAAACTGGAGGAGCCAGGGATCGAACCACTGATTAGTGGACGACCTGCTCTACCCTCTGAGCCACAGCCGCTCTATTTACTTTCCCCCTCATGTTTTGTTGTTTTTGTGAAAGCCCTGATGATTGGGTGTTGGTTGCTCACTGTGGTAGGAGTTTGGGTGCAGCTAGTCTTTGTGGATTTGAGTCACTCACTAGCAGACTTGTGTATTCTGTTAAATGGTGAGTTTAAAGATAGGAGCAGAGATTTGTGGCATTCCCATCTTTAGTCCCAGCTTGTTTATCACACAGCTCACAAAATCACTACATTCATGCTCTCTGGTTTAGAGTGTGGATACGGGTAGGGCTGGGTTCGGATAACAAATCAGAAATTTTGCTCTGGTTTGGTTCGGGTTCAGCCCACTTGACATGCTGCTGTGTTTTGCAATGACCTATTAAAGTGCTGGAACTTGTTATTTACGTGACAACGCCTGAACACAACAAAAGCCAATAGTTACATTTCAGGCAGGAGGCGGTAAATATTCAGACGGAGCTAATGAAAATAGAGGATGCTATAGACAAAACTTGCTTTCAGGGAAGTTTAAAACTGCCAAAAAACCATGTCAGGTAACAAACTGCGTCAGGCTCGGGTCGGGTTCGGTCAGGAAAATGCGTCTCGAGCCGTGTTTTACACTGGTTCCTTTTTTTTTGACTTGGTTTAAAACTAAAGAATCGACAAATAGGCCCATTTGCATTCTTTTTGCTAACAAGAGTGGACATCTTTCTTGCTGGAGTAAAGGTTAGTTTGGCAATGACTCATGCAAGAAATGAGTCATTTGAAAAGTTGGTTTCCAAAAAACGTTTGTACTGTAGAGTTTTCTAAATTATCGTATATACAGAGCCATTGAAAAAGTTGCAGGATGAAGACTGTAGTCATCCATTACAACTTCAGCCCTCCTCTGTGAAGTGCTACTTGCTATGAACCTCTTTTCTGTCTGTTTGAATTAGCACTTTACTGCTTTAAAAACCATTCAGCAGACAGGAAAGGTAAAGGTCTGTCATTGTCTCTGAGGCATTAAAGAACAATGTAAACACTGAGGCGGCCTCTGCTACTTCATCAAACTCTGAGAAACAGTGAGGTCGCGGGGTTAAACGTCTCCCGGTGACTCATTTCTTGTCAATAAGGCCGAGGTTGAAGGGACTCAGCAGCTGTTCATTTGAGAAAAACAGAGGAAGGTTTTGTCAGACAAGCAGGGAGGATGAAACAGATCGAGCTCTATATAGAGGGTGACATTTAACCTTTCGGGAAAAAGGGTCGGTCCCATCTGACAGGATGTGTTGTATGATGTTGGAATGACTTTAATCTATAACAGGAGGATGAGGGAGTTGAGTCAAAAACAGAATGCTCCATTCCACGGCTGTTTATAGGCAGTTTTTTTTATCTGCCTCTCCAACTTCTGTGCCTTTCTGCATCAGTGTCCACTCTATTTTTCTATTTTTCCATCTTTATGGTGGGTGTCACTCTTATTTTTCATCACAACAGGTCAGTATATATGAAGCATCACTCCAAAAGGCAGAGAGAACGAAGTCTGTGGAGAGGAATGGAAGTGAAAAATGAGAAAACTGCATTAGAAACGGAAAAAAATGGGGAGTGGAGGAAGAGATGGAGAGATGAAACAAAACAAGAAATATCTACTATAGCCGTTTACCTGCTGTAGTCCGCACTGTATAATGGGATTACAGTGACCAGGGCCTACACATTTCAGAGCAAACAAATTTTATTTCACAGATAACGTAGCGCGAAATAGAACAAACAAAACCTCAGATGATTTAATACCCACTTTAATACCCATTGACAATTTGTTTGAGAATGTGAGAGGCTGAGAATGTGTGTATGCGTATGTGAGAACTATTAAATTATAGCAGGACTAAACTGAGAATATTGTATGGATTGATTTTCACCTCCTATTATAAAGCAGTGTGGATGCGGAGTCCTTTTGAGCTTTATCAAAGACTTCAGAATTGTGTTATGTACTCTGGTGACTCACTTGTTGCTTCGCATTTTCTGGGATACTTAAACGGGCGAGACCTGGACTGACGACTACATTAGTTCCACTGATGTTTCTGAGTAGGCTATTTAAGTGGCAGTATCTTCTAATGGTGGTTCCTAACCTTTTTTTTGGCTCTCTATTTTTAAGCAAAACAATGTCGACTCACAGCCCTGTCACAGGTTGCATAATGTCTTGTCATGTTCCAGACAGAGTTTGAGGCCACAAGAGGTGAAACCATCCAGTGCTTCAGCATACAAGCAAACATCAGGGACTTTTTTTATTACTATTTCTTCACTGCATCTCGATAATCATCTGACCCCTCATTTTTATCTTGCAACCCACAAAGAAAATCGCAAGGTTGTCTCCTGGGTGTAATAAAAGCCTTTAATATTACATGTCTGACTGCAAAACATTATGTCTTCACTGAATCAGTGTGGGTGCGTACACAATAAACTCAGCAAACCACATGTAACTTTTACACTGTAAGCACTGGCATCACAACTAAATGATCCTTCCTTTACAAGTGCCTAAGGGTTCTGACACAAGACGATGGTTGGTCGCCATCAATGTCGAGCCATTGGTGAGCGTCTGTCACCCTAGTCACCATATCATCTCAATTATGATAACACCGGTATGATTTTTAACATGATATGAAAAAAACTCGCGGTATTTCAACTTGTTGACATGTTGAGTGCGTTTACATGGACGGTTTAATTTCCTTTTCATTCGGAATGAAAGTTCATTCCTATTAAAAGTGATCTTGTAAACACCTAATTCAAAAATGGCCAATGCGATTGAAAATTCAATCCGATGTAAGGGGCTGGAATATTACGTTTCTAATTCCAAATGAAAGAATTCCTCGCATTTGTATACACTCATTCCTCTTTAAGTTCATTCCGGTCTTTCTGCGCATGCTCGTTTCCACGGCAACGGGCTGAGATAGAGCAGTCAGACTCGTTGCACTAACCGGTTTCCATTCGCCACAGCACGATCATCTATCTCCCTTCTTAGACCTTCTACCTCCCTTCTCTAGTCTGAGTGGGCGGAAGTTCGCTGCATAGATCAGCCTCTCATTGGGCAAAATGAGCCACCTGCTGAAGTCCCGCCCTACCACCTCCAGTTGTGTAGCAGTTTTCAACACGTCCTTTACTAACTTTTGCGGTGTTTGATCTTGCGGGGATGTAGCCATTTTTCTGCCATGGTTCGCGTCCTGTAGGTGATATTTTTATGGGCGTGTTATACCAAAACCTGTTTCCCCCCGGCAATATTTTTGCAAGCGCACCGTTGCTGGCACCGCCCAGAACGATTGTGATTGGTTGAAAGAAATAAAAAAGGCCGGGGTGTTTTTTTTCTCCAATCTGAAAGTGAGAGTTCTCTCGATGAGCTTCAAGAGTGTGCAAAGCAGTAATCAGAGCAAAGGGTGGCTATTTTGAAGAAACTAGAATATAAAACATGTTTTCAGTTATTTCACCTTTTTTTGTTAAGTACATAACTCCACATGTGTTCATTCATAGTTTTGATGCCTTCAGTGAGAATCTACAATGTAAATAGTCATGAAAATAAAGAAAACGCATTGAATGAGAAGGTGTGTCCAAACTTTTGGCCTGTACTGTATATCCCAGGGTACATTTTTGTGTGTTTGGGAGCTGTTTAAATGTAATTTCTAGTAGATTTTATTTTGTTGAACTATTAATATTGTAGACAGAATCTGAATCTCACTCTGAGTTACTGTTGTTGTTTACAACCTAAAGAAATGAGAGATCATTTTTGTATAGTTTTTACTGAATATTTGAAGGCAAACTATAAAACTCTATCACTTATTTTGTTGCAATTCTATGTACTTAAATTAATAATACAATTTTTTTTACTAATTTGTCAAGAATATTGTTATTGCAAAAATACCCCTTAAATATCATGATAAAATTTTAGGGCCATATCACCCACCCCTAGTTACCTGCACCTTTGGCACCAGTCAGCCCTTGTTAGCTTTCCTTTCTCTGGCCCATTCAGCATGTTGAATTGGCTTCAGAGCTGGTGGAGCCTGTCGATGAGTGAAATCACTCTAATTGACAGTTCAGCCCAGTGCACAAGAAGAGAGACGGAAATGAGGAAAGCAAATGACTAAAGTCAAAAGGGTGTGAGATCGAAACAAAGTTGTTATATTAGGTAAGATTATTTCTCTAGCCACTGAGTTCTTTAACAGAAAGAGTTTGGAATTGTTTGTGTTGCTCGCTAACCCACAGTAAATATAATTTGTTCTTTCAATATTGGGCTGTGCTGTTATGTTTTTGAATGACAAATACAGACAACTGCCACCTGCTGGTGTAGAGTTTTTCCCCCCACATGTAGGTGCAGAATGTACATGTGACTTGGCTATTAACTGCTGACTTTGTGGTATGCTCATGTGCAGTTTTCTGGCTGAGACACAGGTGACAGCTGGCCCTTATCACTACTAGTTCTTTGATTTCGATTTGGTGTGTCTGGGCCTTGTCTGGGTGTGCAGAACTTTCCTACATATGGTGTAGAGACAATCTGCAGAGACTGTGCCCTCTGCCTGAATTTTTTCTTGTTATTTTGCTCTGTTCAAACATTTACGGGTGTGTACCTCTCGCCAAAAACAGTGCTCAGATGAGGTCGGGACTTTATAAAAGGGTAGCACAGAGGTGCCAGGCCGTGAGCAGCATGCATCCAAGAGGAAACTATGAAAATTATACCCAAAAAATGCACATATAGTGATGCACAACGGCAAGCGGACAAAGCTCGTTCCAAAACAAGCACTTTGGCTTTCACCATCGAGCACTGAAGAAGAGGATTGAAATGAATAGCGACACAGAGTCTTGTTTTCTGTTGGACAGGTAGGCGCTGCAGGTTAGCTCAGTAAACTCACTAAAGTATTGACTTTTCCATTATAACAAATGTAATGTCCAACAATAGCAGCTTGCAGCGTACAGCACGTACAAGCAGAGTAGTAAGCAGGGGCCAAGTCTGAATGCAGTAACCCACAATTCCTACATAATATACCTTTAACTCTTCCTACATTGTCTGTTTTAGACGTTGACAGATCATGTCAGTATTCTCCAGCAGCCAGGATTTAAACTTCTGGCTCTCTTATGTCATTCTTTACTCAGCTATTTGTGGCACTTTTGATGTGCGTGCACAGTCGGGTGCAACGCTATGAATGTTTTCCAGGAGAGACTGTCTGAAAGTGTGTGCTGTTTTCCTCATATTTTAACAATACCAAATCTTCTGCCTCTGCACGGCAACTGGCTTTTCACTTCACCTTTCAGTGTGGCTGTTTGAAAAAAGAAAACACTTTTGCCTTTTGACGTGGTTGGCGAACATGTTGTGTGAACTAGTTGTTTTCTACCATGACCAGCCCTTTGTGAGTGTAAATGCTGTTTTTTGTAATTGCTTATTGATCATGCATAAAAATAAAGGCATGATGAATAAACCATTACATACCCTACCCTGTCAGGACTCTTGGATTTGTACAGTGTGGTGGCGCACCTCCCTGCAGTATTCTAGCTTTTACACCCACCTTATGAAAAACTGTATATATTAAAAGTGTACCATCTTAGTTAGGCAGTGCATAGAGTGATGAGAAATATACTGATGTTTTGTAATCATTATCATTATCTGTGAACACTGTGAATGCTGTATTTTTTCTCACTGTACCTGTGTACCTTCATTGCGTTCACTAATCCTTTTGAATTCCGTGTTTCATTGCGTAAGAGTCTAATCTGAGAGCTAAGTGGTTTGATGACAAATTAGTGAGTTATATGAAACGACATTAAAGAACAGACACTAAAAATAATTGATGTACAGTTCATTATTCTATATGAGAAACTAATATTGCAAAAAAAGATTAAAAAAAACAACAATGACTAGCCAGCTCACTCAGTGTGAAAGTCCATGGTATGGGCAGGCAGTCCAAAAATGCATCTGAGGCACTCTGACTGCAGTTAAAAATCCTTTACTGATACGTGGATGAACCAGCATGTTTTGAATAGAGAGTCTTCATCAGGGTGTAAAATGCATGACAAAAAAACACAGCATACATTTATATCATTTTCATTTTTGTCAAGGGCTGAATCCAAAGGTCCACCCTTTGGACTTGCAGACTGAGCCCTCTCGGACTTCAGTTGTACGTAGCATGACGTATTTACTGTCATCACATAAAGTCTGCGAGGGCAGTAAGTGCAAGTGGCTGATAGACAGCCCTCAAGACTGTTTTACTCGCTGCCATGGAATTGTTCAAGTATTGTTGCTGTCATATGCACATATATGTCATATAAGTTGATGACTCATCTGTTCCTGCAGATAACAAGATACAACCCCATTTCAGTCAGGACCACTTTAGTCAAAGAAAACATTATTTCCATTTGCAGTATTATATTTGGTGGTATGGCAAAGCCTGAGGCAGAGCACAAACCTCTCTGCCCTTCAACGCGCCTACATGGAAAACCAAAGGCCGGGAGAGCAGCAGCAAAGACTCCCCGGGAACAGAACAGAGTAGCATCAATGACAAACACAAATGACATTGATAAGTCAGACACAGCATGAAAATGAGAAGCTGGAGTGGAGGCAGGTTGCAAAGCGGCTTGCAGAGGAAGCAGCAACAGTAGGCAGGCCAGAGCAGCTACAGTCTTGCAGTGATCAAAGAACACTGCTGATTTGTTCTTCATCAAACTCTTCACGTATGATGCTGTGTAATGAAGACATTAAGGAAGTTTGCCCTTTTCTCTCTTCTTTTTAGGGTTTTCAAAATCAGAAATATTTGTAAATGAGGACAGGACTATAATAAGAAAATGGGCATTACTTACATTAGAAGACCGTCTTTTATTGTTTTTTCTGTTACACAGCACAGCCTGATAGGCTACAATAATAAAATGCATTTTCAGTCCCTCTACAGCCTATATTTATACATATCTCTGTACCATGATGTGGTTGAATATTTTTTCTGGCCTACACAATTCCAGTAGCATTTTAATAGGCCTAACTATTAATAACTATTTTACACATTCATATATATATATTTTTTTTCAGTAGTTGACAAACCCAGAACGTCATGTCCGTATTGCATTGAATTTTGGGTTATTAAAACAGTGAAGTCTGCTGAAGTCTGCACCCCAACTAAGTCTGTACTTATAACTAACCACACAGAGCCTTGACCCAGTGCAGCAGTCCCAATTTTTTCCTTAATACTGCCATATATTTCTTTTTAAATGTAAGTTTTTAAGAATACATTGATTGTGTAGGTGGTTATGTATTCCACATTCTCCCATCTTTACCCTGCTGCTGAAGAAGCTCCTCCGTACGGCTTCATTTCTAAATTAAAACAACTGGGGGAGATCAAAGTGTCTCATTAAGAGGCAGATACAAATCTCACAAAAAGCTGAAATATGTCAGACACTTTCAAAACACGTTGCACAATGAATGCAGAGTGAGTTTCAACCAAATTATTTTGGTCTATAATGCTTCAACCTGCATATAAACAAACGTTTGGCATAATTTTGGTTATTTTCAACACAGACCTATTACTGTTATCCTGATTGAGATCTAAATTTCCACCTATATCTCTCACTGTGCAGGCACCACTACTATCCAGTATGAGATGTATGTCCCTGCATCTGCTATCTTTACATCATGCAACAACACATCTCAGCCCTGCCTCGTCTGTCCGTCTGACTCCCGCTCGCTGTCTTTGTTCTCGTCTAAGATCTCCACTGCCTTTTGTCCATCTGACTGCGTTACCTGCGAGCGATAAGGAGGACCAGCCATCTCTCAAACGCTCTCCTTAATCAACCCTTTTTCCCCACTCAGTTTCTTTTCTCTTTTCCCTGCGCCTCTCTTTCATAGGAGACGGATTCAAATCATGTTCAGTGACTGACCTCATGTCAAGATGAGCAGGAGCAACACTGAGTCATGGGCTGAGGGACGGAGTTGAAACAGGGGTGGAATAGAATAAAGAAGCTGAAATAGAAAGATGGATTATCTTTGTCTTTGTTATTCCACTTCTTATCATATTTGAATTATATGGCCGGCAGAAAGAGAGAACGTGACAGAGAAAAATGACCCTGTCAATTTGTGCGAGAGACAAAACCTGTGATAAATGAAATGTTTGATTAAATGACATGAACATGTGTCAATTATGGCGGCTACAGTCTTGCAGTGATCAAAGAACACTGCTGATTTGTTCTTGCCGAAACTCTTCACGTATGATGCTGTGTAATGAAGACATTAAGGAAGTTTGCCCTTTTCTCTCTTCTTTTTTTTAGGGTTTAAAATCATTTAAAAGCCCTTCTAATATATGGGTCAGGGTTTTTCTGCATAGAGAATTACAAGGCGGCCACTTTCGTCACATTTCGTCCAGCCTCCAGCTCTCGTCAAACTCAGACAGGTTTTATGAAGAAAAACGCTAAGTACTAACAAGTCTAGTCTAGTAGTGTAACTAATTTCTAATCAAATTTCAATAGGAATTTTACAGTTGCAACAATCACATCGGCAGATTCATTTTCGTAGTTGACGCACTGCTCATACACATCGCAAAGCAGCAAGCTTGTTTGGAAGATGAAATTACTTTCCTTAAACTGCAGGAAATATTCCATCACTTTGATTACGCTGGGAGGAAAAATGACAAAAACACCATTGCAGCAGGTAGTGGTACTAAAACTCTTTCCGCTGCCAGAAACCAACACATTCTCACTCAGACCTCGTCTGTTGTAGACGCCATCCTCTCTTCATCCTCAGCTTTTTTTTTTCTTTTTACAGATGCTGTGATGTTTCTTCCAGAATTTGCTGGAGTTTAACTGAATTCATTCTTCCCTCTACCTTTGAAATGGTCCCCATGCCACTGGCTGCAACACAAGCCCAAAATAGTATCCATCCACCTTCGTCAGGGGTCTCAAACTCAAATTACCTGAGGGCCGCTGAGCATCCAGTCTTGTCCCAAGGGGGCCACTTCAAGTATTCCACAAAAAATGATTGAAAAAAATTGAATTTCAATTGGCGATCATCTCACTGACAACGTAACTTGCTTCAAGTGCTGCATCGGACTCCTTTCTTGCTCTCTGGAAGAAGTTTTGTTGCGTTGACAGTCCTTTCTTTAGCTGTGCAGCTCATTGTGTCCGTTCATCTCCCTGGTACTTAGCATACTGCTCTGCATGTTTAGTTGAATAATGCCGCTTTAGATTATACTCCTTAAACACAGCAATTTTCTCATTGCAGATGAGACAGGTGGCATTCCACTTAAACTTGACGAAGAAATAATCAGTCTCCCACTTTTCCTGAAACACTCTGTACTCAGCGTCAACCTTTCTTTTGGCCATAGTGTTAGCAGCGTGCCAAATGTTTGTTTTTTTTTCTACTTGGTTTCAGGTGTGGTGATGCGTTCAAGGGTCCTAGGATGATGCGCTGAAGGGTCAAAAACAGAATCGGGCATTTCTCCTCAGTCGTGACAAGGCTGCATTCAAGGTCCGCTGCGTTCACGGCTGCAGCGGGCCGGATTTCACTATGAATTGATATCAAATAGCGGGCCGTATAGAATGGTCTGGAGGGCCGTGTCTGACTCCCGGGCCGTGAGTTTGAGACCCCTGACCTTCGTGTTTAACAGTTGGACAGGTGTTCTTTTTATGAAATTCTGCGCCCTTTTTTCTCCAAACATACCTTTGCTCAGCGCGTCCAAAAAGTTCTATTTTAACTTCATCACTCCACAAGACTTGTTTCCAAAAAGCATCAGGCTTGTTTAGATGTTCCTTTACAAACGTCTGATTTTGAATTTTGGGGTGAGGACACAGGAAAGGTTTTCTTCTGTCGACTCTTCCATGAAGATCATATTTGTACAGGTGTTGATGCACAGTAGAACAGTACACCACCACTTCAGAGTCTGATAAATCTTCCTGCAGGTGTTTTGCGGTCAAACGGGTTTTGATTTACTTTCTTGCAATCCTACAAGCAGCTCTCTCGGAAAGTTTTCTTGGTCTTCCAGACCTCAACTTGACCTCCACAGTTTCTGTTAACTGCTATTTCTTAATTACACTTCAAACTGAGAAAACAGCTACCTAAAACCACTTTGCTATAGATTTATAGTCTTCTCCTGCTTTGTGGACAAGAATTATTTTAGTTTTTAGAGTGCTGGGCAGCTGTTTAGAGGAGCCCATGGCTGCTGATTGACGGGACAAGGTTTCAGGAGTCAGAATATTTATAAATCTTTAAAATTTGCATCACTTGGCCTTTCTGTACAATGATTTTGAACAAGCCATAGCCCAAACAAGCTAATTAAGGTCTGAGACCCTGGTACAAGGTGTCTGAGAGCTCAAATGTCTTGGAGTGCCGGAACATTTGCATGGTGCTCCTTTACTTTTAATCACTCTGAAATTGTACAAAAAAAACTTTAATCTTGATTAAAATCTTTAACTACTTACTTAACTATGCACATTAAATGAAATTTGACCACGGGTGCCACTGAATGTAAAGAAATGCAGTTTCTGCAAAATCTGCCATTATCCTCTTCAATGAGCCCACCTATCTGCTCCTGTCAAGGAATCCATCCATCACTTGATTGAAATATCCTGTTAAGATGATTGGTCCCTCCGTGCTCCCCAAGACTCTTTTCATTCCCTGTAAAGAAGCCAATCTATACCGGTCCGTGCACAATAAATTATAAAGCTCTAACGTTATTATCAATACCCATTATCCTGCCAGGACTTCCATCATTAAACACTCAAAAATAGACCCAAATGGCTTTTTGTGTTTTTTAAAACTCCAGAATTAACTATAAACCACCATTTTATGAACTAAAACGCTTTCTCAGTTTTCAATTATTTTTCCTTAATGAATTCCACATTGGGTCTTTTCTATTTAAGATATGGTAAATCCACGTATTTGGAAGAAAACCTTTAAATGTGTCTTTTTAGTACAAATACTCCCCCTTTGTTGGCTTGAAAAATGGTTGTTAAAAAGTTGGGTGTTTTTTCCCCTTCATATAAAACAGTAGTTGCGGTCAGCTTGAATTAGGAAACATGGTTTTATACTGGAAAAAAGTAGCAAAGTGCTCACAGGAACTTATAAAACCAGTCTGGCGAGAGACTCTGCCCACACCACTCTCCTTTTATCGATTCAAGTCTCTGTAAAAGTTGGTACTGAAAGACACACCAGGAGATGTAACTACCTGTCACACACTGACCTGCTGTGCTGCCTTGTTCTGAAAGACCACGCATCCATTTTTAGGAAGGTCAGATGGAATAAGGCCAATTGGAAACATGGGTTGCAGTTTGTGTCGAACTGTGTGCTTTTTCTTCGTCTTTTTTTTTTTTTTTTTTTTTTCAGTGAATGTTATTCATGCAGCTCATGCATGACTCACATTTACACACTCCCTCTGTCTCTCTTGTGGTGTGTGAAATCATAGTCAGTGGTTTGGTTTGATGTTTACAAGGCTGTACAACAGAAGGCTCCCATGAGGATGAGCACATCTTAAGACTCAAGAACCCCCCTCATCAGAGGTCTCCTTCCATCTCCCTCTGTGTCTTTCACCGTCTTCCCTTTTTTCCTGTTTCCCCCTATGTCTTCTCTCACCTTTCTTCTCTACGGCGTGCCTCCTCTGAGCGAGGTGTTTTGCGGGGTTAAGTTTTTGACTTTATTTTGCTTTCACATACATTCTCACTCACACATACATGCTGACACTCACACTCACTGTAGTCACCTTTCTGAGCAGCAGGCAGTCCTGACAGTTAGATAGATGACGGAGTTTGTGATTCTTGACAGCGTAGAACAACAACCTTGCTCTGTGTCCACAAACACACACCGCAATGACATACCACTTTATAATAAACAACCCTATCGCTAGATAGAACGATGATGTTGAACGATTCTGCAAAACTTCAGATTACATTCAGTGACAAAGTTTTTAAAATTCAGTGCCAGTCTTTTTTGTCTCAACCTCCACTCAACGCACTCTTACTTTCTGCTTTGTTAAGTAAAGGTCATACTACTTCCTGCGTCGAACACTGGCATTGGGCGTAAATTGTGCACTGCAGGAATGGTGAATATAAAGATCATTTCTAGGGGTGCTGGACTGCAGATGAAATATGGTACAGACATACATGGTGCCGAGAGGAAGAATCCTTGTTTTTGGTGAACTCCCGACCTTTCTTCTAGAACATTTAAGGTCATAAGGTTGATTTCGTTGTTTTTTTTTTAGTGAGATGTCTCAACAACATATACTTACATCCAGTACCACAAAAAAACGTATATAAAGATGGAAGACACGTCTCCACTTCCTCCGACTGCACAAAAATGAAGCCACAATTTCCCAGATAGTATCATCTTGCACTGGTGACGTCAGTTGGAGTCAGAGTCTGTGACATCGTGATCGTGACGTGGAGTCGAGGTATAGAGTTCTTGCCGATAAACCCATTTGACCCAAATGTGAGCAGCACCATTGATCGTGAGTACACTGACACAAACAGCTATCCATCACAATGTTGCGCCCCATTTTTATTGCATCAAATAACTAGTTATAACCAATAACACTTGAACTCACATCAGCTTGAGAAGAACACTCTAAAAGGACAGACACTACCTTTGATAAAAAAAGATATTTGAAGTGTACTTTGATTTTTTTGTTTTGCCCGTGTCCCATACGCTAACACAAAGGGGGCAGGGTTTGTATCCTATACTGCAACCAGCCACCAGGGGCCGATTGAGATGTTTTGGCTTCACTTTTGAGGAGCTGTCATCATAACGTCTATCTTTATTAGTGCAAACAGCAGGTTAGATCTCCTTGGTTTTTGATCAGATACTTCCAAAACTGACATTCCCATCAGCCTTAGCTGTAACTTATGTTTAGTGCTATTAACAAGTGTTACCATGCTACTGTGCTAAGCTAAGAGGATGAACACAGTAAACATTACCTGCTAAACATCAACATGTTAGCACTGTTGACGTGAGCTGATGTTAACATTTAGCTCAAAGCACCACTATGCCAACATACAGCCTCACAGAGCTGCTAGCATGGCTGTAGACTCTTAGGTCCTTTCCAAACCAGACCCTACCCAGTCCTACTCTGTCGTGGAGTGTAACTCTATTTGTAGTCACCTTCACAGCTGAATGAAGCACCCCTCATTAAGGTGTCAGGGAAAAACACAGTGGCAAGCTTTGAGACGAACTTCCCTCTCTGCAGCAAGAAGAGGAAATGTCATAACTTTTCCATGGAGCTTAATCCAATTTTATGTTCTTCATCATAGAAAAAAATAACACTTACTCCTAAGTTTCTTCCGTAGCATTTCTCTTCTTTTTTTTGACTTCGGAAGCATCTTTTGCTTTTCACTTTGATGTTTATAAGCTGCTTGGTATTTGTCACAGTTCTTGTAAATATACAGCACTAGAATCAAATGAACACGGCTCTTTTCTATGCACTAGAGAAGGATATATTTTATCCTTTCTACAGTGTAACCCTTAAGATGTTTGGCAGCAGGCCTATAAATGTCTATCTTAGTTTGAGCAGGTTATGTTTAGAAGGATAGCTGCGGAACTTTATTTGTACAGAGCGTCTTCCATGACGAACACAATACGGCTTTGTACATGGTCAGCAAGTCGGCATCGGTGCAGGCTCACTGTCAGAGGGTTGTGGAACTCATTTTCACTCCTCATGAGTTCGTTTGAGACTGCACTCAATGTGGCAGACCCTCCGTGTGAAGGCGAAAATGGAGTGAAAGTGGGTAGGGAGAGGGTGTAAGGGTGGTTTGGCAACGGCTCTTAGGTCAACTCAGGCTCCTAGGAAGTGCTCCAGACTTAGAACCTAATTTGACATAGTTGCCAAACCATGTACAACATTCAGGTCCATCAGAAGATGCCAGTGGGCCCAAAAAAACTTCCCATAGACTTTCAATGGGAAAGAAATCAGTGGATACATTTTGTGGAGCTTCACAACCCCTGCAAAATCATCGTTTCACCATCAGGATGTGGTCCATTTGGTCCAGTAACATTTCAGTCATCTAGAAGAGCTGTATAATTCAATCATTTCATACCGATTAGTGTTACTAGAGGGCTAATCCGCTAATAGCCACTCGGCTAGTGAAGTTTCTAGTGCGCTTGCTCTGTGGGCCAAACGAAGTGGAAGATCCAGGGAATTTTACACCATGGAAGTCAAACTTTTTTGGCTTCATGTGCCACTGAGCAACTTTTATAGAAACTAAGGAGGCCCCACCTCCAGCACTGTATCTGGTTCTTGTTATACGTCCATGGTCCATCCCTTCTCAACCATCACAAAAAGGACAGCAGGGCAATGGGACCAGTGTATGCTTAGTAATTGACAATTTGGGACCCACAATGATGAATATTCTATACAGACAATTCAACACAAACATGTTTTCTTAAGTGAGCTTTTTTTCCTGCTTAATTTAGATAGAAAAAAAGTTTTCATACATTTCTTGTACCAAGTAATAATGTGTCAAGGACAGTTTTCTGTATTGTGTTTACCTCTGTATTTCTCTCATAAAGCCTTTTGAATTGTGACACAAGAACCTTTAAGTTCTTGTGCTAGTTGTTTACTTGTTTGTCAGATCAGCTGTTCTTTGGTGCTGCTCTACAACTTGGACATTTAAAGAAACTTTTGTGCCGACCACAGCAGAGCAACTGAAACATGACAGCTTACTACTGTACAAAGAGAGATTTGATTGTTCTGGAGAAGAGCTCAGTGCAGCGGCGGCGGGCTTGGCAGAGCACATTTTCTGAAAACATGCCTCTCATTTGAGATACAAGAATATGGGAATACTGGAGTGTTAGACGTCATTTTGTGCCATCGCTTCCTGTGTCTGCATGTCTTAATAATGTATGATTAAAGAAGACTGGAGTCTCAGCCATCTGCATCAGCCCCCTCGTGCTGCAGTTAATCACAGATTTAGAGAGAATAAACTCGCACGGGGCGGCTTCGGTTCTTTCATTATACACAGACTTCTCTGTCTCTGCATGAGGGCGAGATGTTTTCCCTGTCTTCATGCTACCTTTCTCCTTTCATATTCTTTTAGAATCTAGTGTAATCAAACCTGACCTTTAGTGTCATGTATTTTACTGAACATTTTGCTTCCAGGCTTCGGAGCATCGACAGTGCCTCAGTGTCTAACTTTGTGGATTAAATATATATGCAGGGATTGTTTCAGGGAAAAAAAATTATGTATACAGAAGTAAACCCTCTCAATCATCACTATAACCCACTAGAAGTGTGTTGCAGTGTATTCTTTGAGCCCAGTCTCACTCCGAACTGGTTGAAATCTGGCACTTGGGTAGTGATTTTCGGCATCAGAAACCAACGAAAAAAGGCGTCCTTTAACGTCATGATACGTGGCCGGTTGCTGTTTAAAGTTTAACAGCGCCCATAGGCATCAGGGGGAAACACAAAGAGACAAGGATGAAAGTTAAGGCAGCGAAAGTCCGACAGGGGTAGGAGGGGGCAGTAGTGGATGGGTCCAACAAACCCGGACTTTCACCCAAGAGAGTGGTTTTTGTGTCCTGTAAGATTCTAAAGCCAAACCCTGTTCTTTCATCCTAAATCCAACCATGTGTGTTTGTTGGAAAATTTGCGGTGTTGTACCGACGTAGTGCATTTATTTTGAAAGAGACTGTATGTAAACATTACATTTCCAGTGAAAACAGAAGTGTATTTTGCCAAAAAATGCACTTATAGCAAGGTAAAACACCAAATGATAGAGAATCTAGGGTTGGCTTTTACTTTCACTTTTGCTGGTGAGCTTGACTACAAAGAGTAGTCAACAATTTTGTTTACATTTAAGCCACTCACAGTGGTTTATGCTACTGATTGTTGCAGTGTATGTTACTGTGCACTGTACATGTCTCTACATTGTGTTAGATACGGGATGCCACTATGTACGGTCCTGATAAATATGTATCTGACTTATAATAGTCTTTCATATGGATTACACCCAGTCTGATTCTATTCCATACCAAGCTATCTAGACTGTTTTAGATCCTGCTGCACTCAAACTGTATTCTATTCTTTTTTTGCTGCTTTGTATTTTTATGTAATTTCATTTCAACTCACTTTAACTGATTATTTTCCATTCACTATGTCCTTAAAGTTCCAATGCATTTCTATGCCTCGTGTGAAGCACCTTGAATTTCCTCTGTGTTTGAAAGGTACGCCGCACAATGCTCTGCCTCTTTGCTGCTTTAAAAACTGACAAACACAGCACTTGTGATTGATTCTCTCGTAGTGGTTTCAGCACCAACGTGTGTGCAGAAATTGCTCAATTGTTGTCAAAAGGTCCTCTTAGACATACAAACCTTGTGTGGCTGTGTAGTATTTCTCGTTTTTTCTTCTTCATTTTGCATTTGTGTCAGGTACTGAGTCAGGTTTTTGGATATGCAGACCCGAGGTGATGTGAAATCAATGTTGTTCTTTTCTGGACGACATACAGTAAGAAATATTTTTTATTTAGCAGTAGCAGGGTTGTGAATTAAAAACTAACTACCACTAAAGGGGCTGGGTTCAAGTGTCAGAAAGCTGGTGCTTGAACGAGATGCTGAATCTATACACAACTATGGGGAAGAAGTGGAAGTCAACAAGTCAGGCATTACTGCGGCGGCATCTACCTACAATATGCAGACTTTTGAATGCAAGCTGTCTATTTCTGCATAGAAGAAAACTACAAACATTAAGAAACACAGGAGAACTCTCTGGGTGACCTCCATCTCTGGCAAGCTCGGTGAATGGCGTTTTGTTGTATCTTTGTTTCCTATTCATTATGATAGTTTTAATTGATTTAAATCATTATTTAATCAAATATTAACCCTTTACATGCCAGTGTGTATCATATACCACTAATTTGCATTTGTGAAAAGGCTCAAATCACTACGGTTCAATCATAACCCACAACATTGATTTTAGTGCATTATTTTTTTGTTTTTGAGTTCAGTGTCAGATTTTAATAAAAGTCTTTTGATTTCCTCCTATGACAAAAAAATTGTCATGCCACCCTGCCCCTGGTAAAATTGTGAATTTTTTGATCAATTCCTCCAAGGTTTTTTGTTTCATTCCTTTAATTTTAATCAATTGAAATTATTATTTAATCAAATATTAACCCTTTTCATGCCAGTGTGTATCATATACCACTAATTTGCATCTGTGAAAATGATTCAGATCATTAAAAAAATGGTCAAAAATGGCACAAGGGTTAAAGTTTCGCAGTACAGACTGCGACAAATATATGAGCAAGAGGGTCAAAGTTCAAGGCACAATGTTATGATGAAGTAGTATGTCTCAGCTGAATGCATACTCCAGGCAACAGTGCACACTTTGAAAGGGTAGGCTATAGTACGTACTGAAAGTAAAAAGAAAAATATGTGACACATAAAACGCAGGATATGACTTGCCAATACATAAAGCAGTCAGTGGATTCGTCTATATAGCAGCTGCAGGGGTGTTTTTCTCTATCTTACCCCGTGGATTGGAAAAGACTGACGTGGAAATTTCCCAACAGGGATCAATACTGCCTGATATCATTATTTTTTCTTTACATCCTGCCAAAACGTTCAGTATGCTGACATATTCAGTCACTGAAAAGTGGGCCAGGTGGCTTTTGAACCTTAAAGTGCTTAGCTAGACCCTCCAGCTCAGCATAAACCGCCCCAGAATCCCAATGCCATTGACCCAGACCACACATATACAACATGACAACTGTATCAGGCCGAGCCTTTGATGCAGTTCAGACCTCGGAGTCAGCGGTTTCTTTACATCTTTCCAACTCTACCACAACTTCCACATTTTGTTTCATCATTAATTTTCTTGATTTCTTTCTCATCTTGCTGCTCCTTCAGCCGCTGGATGTTTGATGGTAGCCTATACTTAAAATATGTCTCAATCATAAACCTGCCCTCATCCACCTTTAAGCCAGGTTGGCATGCGTGCAGATGCTAAAAGCACATCATCACATAGACAGTTACTTCAGTTTTATTAGTAAATGAAAAGAGGCCTCACTTCCTGACATTTATCAGCACATTAAAATAAAAGATGGTGTGTATAAACACCGGGAGTAGTTATTTTGTAGACATCAGAGATATAATATGATTCAGTGCTCATACATTGGGCGTACAGTAAACAAGAACTTTACTCTGGTAAACTCAGAAAGTGTCTTTCTTTCTTTTTCCCGTTTCTGTTAAGCAAAGCCATGAATGAGGAGGCAAATATTAAATGTCAGTGGACAGCTTTTTAAAAACTGAAGTCAATTATTAAGTTAATGGAATTTTCCCAGTGTTGTCAGTCAACAACAGTCGCCTCCCTATCGATCTGTGTCACTCGTCTCTGATGAGTGCTGATCAAAAAGCCATTAGAAAGCTGATGTGTCAGACTGGCTTTCGGATCATGGAGGGGTGGAGATGAGATAGCTGGAAGACAGAGAGAACAAGAGACAGCAAGACAGAAAGAAAGAGAGATTGTTTTTTATAATAATTGACTCGAAATGAAAATTAATCTGTCAGGAAACTAATAGTTTTCACTATCAAACTGACACAACTTGAGTATGAATAAAATATCCCAGACTGTATTGGCAGCCAAAGGAAGGGCTCTTCAGCACAAACTTTTTCAACACAACTTAACGGGAAACTTCAATATTTGTCAGGCTGAATCCTATTTTCCACATTTTCTGTGCCAGATTAATGGAGACAACAATCTTTGAAACTGGTCCAGTATTGAGAGACAGTGTTGCAGCCAGCAGCAGTGAACCACGCTGCGGTGTAACCACCTGGGACATTTGGCTGTGATTTACTTACACTTAAAGTGCTTGTTTTTTGCTGCTGACATGCTCAGATTGTTATTACAAGTGTCTGATTATATTACGTTCCATCGTGTTACAATAATGTTTTTCCTTACCTTCGCTGGTCTGTTATTGTGACCAAGTCTCGCTTAAGGAGAAGTGTCTTTCTGAAGTCTTGTAAGAGGTAGGCTACTTGTTACAAGAAAACATTGGTTGAAACCTTAGTGAGAGTTGGAGAGAGGAGTGACAGGAAGAACTTGTCGTGTTTGAGTGCAGAAAGGCTAGCTTAGTGTTATCTAAAACAGTGGTCCCGAACTGGTGAGTCGGGGTCCAAAAGATGGTCATAGGTCCATTTTGAATGGACCGCAAGTGACTCGCGAATGTGTCATGTGCAGAGCATGTGAGCGGAGCGGAGCGGGGAGTGGGAGGATTTTGTGTTGAGCGAGAAACGGCTATTTTTTTTTTTAAAAGGTTGAGCGGAGCCTTATCTCTCACTCCAATTTCGCTCCAGTCACTCATGCCCCCCCCAGAATGCATCTTTGCACCTGCGCACACCTACACTATTTTCTTTCAGAACTATGGAGTTTACTGTGTACTTCAGAAAAGAAACTGAGAAGAGAAGCAGCGGTACCGTGGAGAACGGTCCATAACTGCGGGGAGAGGGGAGAGGGCTTCCCCGGAGAATTTACCAAGCTCATGTTTTATTTGTGAATAGAAGATTACAGGTTAGGGTAGTACGACGCAGTTTTTTTGAGCGGAGTGGTGAGCGAGTGGAGCCGGATAAAATTTATGATGGAGCGGAGCGGAGTGGAGAATGCGCAGAACCAATCGGAGTGGACGAGCGGCGCAAAGTGACAGGTCTGCGAGCGAGGAGCGAAAATTTTCACCTACTCCGCTCTGCTCACATGCCCTGGTCATGTGTTATTTTGAAGTGCCATTTCCTGCTGTAGACTGAGACAGCAAAATGAGGCAGAATTTATATTTCTGTGTAGAATCAACACCGTATCTACGCTGTAGGCTCTCTGTCAACGGTTTGTCCGTTGCAAAAACAAGCACTTTTAGTGGAGGTAAATTGACAATGCTAAATTGTATGTGTTCATACATGAAACAGTCATGAAACAGTCCAACACAACATTTGCAAGTTGTAAAATCAAACCAACTCTAATCAGAATCTGAGGAGGAAACTGATGAATGTGGCCTTTTTTTAACAGAAGACATTCTGACATGTCACAGAGAGAGAAGCACAGGTGCAAATAATAAAATTAATGATCTCACTGGGATGCTTGGATAGCACAGAGCCATCATTAATGTTAACGCCTACACTTTTTCTAGGAGCACATGTCAAAATGTCTGCTGTAAAACAAGACCGACTGAGATCACAAATGGATCATGAGTGTCTTCCTCCATTTCCCCCAACTTTTTCCCCCAAATACAGAAAATCTATTTGTGATATTAGTCATTACGTACTTTTTTAACCTCATCGTGTGTTAGGATTTTGTTCAATGTCTATATGTGTAACTAAGTCATTGGAAAGCATGGTTTAATTGACATACAATATCAGATAACATCATAGACTTACCTTGTCATAAGAGGAAAAGAGCAGGTGTTACTAATAATGGTAATTATAGCTGTGTTCTACTTAAGTGTCCCAGTAAGCCAAGAGCAGTGAGCCAAAATTTACAGTACAAGGGTCCCAGAACTAGAACACTTGAATGAAATGCAGCCATTATGAATGTTATCAGTTACACAAGTGCTTTGCCTCTTCTTTCCACGACATGTTGAAATATCTGCTGTGAAAATGATCTTTTTCGATTCACTTTGTGTTGAGCAGTGATGGGTTTTGGATTGTGCTCACTGTGATTCGAGGAAATATGTGAAAACTGTTGCATTCAGACAAAAAGCTCTCACTTAACCTGAATGTGCACACCAGTGTGTGTACAGAGACATGGTATCCAGACAGTAAACACGAACAGGTGTCAGACCCTCTCAGCTGCTTTGGGATACCTAAAGTCCTTGAAATGCCTGCGATGACTCTTGAACTCTGTCTACTGTTTCCCTTCCAGGACTGGCTGAGTAAGTTTGGCTACCTCCCGCCTCCTGACCCAGTGACTGGTCAGCTACAGACCAAGGAGGCCCTGACCAAGGCCATCAAAGCCATGCAGAAGTACGGAGGCCTGAAGGAGACGGGAGTCTTAGGTATGTGGCTCTGTGTGAGTTGGCACTTTGGATGGATGGAGGCACTGTGTGTATGTTTACTTTGTTTACTACAGGATGTGAGAGAAAAGAAAATGTAACTTTAAACTTTACAATATAATGCAATCCAATAGGGCTGACATCTTCTGGTTGTTTATCGAAGGGTTGGTCGATATGCTCTTGTCCAACCAAATTCTCACTGGTTGGAAAATTGCTGGTGTTACTCTCATAAGTTTGTGTGTCCATCAAAGTGTTTTTTCTAGCGGACATTGCCAGGCGCTCCTCTAAAACAGCCAGCTTGGAGCGCCAGAGGGCTTTGAGGTCACAGAGTTTTTGTGCCTCCGTACTGGTGATAGCTGGCTGGAGTTATCTGTCCATCTGCCCCATTCTCATGAACACAATATCTCAAGAGCACCTTAAGGGAATTTCATCAAATTCGACACAAACATCTACTTGGACTTGAACTGATTAGATTTTGGTGGTCAAAGGTCAAGGTTGTTGTGACCTTGTGTTTGTCTAATTTTCGTGAATCTCGAGAAGGCCTTGAGGGAATTTTCTCAAATTTGGCACAAACGTCCACTTGGACTCAATGACAAACTGATTAGAATTTGGTGGTCAAAGGTCAAGGTCAACTCGGCCTCACAAAACATGTTTTTGGCCAAAACTCAAGAATCCGTATGCTTATTTTGACAAAAAATAATAGAATGATTCACACAAATGTCAAATAAGATAAAGTGATGATTGGATGGCATTTTATATTCCATTCCAGAGGTCAAAAGTCAACCTCACTGTGACCTCATAATTTTCTGGCCATTATTTAATGCCATAACTCAGGAGCAGACGGGGAGACATTTGGTCATATACTGAATTGTTGACACTAATCTGTCGGGTTTGAGATGTGTATGAAGCATCAGTGTTTTATAATATGTAGCTTCTTTGCACATGTGAAGCCTATGTGAAGCATTGTCAACTGTCATGGCTACATACTGTATGACTCTGGACAGACATGGATGTAAATGGTACCTGTATCTTGACTGGTTCAAGGACACAAGGCGGTAATTCTAGCCTCAGCTTTGATTGTGTCTGGTTGCTATCACGTAGAAAATATGCGGTAGTAAAGATGTTGGCACAGGGTTCAGTACTTGCTCTCTATGAAGGAAAGGCTGAAGCAAGTAGGGAGAGAGGACAGGCCTGCTGGTCTGTGTGGCCAGCAGTTTTAATTTCTCCTCCATTAAGCTTCTCCTCTGTTGTTGTTGTTGTTGTTGTTGTTAAGCACCTACAGTCATGATCTAACAGTTGATTTTTATGGTATTCGTTCAGCTCCTCCTCGACTATGATTGAACATGCGGCTAAAAAATGACAGTGACGAGCGCATAATTTTACCCAAAGTAAAACATTTTTTAACTCTCAGCTACCAGGAAAGAAACATCAAACGTGCAGCAATCAGCACAGCAAAGTCAATATGTGGTTCTCCTGAGTCCCATTGCAACCCTGGCCCCAGGAAAATACTAACACCTTGGTGGACACGCACTCGGTGCAATATGGCCGATTTAGTTGACATAACGTGCGTATGCTTTTTTTCCCCCCAATTGACAAGTCGATTAGTTGAAGTGTAGCTAGAATTTCAGTCAACCAGGATTTTCTTTGGTCAACTACAGTGCTCCGACTTAAACAACACAAACACAATATGCCTTTAGAAACTGCCTCTGAGTTGAGTCACTCATTCCAACACAACAACCATTGGACATTAGAGAGGAGAAATGTAATTCAGCTTTTTGTATTGGGTTGCATTCGATTTCATAGATGTCTACGCACCTTGAGATACCTTGTACGCATAAATCATACATGCTGTCACAAACACACATACACACACACAGTAGAATGACAGCACTGCATACTGTATGATTGATAGTGGTGGTGTGTGTAAAGCAGAATAGCAGTATATTGATTAGTATACCCTCTACTATTCTCTTGTACACCATGTCTTGCATGTACTGTCAGCTTCACACACACACACACACACACACACACACACACCACAATTCTCCTTCACAGACAATATCATTCTTTATCACACACACCACTACTCCATCCCACATATAAGACTGTGAAGGGCAGAAAGTGTGGTACTGTGTGGTGGTGTAGTTTTAAGAAAATACAAGGGAGCCTGTGTGTGAGCAAGTATAATTTATGGCCCCAGTGAGAGAGAGTGTGATTGTCCATGTGAGAGAGTATCGTACAGAGCATCTATGATTTATGACCTGAGCGGACACTCATAACCACCTGTACATGCACATATGTATGCATAAGAGCACATAGAGTATGAGTTATAGCTACTGAAACAGTCATTAGCAAACAGATGTTGAACCGCAGTGGTGGATGTCTTCCACTTTATACATCCTTTGCACAGTGTGTTTGTGTTAACCATAAAATGTATTCATGCATTACGTAACTTAGTGTTCCAGCTGTCATAAAACTAAAGGAACACACTTATATTTACAGTGTATTTATGTTTAATTAATGTACCTCCATTAGCCCGTATCACAATTACCTCTCCTCTCTTTTTCAGATCAAGCCACACTTGGTCTCATGAAAACGCCCAGATGTTCTCTGCCAGATGTTTCTGAGGTGGAGGTGACAATGGGCCGCAAGAAACGAGGCTTGAACCCTCAGAACAAATGGAGTAAGAGGCATCTGTCCTGGAGGTAGGGATACATGAAATACACAGTCCGCTAGACACTAGAAGGTTACAGCCGAGCGGTGACCTCCGAGGCTGAAAAATGAAGCCAACGTGGAAATACACAAAACCGCAGTTCCTCTAATAGCTCCTTGAGGCTGGCTTCAAAGGCGAGTCAATCCTCATTGACGTCCATATTAAAATGCCCCATTTTACAGCAGAAATAAATGTTTACAGCCACAAAACGCAGATCTGGTCTTTATAGCTTATTTACCCATTTATGACAACTGTAGAGGGGTCTTTTGATTTAAAGCTTAAAGTTATACCCAATTAAGACCATGGCGTCTTTGAGTGATAGACAGGTCTGTGGATCGTGTCCTGTTGCACTCAGCACATCCACCCCTTACTCCTCCACAGCTACAGCCTAATGTCCAAGTATGGTCCCCTCTGGTTCCAAAAAGCCAAGATGGCAACGGCCAAAATGCCAGACTCAGGGCTTCAGAACGGGAGCCCACAAACCAGTGGGTGACATCATAGTGACTACATCCATTATTTTTATACAGTCTATGGCAGGGATACTCAACTTGCTATTCCTGGGGGCAACTTTGGCAGTACGACAAAAGGCCGGCGGCAGTAAATGAAGAAACATTAATAATATTTATGAGAATATATAATCGATTAATTGCCCATTTTTAACCTCTCTACATTTGCTGTCCTCATTCATCCTTGCCAAGAGGCAATCCAGTCAAACCAGCCCCATGCAGGTCAGATGTAGGTAGAGCTTTATCTAGGATTTGACGACATTTTGTTAAAGGGGCTCAGAAGAACTTGATTTTGAACTCGGGTTCTTCATTTACACTCAGAGTACAACAGAAATTCCCATTCCATCCATCCATCCATTTTCATCCGCTTATCCACGCCTGGGTCCTGGGGGCAGCAGGCCAAGCAAAGCACCCTGGGTGTCCCTCTCCCCAGCAATGCTTTCCAGCTCCTCCTGGGGGACCCCAGGGCTTTCCCAGGCCAGATGTAATCACTCCAGAGTGTTCTGGGTCTGCCACAGGGTCTCCTACCAGTGAGACGTGCCCGAAACACCTCTAACGGGAGGCGCCCAGGGGGCATCCTGATCAGATGCCAGAACCACCTCAACTGACCCCTTTCGACGCGAAAGAGCAGAGGCTCTACTCCGAGCTCCCTCCGGATGTCCGAGCTCCTTACCCTATCTCTAAGGCTGAGCCCAGCCCCCTTAGGAGAAGACTCATTTCAGCCATTGTATCTGCGATTTCATTCTTTCAGTCACTACCCAGAGCTCATGACCATAGGTGAGGGTTGGGACGTAGGTGGACCAGTAAATCGAAAGTTTTGCCTTCCAGCTCAGCTTCCTCTTTCGCATCACTGCAGAAGCCGCACCAAACTGCCAATCCATCTCATGCTTCATTTTGCCCTCCCTTGTGAACAAGACCCCAAGATACTTGAACTCGCTTGAGGCAGTAACTCTCCCAACCCCAAGGGGGCAATCCACCAGTTTCCGGCAGAGAACCATGGCCTCAGATTTGGAGGTGCTGACTGTCATCTCGACCGCTTCACACTCTGCAGTACAATTCCCATTGTAAATCGACTTTATTTTCTATTGTAAAATTAGAAAATAGTCGGTGGGCCACCCTATTGCGGGGCAGATATCACGGAAGTTGAGTTGCTCTTGTCTATAGTTACACGTCAGTAAATAAAATGTCAAGACCGTTCACCTTTTACAGGCAGTGGCGAATGCCAAAAGGTGCTTCACATAGATAAGACTGTTGAGTCGATTAAAATACATCCTGCTGAGATGGATGGCACAAACTAAAATTAGGATACAATTCAGTTTTGTATGATAATGTTCAACATTTTTTCAGTGATTGTATTTTAGTATCTGTGTCAATCTGTGTCTGATGAGGCCAGGTTGATTCAGCCTAACACAATTCTGTCCAACTCAGTACACCACATGTGTTCTATACATGGAGGTAAAAGTCATAAGCCATCACATTTTCTCAATTTCCTCCTCCATCTGTGCACACTTTGGTAGATTACATTAGGTGACTCTTCCTCAAGGTGTTAGTCTTTTGGTTTTTGCATCAATTTCGGCTCAGAGAAAGAGCATGAAATGCATGGAATGGTTTTCGCACACAGACAGTAATTGCATCTTCAGGTCTATGCGGCTCTGCTCCGACAACATTTGTGTGATTCCTAAAGAGATAAAAGCGTTCGTCACAGAGTCATTCTACAGTTTATACTGTACATGGTGAAATAAAACGGTCATGTTAAGTGCAGCTGGACCATCTGTCAGGGATGCAGCTTAGTGTTAGACAGCAGAGGAAGAGGCAGTGAAACATATGGTTTGCTGGTGCTGATTCACACGCGCTACCAGGGTGATTCAGCATGGGGATGAGCTAAGCTGGTGTGTCGGGCCAGTCTGTTTAATATGTGCTTGTGTAACACATGCGTACACAACAAGCCTACACATTGCACACAAGCACATGCAGAAGAAGATATGAACGATACAAATACACCCCCAGTTCCACATGAGGTTAGCTTTCCCATATTCTCAGTCTCCCTGCTGGTGAGAGGTGTATGTTCAGGGTCAGTGCTTCTCAGTCAGGCAGCCATCAGACTCAAGTTATGACAGTCTTATCACAACTTGTGATAAAATCTCCTCACTGCTGTCTTTGCCCATTCCTGGGCACTGACCTCTCCCAGATTTCAGGCAGCAGAGTTGTTGCTGATGAGAGGAGTCCATCTTGAACTAACTTGTTTAATGGTGTGATTATCAATTATTATCACCAATTAAAGTGGTGTATTTTACAGTCACTGCGAGGGGTTGCATACCGCTCATATTTGAACCGATACCTGTACCAGTTGCGATACCTGGAATTCTTTAACGGTACCCAGCAATACCTTTTTTCGGTACTTTACTTTCTCTGTAAAAACAAAAATGTAATTTTTCAACAAGCTGCAGGAGGGATTTAGCAGACTAAACCACAATTCTGCTCCTCTGCTCTTTTCTATTAACACTAGAGCTAATCCTCTGTCTGTCTGTCTGCTTTTGTGTGTGTGTGTCTGTCAGCTTGTCTAGCAGTGATACAAGGCTATTACTTAAGTAATATAGAAAAGAAAATTGACAAGACACTGAAACTTTCGCAGCAGATTGCCGTTGCAGCCACAGATTTGGCCCGCTAGGAAGCTGATGGAGCTGCCCCAGAGCTCCATGGCAGGCTTCCTGTATCTCTGTGGCTTTCTAGCTTCAGGGCGCCTCTGCCTCCTGCCTGAAGTTGAAACTGGCATGGAGCTCTGTTGCCAGCCTCAGAGCACTGTCGCTGGCTTCCAGGTTTCAGGGGGCACTTTGGCCTCTTGTCTAAACGTGGCATTCTCACTCAGGTCCCGACATTTGGCACCAATGGATTTAGCATGAACCAAAGTAATTTAGCTCAAAGCAGCACTCCGCACAGTTTTTTTTTTCCAAGAGATTTTTCCAAATCTAGTCCCACCCTACTGTGCTGTGATTGGCTAGTGCTAGCCCTAACTCTGACGTCCAATCTTTGCACATCAACATGATGAGTACCAACCAATCATAGCACAGTAGGGCAGGTTACAAAGAAGCAGGTGGGCTACACTGACTAACCTTTAGCGTGTCAGGTTCAGTGTGGCTGAGCTGATGTTACATTGTGACAGGGCATTCATTCATTGGGCTCCACCCACTGTACCCAAAGGGTCGAGTAGAGGGCGGAGCCTATGTGAGATAGAACGAACGTTAAAGTATTGTAACCCTAGTTCAATCAGCATGGGCAAAGCTGTCTTCCTAGGAGCCCTGTCACGCCTAACTGTCTCATACTAAACAAGTTTTCCAAACAGATATAACATGCTAATGTTGTTATTTTCCTCTACTCTTATGAAGCCAGGATAAATCACACACAAGACTTAAAAAGCTATTTATGTGGAGGCTTTATTGTCTTCACAATTTATTTTCTTATCTGTGAAATTAAAGTCAATAAAAGCTTTGTTTCCACTGAGGGAAATAGTTTCAGTTTGCAAAAATAGACAGGAGGTTTGCGTCGCCGTGACATGTAGTTACATTTCTGGGCTAGATGCATGTCAGGCTACGGCGTAGGGTACAGTGTAGGCTCTATGTTGACACAGAGCCTATGCCATAGGTACAGCGTTGATTTGACACAGAAGTATAAATCATTAATCTTGTTGAAAATCAAGTTGACAGTTGACATGTGCTTTGCAGTGTATTTCAGCCCAAATGTCTGCACACACATAGACAGTTGTTCTGTTGCCCCCTCGTAGTTTATCCCAACACCAAGCTCTTTTAGCTTGTATTGGATTTTGTTTGCTCAGCCAGTTTTGCAAAATTTGTAATTACGTTTGAAAGAAAAACAAGCTGCTAAATGTTACGATTACACAGTAGGAGAGCTAAAAGCTGCAGGATGCATCAAACTTAGGCATTCAAATGACACCTTCTGGTAAACACATAAACAATAACCTGACAAAAACAAGAAATTTAGAGTGAAGTTGATTCTGTGTTGTGTAATAACCACAGCATTCAATGCTGCTCTTCTCAGTACGACTGTACTATCATCTTTTTGTTTCATTCTTGAGCTATTTTTTTACAAGCGTAAGTGGTTAAATTGCTTTAGTTTAGATGAGGAGCAAGGTGTTTACTGTGACAGGTGAGCACGGCATCTCAGCTCGGTGGGGTGTTGCTTTGCCAGGAGCTGCACTGTGTACCTGACAGCAGGAACACACTGAAACAGACAGGTAGGCTGTTAAAGTCTTGGTTATGCTTTCAGAATATGTGATGCTGAGATATTGTTTATCAAGAAAGTAAATTTGGTTCAGAGTACTGAGAATGCACATGAGACAGAGGCAGCATTAATCTGTTTGGTGGACAAGTATGTATGTACCTGAGGAAGGACTTTATTTTAGCCACTCCAGCCAAACGTTAAGGAGAATTGGCACAGGGGCCATATGGGTCGAAGCTTCCTGCAGTGGAATGATGACCTGAGGAGGCTAATAGATCTAAGGTAGGAGAGAACAGCAAAATGAAGCGAGGTGCGGAGGGAAAGCAGGACATCGGGGCACTGGAGGATTGAAGAAGCGGGTCGATAAGCAGGAACGATGGGATGGCTCTGGGAGCATGAGGAAGTGAGGGGGCTGCGGTAGTTACTGCAAAAGCAGGACATAAAATAAAGTAGAGCTCGGACTGAGAGGAGATGGTGAAGATGATGAGGCGGGAGGATGAAGACGAGTTGTGTAATGTTGAGTTGGGCTCCTTTCGAAGAGAAACAAAGACATGTATCTGTCTGCTTTGTTACTGATCCAGAGAAATGTTTGAGATCTAAAAATCCTATTTTTACAGTCTTTGTATTCTGAGAGGAAAAAACACCCAAAGAAGTTTTTTTTTTTTGTCAGATTCGGCATGAAAGACACAGAGGAAAGTAAAAATGATGTATTAGAAAAATGCTATGTACTGTATCTGCATAACGTTTATTACTACTCGAAATTTTGATCGTTGTTATTCATTTGTAATGATGAGAGGTTCATTCTAACTTTATCACTGGACAGAACACTACTGGACATTTCTGACCTCAAACCACAGACACTAATATTGCAATACAATAGTTGGAATCAGTCTAATACTTTTATTTAAGATTTTTCTTTATATTATCTGCAAAACTAATGACTAATTCCCATCAGCCTCAGCTGTAATGTGTGTTAATGAGTGTTAGTTGGCATTGTATGTTTTTGCAAACGGTGGATATTTTACATTTTCAGTTTATTACGTGGCAGATGCATTGAAACTTAACATTTCAACAGCACTGTGGTTACATGTAGTTAGGTTGAGGGCCAAAAACCCTTGGTTAAGACAAGATCACATTTTGGCTTAAAACAGCTTTAGTTGGTGGCACAATCTGGGCTGGAAATGCAGTAATGTCTCGGTAAAAACAAACGCTTTTCATGACACTATACCCACTGGAAACACGGGACATGTCCCTAAAAAACACCTATGTTGGTGGCTAAAAACTTGTGGTGATGAATTAAGCAATGTGACACGAGAGGGTGTGCTTTAACGTGGCACAACAGTGATGCGTTCAGGACCAAGGCGCTTGCGCAACAGTTTAAGGTGGATTTTTTGCCAATCAGCTTTTCAGGTCATTTGAAATAAAAAACAAAAAATGTTTTAAATAATTAAGTGTGATAAATGTTGACGTCCAGTGGCCTTATATTTATCTGTTAGGCTATACAATATTTTTCCCATAGATTTTAGGTCATATACATGAACACATATAGAGCATGTGTGTGTCCAGAATGTACCAAAGCAACAGCAGCAGCAGCCTCATCTTCTTCCAACCATTCATCATACTAAGTCCACTATGTAGATCAAAATTAACAACAAAACAATCCATTTGTAGCACTTTTGTAGCGTTTTTGTTTTGCTCTGGCAGTTACAATGTTGTCATGGAAATGGTGGAGTAATATTTATTATATCAGATTGCTTGGTCGGAACTACTTGTTGTATAATAGCTAATAAACAAAAGTGGTATACAGTAGTCTGCAGCTTGGCAGCTATCTCGCCTAGGTGTTAACCATACCCTCCATCTCCTGATAAGGTCAGTTCATATATAACATCCCTTTAGAAACGTTGATATGATGCATATGACACATACAATTGTAACATATCCATGGTTTGCAAAAACATAGTATTTTCTTCTGGTGACTGGGCTAGCTTAGTGGTTATTAGCACATGTTAGCATGCTCACACCCTAAACTGGTAGAGATGGTGAATGTTATACCTGCTCAACATCACAAGTTAGCATTGTAATGGTCTCGCTCACCAGACCTTTCTCAAGAAAAGAAAGGTCTGGCTGGGCCGACTCTCACTTTGAGATTGGAGGAAAAAACGCCCCGGCTGCTTGTATTTCTTTCAACCAATCACAATCATTCTGGGCGGTGCCACAGCAACAGTGCGCTTGCAAAAATATTGCCAGGGGGAAACAGGTTTTGGTGTAACACGCCCACAAAAATATCGCCTACAGGACGTGAACCATGGCAGAAAAATGGCTACATCCCCGCAAGATCAAACACCGCAAAAGTTAGTAAAGGACGTGTTGAAAACTGCAACCGGAGGTGGTAGGGCGGGACTTCAGTGGGTGGCTCGTTCCGCCCAATGAGAAGCTGATCTATGCAGTGAACTTCCGCCAACTCAGACTAGCATTGTAATTGTGAGCATGTTAACAATTAGCTCAGAGCGCCACTGTGCCTCAGTAAGGCCTCACAGAGCTGCCTGATAGACTCTTGTTACAAGTTCATCGGCAGTGTTGTTTACTGGTAATTATTCATTTGTACATTGTATGTGCTGGGCAGCTGCAGTATGTTTGGATAGGATTGGATTTTGTTTATGTCAAAGAAACTGCGGTGAATGTGGGATTAAGGTTCAGCAACTGGAACACTTGGTTAAAGTCGTGGTTACGGTAAAACATGAAAGTCAGCCTGGTTTTCATATCCCAACTTTCTTCCCTGCTAGGCAAAGGAAAAATTACTTCCTCTGTTGGCACTGAACATTGGCATCAGGTGCAGTCCAGGATCCCATTGGCTATCGTTTGACATCGACAAAGCTTCTGGAGGCAGCTGGCAATATTTGGGAGATCCAGTGTATCCAGGCCAAGAATTCCTCCTCTGTGTGCCGCTCATTTTGGCTAATCTCTATAAAATGTTATCTATATCTAACGGTATGGGCTCAGAGATTGCATTCCAGCCAATGTATTACTCCTCTTTTGCACTCTACACAGACTGGTTTGTCAGTCCTACTCAGACTACAAACAGAGCACAAACAGACACCAGAAACTTCCAATACCAAAATCTTGTCCCATTGCCTACAGGTATTGCATACATACACAGATATCTGTTTATAGAGATTACACTGGGAGTAAATCGTGAGCTGCAGAATCATCCAATATAAAAGTATTTCCCAGACTGGTTCATCCTCACTGGTTTGAAGCGGCAGAAAGAACAGATCAGACGGCAAGAGGGATGAGTTCAGAGGGATGAATCACTTGTCACCGGGGGCAGGATGGTTATGGCTTATTGATATCAAATTACCTGGTGACTTTGTCCCCGTGGCATTGCCTTGTTGAAATAATCCCTCACATCCACCCACTGGAGGCTTTCAGTCAGAGATACAGACGTTTCTTGGGGGTCACGATATGATTGCATGGGGGCTCCCGTAAGGTCTCAGCTGACCTGGAAAACCGAGTGGCAGCAATCCAGCCTCACTCTGCAAGGAAACTGCTGTACAGAGTCGACATCTGCTTCAGGGGAAGCGGCATGCACACTGCTGTGAAGAGATCTGCTGTTTTATGACTGGAACATTTTGCTTTTTCTCATCACCGGCCTGCTCTTACTCTCTGCTTCTCTCCATCCCTCTACTGCCAGCCTACTACTGCCCATCACACGCCTTACGGTACCTTGAGCTTGGCCCCACTTGTCTCTGTGAAACAAGGCAAGCTGTCTTTCAGTCCCGTTCTACTTGTAGTTCTCACATTGGTGCACAAAGAAGCCAAATTTTACTGGAAATTTGAGATATACAGTACAGACCTTGGGTCTTTTGTAGATTTCTTTTCAGCCTGGAGCTCCTGCCAAGAAACAGATGGTAAACTTATTGTGTTTTTATTCTAAACACTTGTGGATTTTTTGTTGATGTCAGATTCAGTCACATTTTAAGGGGTTGCCATATGGTGTAGTTTGTCAGTAAAACGGCATAAAGCATTGATATTCTATACAGAACCGCAGCCTCAGGAGAGTTAGGGTGTAATTTAATGAAAGCTTTTTTTTAAAAAAAACAAAACAAAACAGGTATTTAGTTTAATGTGGAAAACGTATTCCTTGCTTGCTTCTTTATTAGATGCATATTTACTGTAATATTCTGGTGCCTAACTAATCTGTGAGGAGGAAGATCACCATATTCACAGTTATACATTCAAAGACATCCACTATACACTCAGTCTTACACCTTTTGCCTTCTATTGTATCCTGTACCGTCATTCAGCTCCAAGGTCCCTGTATTGTTGGTGCTAAGCAGAGAACATTTATATTCATCTGCTGAAGTGCTGAGGTACTGAATTGTGCTCAAACACTTTTACGTCATTAAAATTACTCAAGGGAATACAGCTACCTAGATCTATTGAATAGGTATATTCACTTCGCACTGTACCTTGAATTGCTGGTCAGAACACATGGGGCATTCAGATAGGGTAAACTTTTCTCTGCTGACTTCATCCTAACACAAGAGCCTATAGTATTTCAACCACTGAGGCTTATAGGTGTAGAGTTGATGAATGTGTTTTCCACAACAAGGACAAATAAAAAGGTGCCAAAACACCATAAGAAATCAAGTGACCAGATGAGCGCGGTCTCACTCTGAAGTCGTCGAAATCCAACACTTCGGCAGTGACTTGCGGTGTCAGAAACCAACGAAAAAAGGCGTCCTTTAATGTCGGCACGATACATGGCCAGTTGCCTTTATAGTTTAACGGCGCTCGGCAGCATCAGGGGGAAACACGGCGGGACAAAGACGAAGGTTAAGGCGGTGAAAGTCCAAGTGGAGCAGTCGGGAGTGGTGGTGGATAGGTCCAACAGACACTGACTTTCACCCGAGAGACCGGTGTTCACATCCCATAGGACTCTAAGGCCAAATCCTGTTCTTTTTTTCCTAAACCTAACTGCGTGCTTTGTTGCGCACATACTTTTGTTGTTGAAGGAAAAACCTAAATTTGCCATTTTGTACCAACGTAGTGCATTTATTTTGAAAGAGAAAATTTCCTATGAAAACGGAAGTGTATCTTAAAAGAAAAGAACTTGACACATTGTCCTAAAACATCAACATCCAACGCACCCAGGGTACCTTGCACGTCAAATGTGGACTTGGAAAGTCCATGACCAAAACGTCAATTTGTGACAAGGTCAGAGTGAGAATGTGTTGACCAGATATGCTTAATGTCAGTGAGTTATTACCAGAAGTACAAATACATTTTGTCATGACCTGGTTGCTACTATCTAATCGTCAAATAAACAGTGAAGTTAAATCAGTTTCAGATACACATGAGAATTAAAATATCTGATTGCTCCTTTGGATCGTTCCATTTGCATACCAGAATGCCAACATTGCCCAAATCTACATTGGACATTTCACAAGTAGAGGGAAGAATGGATTCAGTTAAATTCAAGCTAATCCTGGAAGCAAACATCCCACACAGCTGAAGATGAAGAGAGGATGTCTTCTACAGCAGGATAATGATCCTAAACACACCTCGAAATCCACAATGGACTACCTCAAGAGGAGCGAGCTGAAGGTTTTGCCTTGGCCCTCACAGTCCCCCGACCTAAACATCATTAAAAATCTGTGGATATACCTCAGAAGAGCAGTGCATGCAAGGCAGCCCGATAATCTCACAGAGCCAGAAGCCTTTTGCAGGAAGAATGAGTGAGAATCCCCCAAACAAGAATTGAGAGACTCTTACCTGGTTATAAAAAGCATTTAGAAGCTGTGGTACTTGCCAAAGGAGGCGCTACTACGAACTGACCAGGCATGATGCTCAAACCTTTGCTTCAGGCCCTTTTCCTTTTTTGGTATTTTGAAACTGGAAAACATTGAAATTAAAAAAATAATCTTACTTGAAAGATTGAAGAAATGTTTCATCTTTAACTCCTCACAGTAAATGAAATTCCTTAAACACCTCAAAACATTTTCAGTGCACATAAAATGCGATTTACATTTTCAGCATTGGCATTTCGGCAAATAAAATGACCGTCACGAAGCGGAGCACTTTTCCAAGAAACCCATTATGAGTGCTTTTCATGAGTACATAGAGCATTGGTCATCATGAAAAAAAAGTTTCATAATTTTAAAATTCATTTTTTAAAGACGTAATACAAATGTAATTAAGTAATCCTTGACAATGTAACTATAATCCTATTACTTTTTTTTTTTCCAAATGTAACCATGGCGGATTAAACATACTTATTTTTTTAATCTGATTACACAATCCCAATTGTTACCCAGCCCTGTTGATTACTGACTGCACAGCATATGCTTGAAAGCGCAATTGTGCAGAGTGCCACAAGAGGGCACTTGGACAACAGTCACCAGTCTTTCCAACATAGACATGGTCTTCAACCGTGAGGTTGTACAGTTCCTACAGGTGTGTTGAAGCAGTGTTGAAGAATATTTAAGAATTTAGGACACTTAGGTTCAAGAACTTTATTACCTTAGTGGTGTGCTGGTCAGGACAGATGAGCATTGGAATAATTGACAATCCAAGAAAAGGTCATTTAACTTCAAACACAATAACTATAAACCTAGGAATAAGGAAATAACTGAAACAGCACAACAAATAAATGAATAGTTCTTCTAAGGTTACTATAAATGCATTTTCATGTACTCAGTCCAAACATTTTGAAGGTAGGATGAGGCAGTTCCACAGGCAATTGAACTATTGAGATAATATATTGTAATAGAGTCTGTAATGGCAAAACTTAGATTCTTTATTGTTAAGTATTTAAAACATAGTTTGTCTGTCAGATGTAAAACTGTTTAGATGTAATATAAGCACAAAGTCACTGTACATGTACAACCATGAAACTCTCCACAGCCATGTTATTTCCGTGATGACTAGAAGGTTTATTAGGTTAACTTAGTTATCGTAAAACTTCAGTTAATAGCCCGAGCTATTATTGGCTGAAATCACTGAAATCAATGGGCCTATATTTGGGACAGGCCTTTAATTCCTTTGGCACGAAACTGTTGCTCAGCAGAGATGGGAAATATAATCAAACTCTTTATTTGAACCAGTATGAATATTACCTGTATAAAAATTAGGCTTCAGGTAATATAGCAATTATGAATCATTAATTTGATCTAGCTCTGACAGACAGCGCCTTAGAGAGAGAAAGTTACGGCACTCGAGGATTACAACACCTGGCATACCGACACAACATTTCACTTTATCCTGCTAAAACAATACTCACAACTTGGATTCATTTTTATGAGAAACCCTTTTGATTCTTTTGACCCTTATAGCCTAAAGGACTATGAATAACTTACAGGGTAATGGAGGGATGGATATATAATTTGAGGTAGCCAACAACTAGGTTTTATACATCCCAAGAACTTCTATTAAAAAAAGTAAGTGGTTGGCAGCCAGACCAGGCGTCTAATTTGTTTGTCAAAATGTGTTTCCACACCGGGCTATTAAAAGGAACTGGGCGTTTAATTGAAGTTTTACGGTATACTTGCTCAAATTGATCGCATTATATCCATTATCTTTACTGTTGGGATCACTCTGTTTGAGTGCAATAGAAAACAGAAAATTGAAATGTATGTGTGCTCTCCTCCCCTACACGAACTGTTGCTCCAGCATCATGATTTGTGTGCAGAGGGTTAAGTGTAGGCTGTGATTTGGTGGAGAGACATTCATTTACCTAAATAATGCATTACACATAAAATCCCCTGCAAAACATTGCCCTCCTCTTATTGATCTAAAGGGAAAAAGATTTGTCTCCAAAGCCCGTGTTTAGACCCATTAAACAGCTTTCATTCTTTCACAACTCAATAAATTAAAGACTTTCTTTTCAGGCTAGTGAGATTAACAGATTCACAAATTCAGTTTCCCAGAAACATCATACCCTGCTATAAAATAAGTCAAGTAGTGTATAACTTTGAAATTATGATGTATGTTAGCCACATCCTGAACACCTCTATTGGCATTTGCAGAAACACTGATTTCAGTATCAGTCAGAAATAGGTATTTTTCTGTTTATAAAGTCCCAGATTAGTGTTGCTGCTGTGTTGTTTGGGAAATTACAGCCCTCATTATACTTGACCTCCTTCATACACTTCTTTGATCATCCAGTAATGCGAGTTCACTTTAAAAGCATCCGACTCAAATACAATAACAAGAATGTTCCTTTCGTTAAAACAAATGATAAAAATAAACCAGTCAGCAGGATTACAAATATTCATTTCTATTTTTTGACAATCAAGGACAAAGTTAATGCAGTCAGGTTTATATTTAATAAGATAGATGTTTTTTAAATGTGAAATAAGTGTCAAATAATCATAAATACTGCGACACTGACTTGCATATTTCAGATTGTTCCTTCCCTTCTCTTATTCCGCCTTCATCCCCATCAGCCTGCAACAATGCACCTTTCTCTTTCCTCTCTTTCTTCTCTTTCTTCATCATGCCGTTGCCTCCTCTTCCATCCTCAGCTTGTCAGTTAAGCACCATAGCAAAAGGTTCAGAGTCTGTCCAGGACTGCCTGCTCAGTAGTGTCAGGGTGTGCTTTGATGTAAGCAGTTCTTTATGGAGGTATTATATTTGATTGATGTGGAAACGTCTGACAGTACACTCTGTTCTCAGATATTTATTTGTGAGTCAATGATGCACACTCAGAAGCTGCGCTGCTGCTAAACAGCCCTCAGCCACCGACCTGCTGATGACTCCTGCTTTATGCTGAAGCCAAAAAACCCTTACATCTGCATGTTTTTTTTTACCCCAGACTCTGCTGGCTCATGTGCTTATCACTTTCTAACTACTCATCAGTCACGGCTGTGAAATTTGAACAAAATAAACATTTAGGCTGCGGTCACACAGCCATTTCACAGCTTGGGAAAATGATGTCACTACATTGTTGCCCACAAAAACTTTGACATTAATCAACATTCAGGTTTTTTTTCAGCTCTATGAATGAAATAATAAAAAAAATCAATTTCTTGATAATAATTAGACGAGTGAATCAATACCACTTGTGTCTGTAAGCTAATATGAAACAATAGCTCACATGTGATTAGCTTAAAGGCTAGAAGCAGGGGGAAACAGCTAGCCTGATTATGTCTAGAAACTCTTGTCTGCCAGCATCTCTAAAGCTACCTTTTTACACATTATATCCTGATTGTTTAAACTACATAGAAACACGTAAAAATTTGTGGTTTTACGAAGAGTTACGTGCTGAAAAAAACTTCTCGGTCAGGTGCAGTGACTTCCTGGAGTATTGTCATCGCACTGAAGTTGCCAAGAAGGTCTTACAGACTACCCACTTTACTGCACGACACCCCACCTGAGATCTTTTCCTAACCCTAATCATACTCTGTGCCCACAGCTAGACCTAATTGAGGTTGCTAGGCAACTAGGGGAGACCAAATATGCGTATTTCCACATGTCGAACTATTCCTTTAAGTACTCTGCCATTACCAAAGGATGCTTTTTAAAGATGTTGCAATGAGACTTTTAACAGGAACTGTGACTTGGATCATACAGTACATGACCATAAAAGATATGCCAATACTGAAAGGATAATCCAACAAATATCTGTATATGTGTGCGGAAGTTTTAGGCAATGGAGCAAAATTTTGGTGTTCTGGTTTACATTTGTAGTCTGATATCAACCAATCACGTTTGAGTGGCAGGTGAACAGTCTATGTAGAAAAGCAGAAGCCATTAGCTAAAATGCAACCTGGGAACCCATAAGCTATGGTCTGATGATGATTTAGCTTTTTAAAAGCTTCTTCTTTTTGTGTTATTGTTCTTTAAACCTGCATTCATATGCAGAAATCTGCTTATGGAGATTGGATGATATGAGCTGCACATGGAAGAGGAAGTCTTGGCGTGGGTATCTGCTTACCACACTGAATCGTTTGGAAAATTGGCTGTTTCTCAGCAGAGGCTTATCGTCATCAGACCCATAGCCAATGGATTCAGAGATTGCTGAGAGCATCATTTTGATAGTGTTAATATGTTTGAGAATTTCTAACTCATCATAATCTCAGGGTGCTTTCAGACCTAGAGTTGTCTTGCTTTGGTCCAAATCAGGGACTAATTTTGTTACAACGCTGCATAACTGCCTAGAGTTGGTTCGTGTTCTCACGGCAGCATTTACAAGCGGACCAGATCAAATGTCTTGTGCGAGAAAGCTGCTCTGCATTGGTCAGAATTTCCATGTGGGAAAAATCCAGGAAGTAAACCAAACGTTGAAGAAGAGTACACTTGCAAGATAAATGTGACACTTTCTAATGTCACAATGGAGGGACAACTACGCAGGTTGATTTTAGCGCTGCTCATCGTGGACTATATTGCTGTCATTGTTCATTTTAGTCAAACCATACAGTTTGAAAACGAGGCGCGGCTCCAACTAGAAAACAATGTTTTGATGCATTGGATGTGCTGAATGTGCATATTAAGGCAGTACAGGAGGAGGTGCACATTAATAATCCTCCAGGACTGTAACATGCTCATGTTTAACCCAAACAATGTGTCATGTTACTGCAGTTGGTTCAGATCGAGGTTGAAACACGTTCTCACCACAAACAAACTGCACCAGAGTTTGTTCGTAGCTGGACTGAGACCACCTCTTCAAGAAGGTCTTGGTCCGGTTGTTGTGGTGCACACCTGAGTGTGATTGCTGTGTTCACACCAGCCCAAATGAATCACACTTAGCGGGCAAACGAATTTGAGTTCAATTGAACTGAACCAAATAGGGCAGGTGTGAAAGCACCCTAAGTTTTGACTTGTATTGGTCAAAAGTTTGCCATATTTTACACATGACAACATATTTAATTCAATTTCTCAGTGACAAAATAAGCTTATTGTGTCAAGTAAAAAAAAAAGAAAACATCAAGGTTGATTTAACAAGCCAGTGTGTGTAGGATTTAGGGGCATATATTAGCAGAAATGGTCTATAATATTCATAACTATGTTTTCATTAGTTTGTAATCATTTGAAAATAAGAATCATTGTGTTTTCGTTAACTTAGAATGAACTGTTTATATCTAGGCTACACACGGAGCAGGTCCTCTTCCACGGAGTCCGCCTTGATGTTCTACAGTAGCCCAGAACGGACAAATCAAGCACTGGCTCCAGATAGGGCGTTCATGTTTTCACATCCTTCACCATAGTTGTCCCACACACTTGTTACATGGGAGAAGTTTCACGAGTCAGCTGCACAAAACACCAGTTTTTTCCTTAAGTATGACACTTAAGACGTATTTTTTCCTAAGCTGAGGGACATACTTAAGAGTGCTGCACAGAATCCCTTAGACGGTTTGCTTAGTTAAGTAAAAAGATTTTAAAGTAAATACTACAGTTTCCATGATAACCATTTGTTTGCTTGCACTCAAGCTTGCAACACCTTAAGTCTTTTGTGCAATGGTTTAACTAACTTTAAGGGATTCCTTAAGTATAACACCAAGATAAGGAGAAAACCTAAAATACTTAAGTGAACATTTTAAAGAAAACCTGAAGGAGAAGATGTGTTTTGTGCAACTGATTATATTTTAAGAAAGCCTTAACAAGAAAAATCTTAACTTAAGGTGTTTTGTGCAACCCCACTGCTAGTAGCCACTAAATATCTGCTTAGTTTTTTTGACTGGAGGAAAATTAGAACATAATAAAAACAACCTATACTGACATGGACTTGAGGGTAAACTGTGTAACATCAGATCTCACAGCAGTTGGTCGGTTGATTAAAACATAATGAATGGGGTCGTTAAAATCAAGGTGTAAGATTGACAAACTGATAAGATCCCAGTCATGCTCCGTGAGGTTAACTAAATTTAAAGGAGGCGCAACGGGGATATTCCACTTGGTTAATTTCCTTTAGTCTCTTAATGTTAATACAGTCAGTTCCCCGGGGCTCCTCAGTTCATCTGAGATGCAGGGCAGGAAAGCTCTGACCTTGGCCAACCTACCTACAATTACATACACACACTCAGCAGCTGACATAATGGATGCACATACATAGTCTCACGGTGACAAAACAATGCACTCTGCCTCTCCATCTTTCTCTCTCATCGACATTCTCCCAAACACACACACAAACACACACACACGCACACACACACACACACACAATCGCCCACCCTCGTCCGTCTGAATTAGGACTAATAAGCAGGTGAATTGTCTGTGGAGGTTGAGCCATTTGCAGTGACCTTGGCTAACTGTGGTTTGCAGCGAGGGTCAGGCACACAGGCAGTATGAGTAAGTGGACTGTGTGGGCACATTTTGTGTACAAATCAACGCAAGAAGAATAAAAAATCATACTCACCGCACACCACAGGTCTCCCCGCAGAATTGGTGGTCTGATTAGATGTTGAAGTGACGAGCTGCATATATTTCCATCTTAATGATGCAAAACTCCTTTTCAAGCTACTACTACCTTATTGCCTCGAGCTAAAGTTGCTAATACCGCCCATGTGTTTTGTGACATGTTGACATAGACATATTTGCTAATTAATACATTAATTAGCTGCACTAATGAACTCATTCGCTTCGCTGGGTGTGTTAAAGACATCGTGGTAACAGCAGAACAACAGGCAGCTCAAGTGTTGACTGCAGTGAGGAGCAGGAGGAAATATCTGCTAATGCAGGCTGAAACTTTGGAGAAGAGAAAAAGCTGATTATACCCATTTCTGTTTTTATACATACAAAAAAATGTTCATATAACTACTCTTCAAAGCTTTCTGATATGCAAAAGTAGTCATCATTGGAAAAGAGAGAACCCAATGGACTATGGAGTGTTACTAATACCCCTTTTCCACCAAAATTAGTGGGTGTACATGTTTTTTAAACAGGAAAACCAACTGAAAATAGGTAATAGACTTATTTCCCATTTCCAGTACACTAGAGCCATGCACACAGCTCTGCAGCAGACGAGTTGTCACGTTCGATGTCATGGACAGGCCAGAAAACAGGTTCACAAACAGTAGAAAGCAGCATGGAGGCCAGTGAAAATGTTATGGTGGTTACTTCTTTTTATATATCTCTTACGAATTCAGTCTCTTTCAAACTCAGACTAATTTGGGTCTATGTTGGAGCGCTGCTTGGATGGAGACAGATGGTATTTTGATGGCTCGCTATTGCTTCTCACCAGTAAAGGGGCTAAAAAAACCACGTTCACCTGGATGTTGTATTTTCATCACTGCTGATTGGATCCAGAGCCGATGAATACCCGTGACTCATTTGGCCTGGGTGTGAATGCAACTGTAACCTTTCCCATTACATACAAAAGCCAGATATTAGCAGGTGTAAGAGTGGTTTTTGTGCAGTGAGAAAGGTCTAAAGCGCTCCATACAGCCGACTCTCAGTGGGTCAGGTTCATCTGTGCTAGTGACTCCTTTCACATCAGCACTGACCTGAATTCTTTGAAGCTTTGATCACTGACATTGGAATGAATTCAGTATTCAAATGCTCAGTTTGTATGTTTATACATATCTCTCTCCCTGTCTCTAGATAGATAGATAGATAGATAGATAGATAGATAGATAGTAGATAGATTACCACAACATCTAAATAGCCCATAAATCAGTCATTCTCAACTAGGGGACATTTAAACTTAGTGACAGTTTGTCACTCTGACTCACTTATATCTAACGTCAGTCACCAACACACCAGCACCTCCGAAACTGGGACAGTTTGACCACACATGACAGGAAGGTCAAACCTCTGGAAAAATTTCGAATTTGTGAAGATGGCCTCCAAAAATCAAGTGCCAGATCTGCCACAGAAAACTGGCATATCATAAATCTACAATGAGCTCTGCAAGTCACCTGAAACTCTAAGTTAAGCCGTAGTCGTCTTGCAAAGTTTTCTTTGTCCTAGCTATCATGGCTAATGTGACTACAACCTGCATGCTAACAAAGTGGCTAATTGTCACATCATTAGGCGCAGCAACTTAAACTGATGTTTCAAAAATGTCCAAGTCATTTTGAAGCTTTGAATAATCATGGATATTTCTCGCTCCACTTCCATTGCCCAAAACTAGGTATTCAGAACAGCTATTTTTCACATACAAGTAGTGTGTATTGATTATAGCTGCCTTATACCCATTACATTATCTTACTATATAATGACGAAAACTCTGTCTGTGGGTGTGTCTGTCTGTGTCTCTGTTTTCAAGTTTTTCTCCTCACTGACTTGGTCAATCCATGTGAAATTTGGCACAGTGGTAGAGGGTCATGGGAGGATGCGAATGAAGCAATATTACATCAAGGGGGGTGCTATAGCAACCGATAGAAATTGCAAACTTTGAATGGGCATATCTCATGCCCCGTATGTCATAGAGACATGAAACTTTGCACAGAAATGCCTCTCCTCATGACGAACAAATTTGCCTCAAGAACCCATAACTTCCTGTTATATAGATTTTCCGCCATTTTGAATTTTTTGAAAAACACTTCAAATCGATCACTTCCTAGGAAGTTTGACCGATCTGTATGAAACTCGGCTAGCCACACCTTTCCCACTTTTAAGTCAATACAACATATAAACACTTTAACTGTCTGCCTTTCAACGTGCTACCTCAACTACTAATGTACAGTTTTAGTCCACTCACTATCCCACTATTGGCAATGGTACTACTGTACTTTCAATAAAGCAATCATACTATCAAATTCACAAAACCTCTGTCTGAATACATTGCTCTTCTTAATGGGTTCAGTTGACTATTTAATTTGCAATTTCCTATGACCTGTATCCCAAACACACACCATGTGAAACTGTACGTGGGCAACTGTGCACTCAATGGGTATGGACTAGTATCTGTAATTAAAGAAAACTGCATTAGTGTGGTAGGTATAGTCGTCTCTGAGGTAGAGATTGTTTTAACACAGAAAAAGGAGGAGGACAAAGAAGCTCAGTGTTACAACACTTAGAGCGTTCAGACCTCTTAAAGAAGATCAGTCATAGGCTGTACACACATATATCATATGGCTTCACAAGGTGAAATATGGGAATAAAGAAGGGATTAAAAACATAAAACAAGACAGAACTTGCTGACTTGTGTGAGTGCGCCTTGAGAAGTGATTTAAAAGATTAAAGAGATCTCACTGGTGTGAGCTCCTCTGGCAGGTGTTCAGAAGTTTGACAGTAAAGGTCCGGTCACCCTCCGCTGCAAGCGGGGTCATTGAAACAGCTGCTGCTCCGACTCATGTGGGGATGAAAGGTCTGAAATGTTGCTGGTGGCGAAAGTTCTTTTGACTCAGTAAAAATCCTTTTTGATATATTTTGCTACAAGAAAACATCGGCAGGTCATCTCAATAAAGGATTTAAGATGACAAATCTCTGAAGAGGTCTAAATACAGCTCACTACATTGCTGAATCTGTTTTCTTAATTGTCTTATTGGTAGAGCTTCAAGTCGCATTGAGCATTTTTTCCATGAATTCTGATTAAGTTCAGCTGCAGGTAACTGCTGGCCTGAAACATACAGCAGGTGTTTGTCAGAAGTAGGCAGGCTTGTCCACTTAATGGGGCATGTTGACCAAAATGGTTAAGTCAGGTCAGCAGCTGTTAATTGTGATATGTCAGAATGGAATGACCCCTGTGTGTCAAACATGCAACACTTGACTGTCTACCTTAAGAACATCCTGTAAAGCTACTGAGGATGCTGGGGTCCCATTGTGTCATTACCTGTGTTGTCATCTGCATAACTATGAAAGACCAGAATAATCTCCAGCAGCAGAAATTTAAAGGTCCTGTGTGCAGAATTTTTGTAGGGAAATATATTGGCAGAAATGTAATATAGTGTAATACATGTGTTTTCATTGGTGTATAATCCCCTGAAAATAAGAATAGTTGTGTTTGTGTTACCTTAGAAAGAGTTATTTATGTAAGGTTTACAAGTTAAGTTAATTTGTGTTTTAGTAATTTATAAAAAAAAAAAAAATTTAAAATTATTAATGACATGTGTGTACTCCCAACAAAAGTAACCCAACTGCCACACATCAAACCTTAACGATAAATTTACATCTACATAGGGAGCGTCCGCCATGTTGCATTGGCATGTTTCTACAGTAGCCCAGAATGGATCAATCAAACACTGGCTCTAGATGAAGCCATTCTTGTATAGATTTTGTTCTATGGCAACAAAATCAGTTTTTATGGTGATGCAGTGGAAAGTCCAGAGAGGTCTGTTGTGGATGATGAGTTGATATTTGGTCTAATAGCTAATGTTCTAAACTGTGTATCTATCTATGCTCATGTATGAAATTAATGAGGAAGTATATGGCTTTAGTATGCTGTATGAGGCGTTTTTTATTTCAGAACACAAGAGGAAGTCACCCTTAGAAGCAACACTTTGTTCTGGTTAAAAGCTGCATTGGTGAGCCTGTGTCAGTGTAATAATCAACTACGCCAAAGCTACACTTACAGTCAGGAGGAAAGAGTCACCTTTGTTGGCAGCAAAAAACAGACAATTGTTTAAACGCTTTCCCTTTTTAAACAGCACTCCAAAGTGCACCGAAGTCTGCAAAGTAACAAGTTTTTTGATAGCTTGGCAAGAAAAGGCAGTTTAAAGATCGAGTGTAAGAATTCAGGATGTTTCTCTTCATTTATTCATTTAAATGTTTCAAGTAAAGGTTGGACAATCTATCTGAAAGGGGTTATGATAGGCAGAATACTTTAAACGCTGAACAAAGTATGCACAGAGAACGTTTTTGTGAATTTTGCTCAGGTGTAAAATGGTTTCTATTCAGAAAGGTGAATTTGCTGAAAACTGCTACAGGGCTTTCTGGGGTAGTAAACACAACACGCCTGAGAGTGAAAATCTGGCACCTTATAATCCCCATGTCCTATTTCTTTCTACTTTTATGTAACACATCTGTTTTTTTCCCTTTCTTCTCTCAGAGTGAGGACCTTCCCTAAGGATTCAGCCTTACTGGGCAGGGACACTGTTCGGGCCCTGATGTACTACGCCCTGAAGGTCTGGAGCGACATCGCGCCTCTGAACTTCCACGAGGTGGCCGGCAGTGATGCAGACATTCAAATCGACTTCACTAAGGCCGACCACAATGATGGATACCCCTTTGATGGGCCAGGGGGCACCGTGGCACACGCGTTTTTCCCTGGTGAGAGGTTCACAGCTGGGGATACACACTTTGATGATGACGAGGCCTGGACCTTCAGATCACCAGGTGAGGAGCTTTGCTTAGGCGCCAGGTGTTGTGCGCATGTGTTTGAATAGGCATGTGTTATATTAATTAGTAAAGACAGTGCGTGTCTGAATCAGAAGAAGGGGGAGAAGATGGAAGTATGATGGAGAATGGGTATGGAGTGATATTCTAGGAAACATCTCATCAAAGCATTTCATAGAGACTTCCACAGCACTGTAAAATGAGGAGAGACAGTCAGTGTCTCGTAAACTCAAAGAAAATGAAAAAGAGCCTGAAAACTGTTTTGAACTTCCGTGCTCACCAAGACTTCTATATCCAAAACTAGAACGCTGACTGCATTTTGGAGCCAAGCTGTGCGTCTACCCCTTTGTTCATGCTCCAGATTCTATAATTAATATTTAATTTGTTAGAACTATGAATATAACATACAATGGCTTCAGACACAGGACTCAGAGTAGTGACTAAAGCAGTGGTGGTTGTTATCACAAGCTTATTAGGAGGCATTACAGGCGTCCTTTCATTTTCCCCAACCGCCATAAACAAACAATCTACTCTAATACGCCTCTGACACCCATGAATTCTTGTTTTTAGCAATTAAAAAAAAGAAATTGAAGTTGACTGATATTGATCCCACTTGATTGCTGAATAAGGCCATGGGGTTTTCAGAAGAATTGAGTGTGTTGTTTAGAATTTCTTAACAAAAGATTGGATAAAAAAAGAGACAAATGCACCCCATTATTAGTGATCAAAGTATTTCTACCTGACAGCAAAATGTTGCCTTCGATTTATGGCAATAAAAAGCTGAAAGGAATATCTATCAGACCTCTAAGTAGCACTATAATCTGTGTTGTCAACTAACAGCTGCTCCAATGACAATTAATTAAAGACTGATTTGGACACAATAGCCCCTTTCACATGCACTGGAAACCTGTAATTATCTCAATATTACCCAGAGGAGCTGTATGTGAGCATGCAAATGTCGGAATCAGTTGGACCGGACATTAAATGGACTTCACTCTGCCAGCTCCCCAGTACAAAGTCTGTTTAATGTCCGGTTGAGCCCATGTGTGAATAGAGCAGGTCCAGCGAGTGGGCGTGTTGATGGTTTCTATCAAACTAGAATAAAACAAACATACAAGGGTAAAGAAGAGGGGTCATTTACACAAAGACAGCGAGGGCAACGACTAAAGGGAGAGAAAGCCGATGCCGAAATCATCAGACAAATTCAATGAATGGCAAGAGATTCTGTTGTTTAAGACCAAATTAAGAACCGGTACCTTGACTGCAGTGTAATTTGCGTCATTTCCTCTCTTGCACGCTGTTCCTAGACACCACCCCACTCCTAAACCAAATGAATAATTTCCTTTAGAACGTGTCTGACACGGCTGATCCCCCATTGTGTGCTACATACGTGAAAGTTAGCCAGCTGCTGACTGAAGCTTCATTATTGGTGTACAGATGTATGAGTGGTATCAATCTTTCCATCTTACTCTTCACAAGAAAGCTAATAAAGGTATTTCAAATTCTTCCTTTATATAAAGAATGTGATTACACCTTCCAACACTGTTGAGGTTGTCATTAAGGGGGTGTTTCACACCAGGGACTTCGGCTTGTATCCAAGTACACTAGACCCCAAAGTCCAGTTCATTTGATTAGAGTGAACACTGGGTACCTTACCAGGGCACGGTATGCAGATCCGTGCCCAAGTCCACTTTCAAAGCTTGAGTACCATACATACGAACTCTGGTATGGTATGCATCAGGGTTGAACACCAACGGGACTACAAGATGTTTTGAACTTAATTTAAAGCAACACTTACCTTTCTGGAAATGTTATGCTTTTCTTTGTTTAAGTTAAAATGCTATTAATAAGCTGATGGCACACTAAAATGTAAGTGAATTCCACCAGAGATAAAAACTCATAATTGTACCATTCTCATATGGTTCTAAGAAAACTCCGACCAATCATTGCAATGATTGGCCGAGTGTCCTGTCTGTCTTCCCCACGTGGAGGCCTCCGACCGACTGACTTTCAAAACTTGGGGTTGCGTTTGACTGTGCAGGACAGATAACATTATGTTTAGTTTGCTTCTAATGGCTAACGTTAGCCTACTTCAGCGTGGGCTCTGAAACATTAACCTTATCTTCCTTGTGTGTTTCCACTTACTAGTAACGTTAACGCTACTATCTAACGTTAGCACTGTAACCTTATTCTAAAACTCAGTCATCACTGACTCCGGTTGAGTTTTGAAACTCCGGGGTTGCTCCTCCTCCCGCCAGGACCAGAGCTTTATCTTGTTGCTCCGGCATTTCCCACTGCTGACAATCCCTGGGACAGCAGTGTCTATCTGTGCCGCCCTTTTCTACATTGTTGCACAACAAAATTATGACATAGATGATGATGCAAGTGTACTGGAAAGCTGAGCGGCAGGGGAGTGGAGAAGGGGGCAGCTGTACTCGGGCATAGAACAAATCAATTGTACCTAATATGAAAATGCCCTTTATAATGACCCATGCAAATTGGGCACTTATTTCTTACATTTTCAACAAAAATTATACTCATGCGTGCAATAACATGATGGTCACTTGGTTTTAGACAGATAGGACACAATTCTTCATGGCACACAGTCCTCTCATGATTGTGACCAAAACCTAAGGCTGAAAAATAAGATCCTCAGGGGTGTTACAGGCTCACTTTGTTGTCCTCATCCCCAGAGATGGAGCTTAAAGTTTGTTGCGAGGGTGTGGATGACACTGACTGCACCAGCTGGTGAGTCTATGATGCAGGCAGGACCCGTGTTCATTTCAATTCTTTTGCTTTTGCCCTGGTAAAGCTGTGAACCATATGTTACAGCTGCTCAATCTGCTCCAATTAGACCTCACAGCAGGCCGCAGCAGTGGCAGGACATGATGGCATGATGCTGTCGTAGTTTACAGAATCATCTGCATAGATTTGGCTAATGGGAGCAGGGCAGTGGCGCGGGCAGGGGTCAGAGGTGGGTTCTTGTCTTGACCCCAATCTATTTCTCTCTTCAGAATCTTTTCAACATGATGGCGAGCGATGATTTGAACAGGAGTAAAACAAAGAAAATTCTCTGTGTGAAGCATTACGTTTCCAGTCACAAATTGCCAGATGGAAGCCACAGTGTTAAAAACTCAGCCTTCACTGTGAGCGAGAGTGAAAACATGCCGGCTGCGAATCATCTTACCTTGTTAGATGTTTCTGCTTTCAAGGTTACTTCTTTTACTCACTGCAATGAAGGGCGAAATGTACATCAAATAAAACACATCAGACTTTTTCATTTGTAAATCAGGCATCTGCCTCTTCCTCTCCGGCTGCTCTCTGTAAAGGCACTTAAGCCCTGTGTTTCTTTTGGCCAATCGATGCCAATAAAAACAACCCTGCACTGTACACTGCTGCCTTGGATTTTGTTAGAATCTTTTAGAACAGAAGTAGGATTTATGTGATTTTAGATATAGATAGTAGACTACTGACAACATTATTTGCACGCTATAAAAAACAAGATATTGATCCCCTCCTTGAAAGTTTTGCCTGTGCCCTTGTGATCTTTGCTATAGTCTTACTTTGAGACCAAATGCCTTTAGCGATTTGGGACTTCACTCTAGGCCAAGGCCCTTGCTAATTATACAATTTCAAATCTTAAATGCACTAGAAATGATAATAGCAACCCAATTAACTCCAAAGCAGTGTGGTATTCAAATGTTTCAGCCTGACATTTAGGTCATTACACAGCACTAAGAATGCACTCACAGTGATAAATGACCTACTGCATGCAGCACCTATGATGCTGACTCTGAGTTGTAGCTCTACTCAGTCTGGGTGCAGCCTGTGATTCTATCATAGTAAACTTCTTTACTTCTTCGTCTTTTTCTGTCTATCAAACCTGCATTAACTGTTTTTTTTTTTGTCCAGTTGGGGGCAGTGCAGAACAAAGCTATAAGCACAGTTCTGACCGATTAATACTGTCAATAAATCAGTAAAAAAAAATACATTAAATATAATATACGCTATGGGGGGAGATGATAAGACAGCAAAATCTGCTGCTGCCCAGGCTGAAGTCGTACAATGCCACTAAGCGACGCCATGAAGCTGCTCCTGGTTGTCAAGTGTCCCTCAACAAGCTAATAACCCAGAGGCAGACATGGACACCTTTATCAGAGCGGTCAGGTCAATGTCTGCCCAGTTAGCACAAGCTAACACAGCAGCAGTGGCTAACATCTGACACAAGCTGTTAAACAGTCTCAACAAAAACACCCCGACATGGAAATGGCTCCACTCTGTCTTTAAACCCGATACATAACATTAGCCATGTGATGCCATTATTTAGCCCACTTCTTTCAATTAAATTCTCCAACAAGATAGTGTTAAACTTGTCAGCGGGCTGTTTGATGCTGAGCAGCTTGCATACAGTGGACAATTAGAGCCTTTTCGTGGAAAACAGATGCAGGCTGCAGCTGAGTAAAATACTGATGAGAGTATCGAAAATGACACAAAACAGTGAAGTTGTGGCCCTTTAAACCAAAACAATAATACATTTTATTGATAGGCGCCTTTCACGACACTCAAGGTCACCTTACATGCAAAGATAGAGAAAATAACAGATTTTTAAAAGTCAATGAGAAAATGGTAATAACATCACAACCAATAAATACTCAGCAAAACAAGTTCCAGAGGCAGGAAACAGAGCAGCTGAAGGCTCTACACCCCATGGTGGTCAGGTGGGCTGGCGGGACAGTGAGGTGGATGGAAGAGGAAGACCTGAGAGTGTGGGTGGAGGTGTAAATGTGCAAGAGTTTAGAGAGGTATAGAGGAGCGAGTAAGAACTTTAAGTCAATGCGGTATTTAAGCGGCAGAGTCCTGGACCAGAACTGAAGTTTGTGGATACCTGAGAGGCGGGCCAAAAAGGAGCAAGTTACAGTAATCAATACAAGATGTAAACAGGGTGCAAGAATAGCAGTACTGTGCAGTGAGAGGGATGGGCGAAGGTGGTTAATAGTAGCCGAGAGGAAGTAAGTAGATGATACAACGAAGGGGACCCAAGACAGAACCTTGAGGAACACCAGTAGTACCTGGAAATGGCTGGGATTTGAAAGTTTTGAGCTGGATAAATTGAATACAGTCAAATAGATTGGATTCAAAGCAGTCAAGGAGTGTGCCAGTTATTCCAATAGAGGCCCACCTGTTGAGGAGAATGTTGTGAGAAATGGTGTCAAGGGCTGCACTCAGATCAAGTAGGATGAGAATGGTTAAGAGTCCGGAGTCAGCTGCCATACGGAAGTCATTTGTGATTTTAACCAACGCTGTGGTAATGCACCAAGGCATGCAGGAATGCCCTCAACAAATGTAGGGATTGCATATAAGTGTTAGCTAGTGAACCTGGATACAAGTAATATAGGATTTAAAATGTTTACAACAATGGCTTTGCAAATGATTTATGGGGAACAGAATGTATTCAACACTTTTATTGGACCTTAGGGATACACTGAGTAGGTTTTTTGAGAAATATAACTTTTCTTTGTTCACAAAAAACCCACAGTTTGCTTTTAATATTAGAATGTTGATTATAGCAGATTTAAAGATGATTTAGCATGCTAGAACTGTAATTTTATACTGAGACAGTTTTGGTGAATTCTCGAAGAGAAGTTTATTGATACTGAAAAATCCAAAGAAATATTAATTTGTCTTCACTCTATGTGTTGGCTTTAGTTTTCCTCTTAATGAGACCATACTGTACCTTACAGGCGTGTTCCCAGAGTCTGTCGCCCAGAAAAAGCAACAGGTTGCATCCTTTATTGTTCCTCAGCGTTTACTCATTGGTGGTTTGGAGCCAGATGCGCCCGCATGTTGATTGTCGCTCATTGTTGCAAACTGAAAATGTATTAATTAAATTTGGACCATTGATGTGACAGTCCCACATCTCCTGTTTTGTATAGCAGCCATCCAGTCTGTTCAGTAGCTTAAAGGGTCGTTTTTCTAGAGCTGCCAACTTGCCTAATTTAACACACTAAATATTCACAAAAGGAGTTGATGCAGACTTCCATTCCTCTCAATTAATTTTTGACATGACATAATAGCTCTTTGTATTTCGCTTTGCCTTAGGCAGGCCAAAATCACAGAGAGTGAAGTGTCTCCAAACACATACAAACTAGCTGAAAAGGGAAAGTTACATTTAATAAGAGAGTCTGACCAATACATTGGCATGGGGGATATTATCAGCCAAGTATCTGTCTTTTTTCCCAGTGGATAAGTAACAAAAAATTGCAGTACACGGACGCCAAAGATATGATTGAGGTAATTTAGAAACATTGCAGCAATTACATGGCTTCTCCCCCAGAGAGCACTAAGAAGTTTATTTTTCAACCATAAAATGTCCCACTCAGTACATATTTTAGTCAACATTCTCTAATTCCCAAATAGAAGATACCACAACTCCACAGCATGAATAAGAGTTCAAGAATCTGACTTTAATTTTAGTTTCACTTCTCGGCGCCTAGATGGAGATCAATAAACTTTGATAAATATTTCAAATTGCTTGAGGTCTAATTTTCATTTCTCTAGGTACCTTTTTCATATATTTCCAAGGATCCAAGTCTATTTCTCCTCAGAAATATTAATACTACGATCAGCTTCCTATTTGAGTTTTAACGAGTGAAGGTTAGGGTCTGAGCTGCACTGGAGCATGGAATAAAATTGCTGTAATCTCCAATAATCTAGTGGCTAATGGCATCCTTACTGTAAGGGTAGAAAAGGTAGAAAAGGAAATATGTGGGTCAACTGTTGCTGCAGATATCACCAGAATTGATTTTCAGGGCGCTCACAAATTTACTGTAGTCTTGCAAAAAACAAAAAAAGATCAGCCACCACAGGATTTCTTCTGCTTGAACAATTCTTGTGTAAATATTGAGACCCCTTAATGTTTATCCTCGGCCAGTGGCAATATGTTGTCTCAGGTTTAATGAATTCTAAAATATTCAGTGCACAGTACCTGACTTTGCCGCTACTGTTTTTGCATGCAACTTTACTCATATTTAATGTCCAGTATGTAGGATTTAGGGGGATATATATTGGCAGAAATTGAACACAATATAATAAGTGTGTTTTCTTTTGTGTATAATCACTTAAAAATTAGAATCGTCATGTTTTTGTTACATTAGAATAATTTGGATTTTTGCATTTTCATGTCAGCCATTGTAGTAAACAGCCACTCAATGAGGAGTACCATCAGAAAATCACTAACTTTTAACGTGAAACTGCTTTATTTAGTGTCTTTACCGGTTTAAATCAGGGAAACCATTTGAGAGAGACCTGCATAGATAATCCAGCTTCCAGTAAAAGCCTCCTTATCTTTCATACGTTCATTCCCTCCTGAAATTTTATTGGGGTATACAGTATATGACGGTATTAGTGTGCGACACTAGTCGTTCAGTTAGTTGGTCAACTATTCCAACAATCATTAACTCTGGTTTGGTTGAAATAAATCGTTAATTCACAGAGTTAGATGTAAATATATGTTTTTTCCCCCCTTATCTCTCTATGTGCTGTTTCTGGCCGGCTGTTTGCAGTCCTGTAACTCTATCCCCACCACTCTGAGTCACAGTGTCTGTCAGCTCAACTACCTGTTCTACTAGTAGAGACCAGAGACTGACCTCTGGTGGCACGTGCTGTGCACTGCATACAATTGGTTTAATAGAAAGAGGAACGCCTGTATTTTTGATGGCATCGAGAATCATACTGTGGGGATTTTCAGATACCCTGGTACACCATCATATGGTGATACCAGCCAAGCTTATTGGGCACACGTCAGTGATGAGCCAAACAGCATCAGAAAAATACGTGAAACTGCTTTATTCAGTATTTTTACCTGTTTTAATCACTTTATTCACTCTGGATGTTTTGGAGAGGAAGAGACCCCTGTGGATAATTCAGCTCCTGGTAAAAACCTCCTGAACAATGAACACTGAAGGAATCCTGGAAGAAGTTCAGCTAGGTGCAATCTGTAATCCTCACTTCCAGATACAACTTAATCCTACACACTGCTCCTTTCGGTATGTTTTACCATTTAAATGATAAAATCCAACATATTTTGTGACAAGTGATATAAATTGCAATGGGGGTTGCTGAAGTTGTTGTATCGTCATCCACTCTCAATTTCCCCTACATGCTCATGGACAATTTAAGTAAATGGCTGTTTCCTCCTATCACTTTGAACGTGTTTTTGCCTGCTTTAAACATGGTTAAAAAAAAAGCTATTGCATATCTCAAATGTCCTGATAGAAATATTGATTCTGGCGTCTTTATAGCATAAGGTAATACAAGGTCACGAAACTACAAGGATTCACATCAAATGAAAAAGATAGCCTTCGGCTAGTTGTGCTCCTGCTTCTTTCCATCTACCGTATTCTACACCGTCCTTATTAAACTTTTAGTTAAATGCTGCAGGCTGTGTTTGTAGCATTCTGGGTACATCATGCTAAATCCAAGGTAGAGGTACCCTTGAATATATTGTATTTACTGTGTGTCAAAGTAATGAGATTTTTTAATACAATATCTTGTGATGCTCTGAAAACACTTCAGTTTGTGGGATTTGTGTTACTGATCTTGCAGTAATATCATTTTTGCTTCTGTCTGTTTACTCTGAATGTCACTTTCTCTCCCTCTCCGGCTCTCTGTCTTTCTGCCACGGATGTCTAACTCAATGAGTCCCGTTCATCCACCCAAATCTCTCCACTCTGACTTTGTCCGCGGGCATAAGGTTTTTTTTTTGCCTGTCAACCTCAGATGGACTGTAAATACGATGACATGGTACCTACTTTGTTCTGAATCCCTGTTCTCTCCCCCTCAATCCCTCCTTTTATCCACCTTTCCTCTCTGCGCCATGTGCTCCTGTAGATTAGAGTTGGCATTTGGCTTCGGAATATCCCAGGTGTTGTAAGCACAGGTGCGTGTCTCCAATTGTCCTTTGTCTTTTGACAGAGCACAGCACTGAGATGTTCCCGAGCCGAGGCCAACATGAGGTTAACAGAATGCAGACTTCAGCCTAGCCACCAAGGAACTCTAAGCTAGCTTGGCTCGACACGCTAGCACTCACATTTTTGCAAATCTAACTCTCTAAATCCCAGGTTTTGTCTTGCTTAACAGCGCCAGACAAGGAGTTTTTGGAGGCTTTGCCTTTTCTTTTTTAGTTGAACATCGAGGGAAATGTGCTTTAATAGCCTGCAGCCTCTTTAGGTGTCTTTCCGCACTCAGGTTTTGATTGGCAGCCCAGGGGCTAAGGCAGTATTACCATAGTTATCTCACTACACCACATGCCTAACAGCACTCACAGCCACCAGAGCTGTCTGTCACGCCTCTTAACTTGCAACCTATAGAGTTCACTCATAAAGGGGATAAACATGCAAACAGGGGTTGTATTGGTTCTACAAAAGACACAAACTTCGAGCAGCAAGGGGATCTCTGTAAAAGCTGAAACTGAGATAGAGGCGGTTAAAGTAAAAGCAATTGATGATTTATGAAAGGCACTAATACTGTCTCATGTTTTGTGTAAACCTTTATTATCATGTCTAATTGTGTCCGCTTTAACAATATTTGCACGTCTTGCTTCTCTCTGTTGTTTCCTCTCTCTGAACCAAAAGGGTGCTGATTAATTTTTGAAACGTCGAGAGCGAGGAAAGAGGAGCTGTGTCTAAGATTTTGAGTGTGCAATTTTCTTGTAAGTAATTTACTACTACGCTGGACAGGAACGATTGTGGGGAAGAAAAATGTGCTGTGTGCAGCATTCTGTAGCTGCTTCTTTGATTGAATTGACTGCTCACCTAAATAACTCCAGTTTAAAGGATGAGGAGAACAAATTCAAATTGGACGGTGTGTGTCTTCCTGTTTTATTCCTGTTCCAAGTTCCAATATGCATCATTACAAATGCAAGTACATCAAGTAATTATTACTTTTTAGAACAAAATTGACTAATGTCACTTACCAGAGCCATACCATTTAAGTATGTGCAGCTAAACAGGAAAACACATAGAAAACAATACAAACAATGATAAAATTTCAGTCAGGAACGCTCTCTCGTCATAGATTTAAACATTTATTGCAACAAATGGAAATACAGTTATGCTTGGCGCTGATGGCTCCACTCTAAAGATACTCCCTGGATCGGACATGCAGCATGCTAAACGATCACAGGGAGCACAATGGGTGCACAAGAGTGGCCCCAAAGCAAGACATAAAACACCTTTTTAACCTTTAAGCCATGTTAGGACTCTGAATTTAGAAGGTGGAGGCCAGGGTGGAGAAGGCAAAGCTTTGCCAGCAGCAGTGGTTCGTAGCAGCATTGGTGTAAATGGACTGCTGTGATGTAAGAATGGGCTGTGATTGGTGTTTGACTGACTAGAAGCAATGATCCAATCAGCTGGCTGTCGAGCCCAGTCTCACTCAGAAGTCCTCAATGTCCAGCGCTTGGGTTGTGACATGCAGCGCCAGAAACCAACAAAAAAGGCGTCCTTTAATGTTGGCATGATTCATGGCCGGTTGCCGTTGTAGGCGCCAGGCGGCAACAGGGGGAAACACAGTGGGATAAGGATGATGGTTAAGGCGACAAAAGTCCAAGTGAGGCAGGCAGGAGGGGTTGTGGATGGGTCCAACAAACACCAACTTTCACCCGAGAGAGTGGTGTTCATCCTGTAAGATTATAAAGCTAAACCCTGTTCTTTTTTCCTAAACCTAACCACGTGTTGTACCAACGTAGTGCGCTCATTTTGAAAGACGCTGTATATAAATGTTAAAGTTTCTGTGAAAACGGAAGTGTATTTTGAAAAAGGACAATGCATGTAACAGGCAGAACTTGACATGGTGTCCCAGTACGTCAAAAACCAACACACCCAGGGTACCTTGCACGTCGTATGTGGACGTGGAGAGCCCATGACCAAACGTCAGTATGTGACGATGAACTAACCCAAAGCTTCATATTCTGTTTGTGTAAATAATCTTGTTCAGTTTACAATATATATGTATATATATATATATATATATATATGTACATATATACATATATTTATTTACGTTTATGTTTGTTAATAATTCCTGTTTATTTAACTATATATTTGTTAATACTATTGTTTAAATTTCTTATATTTTCACGTACCTTTCCTCTCTTGCAAGGAGCACCTGTAACATAAATAATTTCCCCTCAGGGATCAATAAAGTATTTCTGATTCTGATTCTGATAAAGATTGCACACCCCCCCCCCCTTTTTTTTTTTACATGTTAGAAATGGTCCCATTCATGATCCGTTTTTAGCATGTGGAGTCCTACACATTGATATAAAATGTGTAAAAACATATTGCCTGATCTCTCTCTCTGTCTCCTTCAGACTCTCATGGGATGGATCTGTTTGCGGTTGCAGTCCATGAGTTCGGTCACGCCATCGGCCTGGTCCACACTTCGGCCATAGAGTCCATCATGAGACCGTACTACCAGGGTCCCGTAGGAGACCCTCTGAAATATGACCTCCCCTATGAAGACAAGGTCCGCGTTTGGCAGCTCTATGGTAGGAGAGAACATTCATCCACTGCTCCATGTGTGTGTGTGTGTGTGTGTGTGTGTGTGTGTGTGTGTGGGAGGGACAGAGAGAGAAAGAGCAATTGCTCCGTAGAGCAAGGTTATTGATTAATGAAAACACAGATTGAGTTAATTGGACCTCTTTATGGCACATGACCTTATCACACTATTGACTGATATAGAGAGTAGCAGTGTGCGGGGGAGAGACTAATGATCACGAAGACGAGAATGAAGTGCAGGAAAGAACGCTGAAGGCCAGGACTTTGAAGGAGGGAGTTGAATTAAATTAAGAAAAAGCGCAAAGATGCTAAGACAGAACTAAGAGTAAGCATTTCATGCTATATATTTAATGTTATATTGTGGTGCCATGAAACTAAACGAGGAGGACGTGATCCAAAAAATCAAGATCAGCGGGATGTCAATCGGCTGTTATAATGGCAAAAAAACACCCTGCACAAGTTCGCAGAGCACAGTCTCAATTAAAGGAATACTTCACCCCCCAAATGACCATTTGTATATCAGTTACTCAACCTGGGTTACATTGAATTCATTAAGTACACTTTGTTTTTCTCACATGCCTCTGTGGTGAACAAAGAATCCAAAAATGGAGAAAAGTTTTGATGAACTGAAATTATAAGGGTCCATGTGTAACAACAGCAAAACTATATCAAATCCATTTACAAACAGTAAAATCCAAGTCTCATATACAGTCGTATGCTCAGTACTTCCCAAACACTTTTGCCTATATGCTCAGGCATAGACAATGCAGAAGTGTTTTAAATTTTAGTGAAAGTGCATGTGTTTGGGAAGTACTGAGCATACGACTGGATAAATGAGACTTGGATTATACTGCACAGGTTGTGTGGGACTTTGTAAACACATGTTTTGATATACCTTTACCGATGTTAAACATGGCCCCCATTTGTTCCAATACATTAACAATTTTCTCAGCTTTTGGATTGTTTGTTCGCAGTGTAGATATGCAAGCAAAACAAAGTTTTCTTCCTGAATTGATTGCAACAAGGTGAGTAATTGATACACAGGTGGTCATTTGGGGGGAAGTGCTCCTCTAATTGCCTTGTCTTTCGAGTGTTCATTTGTTCTTTAATTACACATCCTCTCTAGGTGTCAGAGACTCGGTGTCCCATACAAATCGACCAGGCGACCCTGCCCAGACGGCTGAACCTCCCGTCCTGCTGGATCTTCCTGAAAACAGATCCACCCTCTTGTAAGTAGAAGATGTATTGTCCTTTTAGTGCAACACAAACAGCTCGACTGTTCTGGTTAGCAAACGTCTATTAAAGACAGAGATAGTATAACAGTCAAAATGGATATGTACATATGGATATTTGACAGAGTGGTGATTAAGAACAATCCCCACAGGGTTCATCCTCTGTGGACCATTAAAATTGGCAGCTATGGACCATGAAAAAATATGTAATTTTTGAAATGCTGAGCCTGAAACTTTTACACGTTTATCTTAGCATTACATTCATTCACCTACTCTTTGTTCTCAATTTAGGGACTATATGTTGTGGGTTCCAGAGTGCAATTTTTTTGGAAACGCATTACGCTTCCAGTCATTAGCCATGTGCGAGAAAGTCGACCATCACAACAACAATGGTGGATTCCCGAGCTCTGCTTGTGCTGCTCACTCTGTTGAATTAATCAACGCTTCCCCATCATAGTATAGATTTTCTGTAGCAACTCCACCTCGTCGTCCGTCTAGACAAACGCTTGTGCAGTTGGGCATTTTGTTTGTTTATACATTGCCGCTCTGAAGAAGGAAGAGTAAGCGTCACACCGCCAACTACTGGCCTGGCATGTATACTGCAGCGTTTTTGGTCATTTTCGCGGATCTGTGTGCACGGCGATTGTTATAAAAACGTCGTCTAAACGCGGAAAAGCGAAAATGAGACACAATTCTGTTTCCAGTGGATCGTTTTTGTGTAAACATGGCCTAAGTATGATATTGTAACTGACTCTAAGGGCATCACTGTAGGTTTTGAGCATGAAAGGTGTGACAATAATAATAAAAACCTTTATTTATACAGCACCTTTCAAATCACAGTTAGTAGTGCTGTACAATAAAACTAAACACATTTTAAACACAAGGAGAATAAAACAAATAACATGTCATAAAACATCATCTAGTAAGAGATAAAATAAGGAAGACCTAAACTAAAATCAAGAAAATAAATGGGAAAATCAACAAGATAACGATAAAATAGACAGACAGCTCAGATAAAGTCAGGATTTGTTGTCCCATAGGAAGTATGTTTTTAGGAGAGACTTACAAAGCCAGTGACTGAGACAGCCTCATATCCTTGGGCAGGTCATTCCAGTGCCTCGGGGCCCTGACTGCAAAAGCTCTGTCCCTTAGTGTTCAGCCTGGACTCTGGAACAAGCAGAAGACCTCTGCCCGAGGATCTCAAACTACTCAGAGGTTCATTAGGGTCTGAAAAGTCATCTGGAGCCATGAAGAGCCTTAAAAGTAAAGTAAAAAAAAAAACAGACAGCACTTACCAATAAGTACAGTACTTTTAATATAGTGGATTGCACAGCAGCAGTCAAACGGATGCGTTTCAGCTCATAGCCATCCCCAGCGTTAAATGGTTTGTGGACGTGTCTCCCTTTTAACAGAAACCAACTGGTTCAGGTTAACATTAAAAAAGATACAAATATAGACCATCCATAAATGCAAACCTCAGTGATGCATCGAATAGTATAAATATAATAGAACTACAAAAGCACTCAGAGAGTGCAGACCTCCGCCAAGTAGGTGATATTCCCTCCCCTCTGCATCAGATTTTGCAGCCTGCATCACATTTAGGTTATTTGCATCACTATCATTATTAGGTTATATATGCCTTCACCATGGAGACACTGTGGTGTATTCATTTCATTTTTATTTTGTACCAACACAGAATATAATGTTTTTTTTGTATTTTTCACTTTCTTTTTTTCCAACACAGAACATTAATTTCGACTATAGAATTACAATATTTAGCAAGTAGAACGAGACGTGCTTTCCAGTCACCAGATGGTGCTATTTTCACCGTCTTTAGAAATTGGAATTGCTGCTGAGGCTGTCAGACGATAGACTTTATTTATTATTTTATCCACTTTGCTTCAACCGATCACCACCAAAATTTCATCATCTGTTCCTTCTCCCATTATCCACCTTTCCTGAAAATTCCGTCAAAATCCGTTCATAACTTTTTGAGTAATTTTGCAGACAAACAAACAGACAAACAGACCAACCCCGGCGAAAACATAACCTCCTTGGTGGAGAAAATCTTAAAGCACAAGCTTTAAGATTTTCTATTTTCCACTATATTAAAAGTATTAGTGAGTGCTGTTGGGTTTTTCTACTTTGCTGTGATTTTATGGACCGGCACCCAATTAAACAAACAAACAGGGAGCCAGTATAAAGAGGCTAAAATTGGTGTGATGTGGTCGACGAGTTAATCATACATTTATTGATCATGTTTGGCAAACAATCCAATATGGAAGCTAGAAATATGGGGAAAAAAACAGTCAAATTGTATGATTAACTTTTTGGACTGGAATAATATAGCCTATGTTTTTCCCTCACTTATTATGATGTCAAATTATTTAATTCTATTGAACACAAATCTGATTTTCTGACTATGTCATCATCACATCTGCAGTATTTGTATATTTAACTGCACATTTCAATGTCAGAACAAATCACTTAGGACCATTAAAATCAATATAAAATTTAATCACAATGTGTTCCATAGTCGTAAAGTTATGTCACTGTGGACCACAGACTTGGACAGACCCACCCTCAATGTGCAGCGATGCAGCACGTCAGTCAGACGACTCAGCACATCAACTCTAAGTGAATTTTGAGTGATGACCTGGATTCAGTTCAAGAGTCTCTTGTCTGCTATTTCAAATGGTTCTGCACATCAAGAGCCGGAGCATCAAACTACAGTATCTGTCCTCCCCACCAGGAAATGTCTTATTAGTATGGCCTCTATTTTGCTGAGACCGTGGCTCTGTATATTGTAACACTTTACATCAGATAGCAGGGCCACAAGGGCTTATCCATACATTTGAACACTGAACAACACCTTTCGTAAACTTGCCATAGCTCTAACCTTTAGATTTTGATACATTAATTATTATCAGGCATAAACAGAGGCCAGTTGCTTTATCAGAGAATTAACTGTTCTCTGATCGCCTCTTAAATTAATAGGATCAAGCGAGGGCAGCTTGCTTAGGGAGCGATCAAGCTGTGTTTCAAACTACACTGACAACAACACCCAGTGCTTCCTGACCTCTGTGCATTCACTCACACTCATACAAATACTATGATGCAGTTTTTAACTAAACAGGCTCAGTGGTGTCGGCCTTCCGCTGCCCTCATTACTCATTTTTTCACCACCTCCATCTGGCCATGATGCGTGGAAAAGCTGGATTATGCTTGACGTGGGTCACAAACGCTGACCACTAGGCAGCGGTGTCGTGTTAATAGAGCTCTGAATGGGGATCTTTGTTGATAATGCGAGGGCTGGCGGGCTCCCACTCACAGTGGCAGCCCTGTGGTGCTAATGGCTTCGTCATTGGCAGGCCGGCCACGTCAGTGCTTTAAATCACTTATTAGCCCAGGGGATAAATGCACTGGAGGACCTCAGCATGTCAGCGTGATAGCATTTCACCTAATGTTTAGCCTATTTAATAGAAGGAAAAACATGCACATGCATGCACATATTCACACTGACTCAGTAGGTGGGTGCAATTACCACTGTTGTTTTTTTGTATGCAAATGTCTTTGACTGATTTGGGCTTTTTTTTGAGTGCATGCCTTAAAATGAGGCTGTTATATGAAAAAAAAATAGGTATGTATGTATATAACCTCAAACACTCAATGTTCAGAATATGAAATTGAATTTAATACATTCATGGGCAGAGTGTGTGACAATGGGCCACTGGGTACAGGTGTGCAAACGGCCCCACCACCTCTCCTTTGTGGCGGTTATGCATGTTTATAGTCGTTTTGTGCCTCTTTGAGTTCATTTTGTTTCTCTCTCGGATCATTTTGTGTCATTGTTGGTCGTTTTGTGTCTCTTTGTAGGCATTTTGTATCTCTTCATGTTTGCTTTGTCCCTTTTTGTAGTTATTTAATGTCTATTTGCAGTCCCTTTGCATGTCTTTGTGGTCATTTTGAGTCTCTTCCTGGTCAGTATGAGTTAATATGAGTGACATTTTGGGCCCCCTCGGCCTGTGTCCGTTTGGCCCATTCAGCAATCCATTCATAAATATATTCCTTGTCTACCGACTTCTCTTTCCTCCTTCCTCTAAATTTCCTCCCTCAGGCTGGCACGAGACGCCCCAGACAGATGCACCAGTCACTTTGACGCCGTGGCCCAAATACGAGGGGAGGCCTTCTTTTTCAAAGGTATTCAAGCCTTAAAGGGAAAAAGTGAACGAGAAAGACTGACGGACAGACAGATAAACGGAGAGTGACAGTGAGGGAGAAGAGGGAAAAAAGAAGTGAATGGAGAAGAGATAAAGTGGAAGAGTAAGAGACGGGGGCTGGGCACAGTGGTGGCTCCAGCGATCAATACAAAGCCAAGTCATGTGTAGCTCCCTGGGCTCGTATCACAGGCTCACACACCGTCACATATTCTGCGGGCTCAACAAAATGGTCCTTTAGGGCCCAGACTGTTTTGCTGTATACTTGTTATCTGCTGAGCCTGAAATGGATCTTTTTGGGGCTTATTTGCCAGCATGACAACAGAGCTTTCATTAGCCAAATATGTTGAATAAAGTCTTATTAAAATTATTTCTCTAAACATAACAGTACATGATGTTTATTGGCTGAGGTTTCCCTTCCTGCTAATTAATTACACCTCTCCTCCTGAGCACAACATTTTCCAACAATTTCCCAATATTTTCAGTCGCTGGTGGATAAAAGTGGCCAAACATCTCCTTAAATAGGAATTTAAAGTCACTTTAATAGTAATTGTTAAAGCTACAGTTCACACCAGCCCTGTTCATATGAGGGATGGGTATGAAACTGTAATGGGATTACTGCAGACACACACAATGTGTCGTAACTAACCACAGCTTTTCTGGAAATAGACTTTTATAATAGGATATTGTGAAGAAGTTCCGAGCCTTACCCCGTTCCTGTCTGTCATAGGAAAGTACTTTTGGCGACTAACAAGAGAGAAGCACCTGGTGTCTCTTCGTCCGGCTCAGATCCATCGCTTCTGGAGGGGCCTTCCCCCCAACCTGGACAGTGTGGACGCTGTGTATGAGAGACCTGGGGACCACAAAATAGTCTTTTTCAAAGGTACAGTATCCATCTGATTCCAGTTTTCTCTTATATCTGTCTGTGTGGCTTTATTTGACTGACTGATATCTACTCCATATCAGGCTGGGCAATATATCAAATTTTATTTTTGATTACGATTTTGGCTTCCGACCATTATGAAAACAGGATAATCAAGATAAAACAACTATTGTGCACAGCTTTTTACAGCCCATACTGTTGCCAACTTGGCTACTTTCTCACAAGATTTGGCAACGTTTCTTCTTCTTCTTTTTTTTTTCTTTTTTTTTTTTTTTTTTGCTTAATTTTTGTTGGTGTTTTCAGGTTGAAGGAAAAAAAGGAGGGGGGTACAGGGGTTGGTGAGAGCCACACAATGGTACAGAACCATAGACTGTATAAAAATATGGACGTAGTCACCCTAACGTCACCCATTAGTTTCTGAAGAGTGGGTTTGAAGCTCAAAGTAGCCGGCTCTGGCCGTCGCCATCTTGGCAGTGCCTGACTCTGCCCAACTCCCGGCCAATCAAAAATGGGCAAAGAGGCGGGCCAAATGAAGCCTGGTTGATTAAACACGCCCACCTCGCTTGAAGCTGCTAAGTTAGCTAAGGCTAACAAGCTAGGCCAACAAGCTACTCTACTTTGGCGGCAGTAGCTCAGTCCATAGGGACTTGGGTTGGGAACCGGAGGGTCGCCTGTTCGAGTCCCCAACCGGACCAAAATATGGCGCGTGGACTGGTAGCTGGAGAGGTGCCAGTTCACCTCCTGGGCACTGCCGAGGTGCCCCTGAGCAAGGCGCCGAACCCCCCAACCGCTCGGAGCGCCTGTCATGGACAGCCCACTCTGACATCACTCCACTTAGTGCATGTATAGGTCCAGTTTGTGCGTGTGTGTTCGGACCTGTGTGTAATTGACAAACAGAGTGAAAATTTGAATTTCCCCTCAGGGGGATTAATAAAGTATATAAAATTTTAATAAAATAAAAAAAAAAAATAAAAAATTGGCTAGCCCTGTGGTGTTGGCTGCTCCCTCTCATGCTCCTGCTTGGTGCAAGCTCCCTCACAAAACAAAATATCCAAAAGGCACAAACACAGCTGAGAGGTCAGGTTCGCTGACCTGCGATTTAGCTGAGATGGCGCCTAGCAGACAGCCAGCGGCTACTTAGCCACCCGTGATGGCGCCACCTGTCACTCACAGTGACCACGCCCTTAATTATGCGCAACTTTAAGCCTTAATAAAATTTAAACGGATGAGTTACCCCCCGTACAGTTGTCATGAAAGGGGAAATTAGGTATAGAGACCAAAACAGTTCTTTGTACCAAGCTGTAAACATGTTTATTTCTGCTGTAAAGTTGAGCATTTTAACATGGGGGTTGAAGGGGATTGATTCGCTTTTGGAGCCTGCCTCAAGTGGCCGTTCAACGAACTGCAGTTTTTGGCACTTTGGCATTGGCTTCACTCGTCATCCCTGGAGGTTGCCGCTTGTACAGAACAGGGTGTTTCAACTAACCAGTCAATAGGTTACATCCTTTTGGGTATATGGTCCATTTTTTCCAACATTTTCTATATTGATCAAGTCGTAGTCAGTCGCTAATAATTGCAATCCAATTGTCCTTTGATGGTCGGCTTGCCTGTTGCCACCTCTGTGTGATGGCTTTCTTGGTCACAGCCAAAAGTACTTTGTAAAGGTATTTGTCCTGGGTCAAGATATTGTCCAAGGTTTTGCCCAAGTACAATATGACAAAACAACAACTGACTTCTGTTCCAAAGATGTTCCTTATTTCTTTGTAAATCTCTTGCCAATATGGAGAAATTACTGGGCATCCCTGGAAAAATATGGAAATGGTCTGCCATTGATTTACCACACAGCCTCCAGCATTTTTCCGGCCCCTGAGACCCCTGTTGTATAAATTTCAGTTTTCAAGTCACAGAATATCGTAGTTTGTTTTCCAGCAGAGCTCCAGCCAGGATCTTAAATTGGTGGTCCTAGAAACTTTTCTTCTGAATGACTTTATTTCGAAATAGTCTAGTGACAAATTTAGCGACTTATTCAAACCATCAGGGAAACAAGCTAAAAATATATCCCAACATATTGTATTGTAAATTATTCCCATGCATGCTGTTCAGAGTAAGCACAGTCCATGGCTCTGCTGCCAGCAGCTCAGGGTGTCTCCCTCAACACTCATGCTGAGTTTATTTTTATACATTATTTTATTTATCTCTTTTTTTAACATTTATTTTTTTCACTTTTGCTTTTCAGTTGAATTATATTTCAAGTTCAAGAAAATCCACTGTTACTAAAACACGGCTGTTGTTTGAAAGTTCAATTAATGCATGACATTTCCAAAGTCAATGAGTAATCATGCTAAATAATCATGATCTCAATATTGACAAAACAATGGTGATTATGATTTCTGCCACAATCAAGTTGTTTCTCCTTTTAATTCTGACCTTTGTGTCCACCCTCTTCAGGTCTAAAGTACTGGGTATTTAAAGACAATAACGTGGAGGAGGGCTACCCCCGTCCAATCAGTGACTTTGGCCTGCCCTTGGAAGGAGTGGATGCAGCTTTTGTTTGGCTGCACAACGACAAAACCTACTTCTTCAAGGACAACCACTACTGGCGCTACGATGACCACCTGAGGCGTATGGACCTGGGCTACCCTAAAGACAGCACGCTGTGGAAGGGGCTGCCGCCTCAGCTGGACGATGCCATGAGGTGGTCCGATGGTGAGTCGCCTTGAAAATCAACACTAAACACTGCTCGATGTGAAATTACAAAGCTCTAGAGCTGGGTGTCAAACTCCTTTTAGTTCAGGGGCCACATACAGCCCAATCTGATGACAAGTGGGCTGGGCACCTCAAGTTTCAGGGTAGAAATGTGGGACTTTTACTTGGAATATCTCTAAAAACGGATACATTAAAAATACTTGCGTTTTGTGTCTGTATGTTGGAATAATCTTTTTAATTTTTATTTTCAGCAACCCAAAAATCAAAGAATAGAGACATTTTCCTCACAAGTTAGTGGTATTTAATTTATAAGGGACACCTGTGATTAATTTTACACTTCTTCTGAATATAATCCAATTTATCGTATTTCCATAACGCTGTGTGATTTTTGCAACACCTTATTTTGGAAACCGAATGTAGCTAACTTTGCTGAGTCTGTCGCTAGCTCGCCCCGTCAGCTCGATCTAGGCTGTTTGAAGGTATTATTCAGTGTAACACATATTAATGTCAGTATACGGATGCACTACAGTTGTAGCATTAGCTGATGTGCCCATGGAGATTAGAATGACTGGCGGCTTGACAGCAGTTCATCCTGCTACATTACTAACTGTACTAACTAGCTAACGCAACAATCAAATATTATAAGCATGAGTGACCTGACAGTTGTCAGCAGCAGAATTATATTAGACTTTTACTGAAGGGGAATCATTGTTTATTAACTTTTCAGTGATGTATTTTATAGTTTGCAAATACAGCTATGAGCACACCTCTTGACTCTGCTCCACCGTCTCAGCTGTGATGCGCACCTCGGTGCCAGTGCTGGTGCTTAGAGTCTAGTAATGATGGGACCGCTCTCATTTCCAATCATGCCTGACTAGTGCTGATGTAGTGTTTATTTAGTAGTTTAAATTTTTCTGTTAGGCCTATATGCTCCATCCATCCATCCATTCATTTTCATCCTCTTATCCGGGGCTGGGTCGCGGGTGCAGCAGAACAAGCAAAGCACCCCAGACGTCCCTCTCCCCTGCAACACTTTCCAGCTCCTCCTGGGGGACCCCGAGGTGTTCCCAGGCCCGATGACGTATGCAATCCCTCTAGCGTGTTCTGGGTCCGCCCTGGGGTCTCTTACCAGTGGGACGTACCCGGAACACCTCTAACAGGAGGTGTCCAGGAGGCATCCTGATCAGATGCCCAAACCACCTCAACTGACCCCTTTCAACACAAAGAAGCAGCAGCTCTACTCCGAGCTCCCTCCGGATGTCCAAGCTCCTTTCCCTATCTCTAAGGCTGAGCCCAGCCACCCCATGGAGGAAACTCATTTCAGTTGCTTGTATCAGCGATCTCATTCTTTCACTCACTACCCAGAGCTCATGACCATAGGTGAGGGTTGAGACATAGATGGACCAGTAAATCAAAGGCTTTGCCTTTCAGCTCAGCTCCCTCTTCACCACAACGGACTGGTGCAGCGCTTGAAGCAGCCGCACCAAACCGCCGATCCATCTCACGCTTTGTATTAGTACAAAGTCACAATGTTTATAATGCGCCTGTTCAGAACATGGTGGCTTATGTTGGTAATTGTCATTTTTGTGCTGGTTTATTGTTTCAACCATTAAAGATGTGGCTGTTACATTTCTTCAGACCAGCTGTATTTTTTATTTTTACTCTGTATGAAGATGTGGCATTGATTTCTATTCTGACAGAATAGCGCAACAGATGTCAATGAAGGGATGTAAGAATAATATGAGAAGCTCTAGAGCTGATGAATCTAGCGCAAATGACTAATGCAAGCATAATCATGACTGTTGTGAAGTCATCTGGAGGGCGGCGGGTCGTTCATTTGACGCCCCTGCTCTAGAACTATGAATCTCTGTACCTAAAAGGTAACATGACTTGTAGAACAAACCAAAATTTAAACACAACAGCAAACAGAAGTTTCCCCATCAGTGGAAATCCATTTAAAAAAGGAACCAGCTTTATAGAGTCTTATGTGGCTTATGTGGCTCTTAAGGGAACTGTGAAAGTTTAGGGAAAAATTTCATCACTCAGGTGATCTTTACTTGGACTTTAGACAACATATTTTATATGAAAAATATGCTTAATAAAACTGTTGGTGTGGACTTTGGCAGGAGTGGACATTATTTAGGCCTGCAGCAGGAGCTGGCATTTCCACTTCTAAAGGCTGCAAACAATTAGCTTACCTTATCTGAGCATAGATATTAATATTCATACCCATATTAATACTTGTAGCTTCATTTTGGAAGCTTTTTTGAAGCTATTGATGTTTTTTACCATTCATAAGAGAAAACAGTACCAGTAAAGTATTTAATCATGCAACTAAACACTATACACCAACTGCACACACACACACACACACACACACACACACACACACACACACACATGTTAACACAAAAATCAGGTTCTTGGTAAATATGATGTGTATATACAGTATAACAAATAACCAGTGACCCATGAAAAGTGAGCTGTGATTATGGAAAATATACAGCTGTACGTTTGCCTTTAGGGACCGAGTTTCCTGACAACAAACTTTCTAGATTACACACACAGAGTCAGTCTACCAGAAAGAGGCTGTAAAACTGGCATCTTGGCTTGCCAACAACAGTCCTGACCTTTACACTGCAAACACAGTAGAGAGCAGTGTTGGGTGTTATGAATCCACAAGCTGGTTTCCCCTTATTAATCCATGCTGCCGCTGTGAGCTCAGCGAAGACGGTCAGATTCACGGGGAGCACGCTTTTGAAAAACACCAAAATGGGTTGACAAGATTGCTAATCTAAGCAAGGAGTCTAACAGAGAATGTTCCTCCTGCATTAACCTCAGGGAAATCAATGTCTCTTAGTCGATTCTGATCTGGTTCTACAGATGCATCGTCTGATGTGACTGTGCCTCTCCCTGTTCCAAGATAAAACAGAAGTTTGTCATTTGAGCAGTTAAGCAGCCAGCCTGCAGTTGTCTTCCCTAAAGACTATGTAAAGACTGCCTCCCTACCTGAACGGCACCAGAGCAACAAAAAAGCCAATGAAAGAAACTGTCAATTTTACCGCTTTTGGCAACCTAGCATTTTACAGACTGCCCTCTGGCGCACAGCTCAGTACATCCTGCCTCGCACTATCTGCCTCCGAATCACTTAACTCCCTGCAGCCATCAACCTCCTAAGATAGAAACTATTCAAATATGCAAATGTGGACTAATTTGAGCTACTCAGACTAGTAACATGTCTACATTTTTTTCTCAGTCTACCTGCATGTTGTGTCTGCCGTATTGTGATTTGACTCCCACCTCTTATGTCAGGATTGAATTGTGTTTCTGTCCCATGACGGAGCAAATGTATAATTTTACTTGTGTACAAAATAGCACAAATTATCATTTACCCATGCTGAAATGTAGTTGCCAGATTTTAAAGTTGCAAAAATCAATATTTAATATCAACAATGGATCAAATGACTACTTGTAATGTAAAAGGTGTCTTTCATAGTGACAACTCCACACAGAATTTCAACAGACTCAGCAGCTCCTGTCAGCTCTGCAGAGCATTTTAGCATCTTTCAGCACATTGTCATGGTTTTACAGCTCACAGCTTTACTGTTTGATTACACTCACAGCTCTCATAAAGTATCTTTTCAGTGTTTTTAGTGAAAAAGCTCTGCAAATCCATTACAGTACCTGCCCAGCACCAGACTGTAAACAAAGTTAGTGACTAGCTGGTGAACATATTCGAGAACTTTGCTTTTAAAGATTTAGATATTTCCCTCAGGAGATTGTTGATCCTAGCTGACATTGGGCGAGAGGCGGGGTACACCCTGGACAGGTCGCCAGACTCTTGCAGGGCTGACACATAGAGACAAACAATTATTCACGCTCACGTTCACACCTACGGTCAATTTAGAGTCACCAATTAACCTGCATGTCTTTGGACTGTGGGAGGAAGCCGGAGTACCCAGAGAAAACCCACGCTGACACGGGGAGAACATGCAAACTCCACACTGAAGGGCTCCCCCATCCCGGGTTCAGACGCCCCACCCTGGGTTCAAACCAGGAACCCTCTTGCTCTTCTCCTCAGGGTACTCCGGCTTCCTCCCACAGTCCAAAGACATGCAGGTTAATTGGTGACTGTAAATTGACCATACGTGTGAATGTGAGTGTGAATGGTTGTTTGTCTCTATGTGTCAGCCCTGTGATAGTCTGGCGACCTGTCCAGGGTGTACCCCGCCTCTTGCCCAGTGTCAGCTAGGATAGAGACCCCGTGACCCCTAACAAGATAAGCGGTTACAGAAAATAAATTGTGGTGTCAGAAACAACATAACAGTCATCAGTTGTGGAAACGTTAGCCATTTTCTCCATGACAAGATCATGATGATGTAGAATGCGTTTACTGTACCTTCATAAGACAGTTCTTGCCTATCATGTGGCCTTTATTGATTTTGTTTGCCTCATCTGTGTGAAGCTGAAGTGGGCCCAGACTTTCGACTTGAACGATGACGGTGCCTCACTAATTTTTTTCCCCCCGCTGTCTGCACTGTCCGCCATTTTACCCATGAGTTTCTTTTTCACGACATGTTAGTTGACATCTGTTTACCTTAGCCTCATTCATTTGATTAACACCACCACAGGGAGTCATGATGTAGTGACTCTAATAAATTAAATTGGCAAAGAGTGTCTGCATGTTTTAATTAAAATATTGATAGATGGTGTCAGTGTTTCGATAACGTATAGCAAAAGGAACAAATATGATTTATGTCCGTATTGATATTTTTATCTTACTCCTACTACAAAGGTGTGTTCAAAGGCACCGATTTAATCATACAAATCATACAATCATGTGATCCTTTGTTTTGAGTGGAACACAAAAAAATATCATTAAAATATATGCATTGATCTCTGGAGTATTCACATGCCCTGAGCATTAGCACATGACAGTATTTCTGCTTTTTATTCTCACTCTGCTGCCCTCAGCTTTTGCATTCCCTCCTTGGATGCCACTCTGGGAATAACAGATGTTTTATCAGGCTCCCATGTTGTCTCTGCTTATCTCCACTTTGAGCCTGAACTGTTTGTTCAACTTAAATGTGTGAGTACCATCTTCACACAGACTGCAGCCTGCAGTATTTGAGCTGATTGTGGCTCTCAGTGACCACAGCCAAGACTTCTTGCTTTTTCTGAGTGTCCTGCTCATCTGTGGTCGCTGAGTGGTCGCTCATGACAAATGCTTCACTGTGGCAGCATGGGCACTGCCTTCTGTTCATATGCAATTAAACTGGTTCCAGAATATGATTGTGGAAATTTCTGAGACACATCAGGGAAGAAGTGGCAGATGGACGACACGAGTATTGTTCTCTGCTAACTGCCACACATTGGCTCATAGTTTTTATGACATAAGATCAATCAATGACCGAGACGGTCCTTCCCCATAAAACAACACCACAGGTCATTTGTAAAAGCAGCTTATTACCACCCATATTTACGTTTGGTGTAGGTGGCAACCTCTAGTGGCTGTAGTAGGGCCCAGTAGTGACGGAAGCAAAGGAGGAAGTGAGGTGTCACAGTATAAAAGAGACAGAGTCCGTGTAGGGAAATGGTCGGGGTTGACAGACGATTCAAATAAACAGGACTTTGACCCAGGAAGCCAATTCGTAGAGGCCCCCAGGAACAGCTCTGGGCTTTAAAGCCAATTTCACATCATGGCCAAACTGTGAAATTACAACTTCTAGGTCCATCATGTGATGCTATGGGGCCTAAAATGACTTTTCCCCATAGACTTATATTGTGAAAGAGGTGTCTGTAAATAGATACATTTCTCCTGCAAAATGGCTCCCTTCACTATCAGGATTTGAGCCACTTGGTTGGATAACATTATTTCAAGTCTAGAGCCACACCACTGAATTATTTCATCTTCATTAAGGTTTGCGGAGGGCTAAACTGCAACTTAGCCAGAAAAGTCTCCAGTGTGCCTGCTATGTAGGCTCTATTACGCAGAAGGTTTCGGTAATGTCGTACCTGCTGGGAAGTAGACCTTTATGGCATAAAGAATTACTGAACAACTTTATGTTGTCTCATCACGATAAGTATGTAAAGTTACGCAAATATGGAAGGTGACGACATCCAACAATGATTCTTGTCCTTAACCTAACCAGTAGGGGCGTTAATTTAGGGGGTCGTATTAGAGAGTAGAAACCATAGATAGCCACAGTGACATCGACCATTGGTTTGTAGACTCATGCTTTGAAGCCTCAATTTCAGCACTTTTTAGCATCACCATCCTGAAGTTTTGGAGCCAGAAGTCAACAAATTTGGACGAACAGGTGGAGCTGCAGAGGACCGAGGGGTGGATCTTAAGGAGAGTCAGTGGATACTATCTGCAAATAGCAGCCACACCCTTAATTATGCATAACTTAAAGTCTTAATAAGATTGAAATGGTTGAGTTGCATCAAAATTCACCCCCTGTACAGTTGTCGTGAACAAGGAAATTAGCCATAGAGACCAGGACTGTTTTTTGTACCAGGCTGTAAACATGTTTATTCCCATTATAAAGCTGGGCATTCTAACATGGAGGTCTATGAGGATTGACTCTGTTTTGGATCCAGCCTCATATGGCCATGTTAGAAAACTGAGCACAGCTGATCTCAAACAGCCCAGTCAACTGATGGAGCAGCTGATTGATGGAAGGGAGTCAGCTGATAGATCACATGATTCCTTTCTATGCAACCAATTGGTGAATCTTCATTCGGGGTGCCCTATTTAAACTGCTCTGGCCTGCCTACTGTTGCTGCTTCCTCTGCAAGCTGCTTTGCAACCTGCCTCCACCTCAGCTCCTCCTTTTCATGTTGTGTCTGACTTATCAATGTCATTTCTGTTTGTCATTGATGCTGCTCTGTTCTGTTCCTGGAGGGTCTTTGCTGCCGCCCCCCCCACGCCTCAGGCTTTCCTTGTTTGCAAGTGGAAGGGCAGAGAGGAGTGCTCTCTCCGCCTTAGGCTTTCTGTATAGGAGGAAGAAAGGCAGAGGGGCCCCAGATGACCTTTCAAACCTGAAACAACTATATGACCTTGTGGGAGCAATACATTTGCAGTAATGTAACTGATCTAGATGGATGTCTTATCTGTGTCATAGGATATTAATATCAGGTCTCAGTTCCAACACACATTTCACCTGCTTTGTTGAATCTTTCTAATTAACAAGTTGGGGTGTTTGGAGGATCTAATCTACTACAAGTAGCATTCATGGAACATTGGTGAATGTCAACATTAATGATAATGGGAACATTCAGAGTAACATACCCTCATAAATAAAATGTTTACCCTACATTTAAGATTTGTCCTCTGTAATTTCCTCCATGTACAAATAATGTCATAATGTTCAACTCGTCCATATAACAGAGCAATCATTAAAGAAAGCCCAAGGTGATAATCATGTACAACAATTTAAATTAACAACTGATACACCAATTAAATGCATTAGCTCAAATGCACATTTAGTTTATATTATTCAATTAGTGTGGGCATCGATGCATGTATGTCCCTCCCTTCTTATCTATCTCTCTCCTTCACCTCCCCTTTAAACCCTCTCCTATCGTCCCCCTCTCTCTTCTTACTCCTCTTCGCTCTCCGGCTGGCTTTATAGGAGGAGGCGGTGTAATGCAATCATTACTGGAGCATGTCACGCCTGAATCTGCCATGTCAGTAATCTTTACAGACTGTGTGCATCTGTGCCTGTAAAACACTCTGGTCTTTTACTTCCTATAAAATATCTATAGTGCCTTGTATAAAACCCAAGCATATACGTGAGAGTGAAAATGTGTGTGTGAATGTGTTTGTTTGTGTGTGTGTGTGTGTGTGTGTGTGTGTGTGTGTGTGTGAGCTCACAGCTGGCCTTGTGTAATTATGTGTGGCATTAACATATTAACCATTATGAGGAGTCAGCGTGTGCTGAAAAATGAAGTGCAATGATAATAAAAACAATGAACTTCTTAGAACCATAGTGTACAAATTGAACTTTTTTTCTTTTTTTTTAAAATGTATTTTCATAGTAAACATGTATGATTTTTATCTCTGGCCAATTTCAATATTTCTCTCACAGTTAAAAGTTGAAACGCTAATTAATTAAACTCACTGAGATTGAGACGCCATGGTTAAATAGGAATAAACTGAGAGCCTGTTTCATAACTTGATTTAATCACTGTGCAGCATAGGAGGTGCTATAAGACTTAATTAGTCACAAAATATGATGTTAATCAATAAGGCATCTGTTATACTGTCAGTGAAAGTGTTGAATTATATTAAAGGTAATGAACACAAGGGCCATTTTCACACCCACGACAGATTTTTTTCTTCATTGCTTTGAGAATTAATAAACAAATAAACCCATTCAACTTCATAATATAGGGATAATATGTTCTGAATGAAACCACTTTAACCCTGTCAGTCCCAGCAGAATACCAGCGTTAGGTTTACTGTTTGAAGTGAGATTAGCAAATAAGCTGATGATGGCATTGGTCTAGCTGTCATTTAACATATCATAAAAGCAAAGTGAGCCAACATGCTTGGTTGTAGCTGTTGTATGCATGTTGTCATGGCAATCCAAGCACTATTTGGTGCACATTTGGTTGTTTCCCATTCTCCATTAAAAGGGAAGAGAATGAAAGAGTTCAGTGAAGGCCCTGATTCACCAAGCCGACAGCCCTTGTTGGCTTTTTTCCGGCCAATTTAGCATGTTGAATCGGTGTTGGAGATGGCGGAGCCTATCGGTGATTAAAAGTCACTGTGATTGGCAGTTCAGCTCAGTGCACAAGAATAGAAACAGATGTGAGTAAAGCAAACAAACAGCTAAAGTCAAGAGGGTGTGAGATTGAAACAAACTTGTTGTATTACGTTAAATTGTTTTTTTTAGCCATTGAGCTCTTTAGCGGAAACAGTTCGGAATTGTTTATTATTGTCCATGAGTGTACAGTGGGTGTGACTGGTTCTTTCAACATCAGGTTTTGTTGTCTTCCAGTTTCCCTTTTTGAATGCCAACACATAGAGAGTCTTTTCCTCTCACGCAGGCGCAGAATGTATGTGCATGTGTATGTGAATGTATGTTAGTTGTAGTCTTTCACCCCGTTTCCAACAAACACTTTCAGTATGGTACCTTTGGAACCAAAAGTAACCCTTCGGACATGGTCCCTAGACCCTGGCGTTTCCACCGCAAACAGTACTCTCGGGGTTGTTGTCACTCACTGCTTCGTCCAGCACTTGCTGTATTTCCTCATTACCGGTGACACAGAAGGAAGTCTGCACCTCATTTATCGTCCACAGAACAAGGCTGCACACCAGCATTTTCAGAACAAAACAAAACAGGCTGCAGTGAGAGTCTCTCTCTCCATGGCATATTTGAAAACAGGGGGTTTGTGCATTTAGTCCTTCTCAGGCAAGCTCAGGGGTTTAGTGTTGCTGTAGCCCACGGGAACAATGTTCCACGATGCTTTTTTTTCTCCAAGTGAGGATTGGGATATATATGCAGTTCACATACAGTATATGATCGAAATTAATATATATTTTTGAACACTTGAAGATCCACTCATTACTAAAAGTGTATGTCATCCAGTAGAGACAATAAAAACTAAAGTAATGGTCAGAGTTGTCATATTGAAATTTAAGGTGGGCTGATGGATTCATATTGTCAACTCGTGCATTGCGTGACATTACAAGTAAACGTTCCACCTTAAAAGTTACCGGCAGTCAGCCGAGTGAATTAAGCTATTTTTTTCTAAGACTATAGCTATGTAAAACTCTCCACAATATGAGCAATGGTTACACAAGCTTTCAAACCAGCCACACCTCAGCCCTGAGTAAGTGTGACCATCTGCTTCTGACCAATGAATGGACTGCAGTGGTAACAGCTCCACCTTTTAGTACCATGTCTGTGTGCTAGGCACCCCAACAGAGGGGGGACCAAAAATAGGGACAGTGAGGGAAAAATGTGTATCGAACTGAACTGATCTGTACTGCTTGGTGGAAACAGAGCTTCTTTTGTTGTGTTCACAGGCAACTTTTTGGCTCAGACGCAGGCAACATGAGGCAACGCAACAGTTAACCTTCATCTGCATTATTTCTTTGATGTCAGTTTGATGTGTATGGGCCTTAAAGTTCACCAGATACCAAAGCTATTATACTGACTCTGGTATTAAGACACTTTTAGAGGCATATAAAGGTAAAAATGGTAAAAAAAAAAAAAAAATGTTGGCTTTGGCCTGAGACTAAAAGGGTTAAAAGGAGACCTGCTGCCAGTTTTGGGGCTAATGTGTTAATTCCATTGTATTGCTAAACAAACATATCATTTATTGTGATACATTATCTAAGAAAATGAAACTTTAAAAGTATTATGCAGGCTCGGTCCTGACATTTCCTTTGACTAGACAACGACCTTAGATCTGGAGTCCGTCCCCAGGTGCTGGAGAAAGGTTGCCTGCTGTTTCTAAGCAATAACAATAGGTCAGATGCTGAGAACATATTGCCTCCCCATAGAGATTAACAGTGTTTACTTAAACTGGCATTGTTTTTGGCAGCCTGTACCAAGCAAATCCCCTTTAAGGAATGCTTCCACCAGTTGGCTGTACAGATTAGGCTTTGATAAAGCACTTGTAGATGTTCAAAACTGGCACAAAAACAACTAATTAGCAGCAGGTACTCAGTCCTTATTTCAGGCTACTCTCAATGGGGGGAAAGCTACATCACCTCTCTCCCCTGCAGCAACTCCCAGCTGAATGTGTGGAAGCTCTTTTTCCTGTCAGGTGTTCAGAGGTCTGTGTTGTGTCTGAGCTTTTGCCAGCCTCAGAGGTCCTGCTCCAAGCCTTTTGGTGTGTTTGTGTGTGCGTGCATGTGTGTGTGGTAACAGGCCAAAAGCAAAAGCAAAAAGAGGAGACTGTCCTCACAAAATCCCCAATTGTATGGAGAGGCATAAAATGCATGTATGCTTAATACACAAGCAAATTCACATATACGCACACCTCTGGGCCTGGGAACTGGAGCCACATCAAAGCCTTTATCTGCCTTTAGGCTGCTTCCACAAGCCTGGGATGAAGAGAAAACAGTGGAATAAAGGGAGGAGGGAGAAATGAGGAAGACGTGGTGACAACTCGTGGTGAACAGCGAGTGAGAAGAGTGTTAAGGAAAGATGGAGCCTTTGCGAAATCACAGATGTAAGACATGGATAAGAGAGACGCTGAATGGAGAGAAATGTTATGATGGGAACAATACTCGAGGGGGAAGCAAAAATATGTTATAGAAAGCAGCAAAAAACATCCATAGTGTTAGTTATACATTTGTTTCTCTGAATAATACTGCTAATATATTTGTTTTCTGTATTTTAATACTTAATTTGCATCCTTTCGTCTGCCTCAAGGAAAACCCTAAGTGTTCTGTGTTGTTCTGTTGTAGTTAAAAACACACACCATCACAACCACTCTGCCCTCTCTGTCTTTGAAGGCTCGTCCTATTTCTTCAAGGGGAAGGAGTACTGGCGAGTGCCGAGCAGCGACATGGAGGTGGAGGCAGGATACCCCCGCCTCATCGCCAAAGACTGGCTCCTGTGCACCGAGATGCAGTCAGACTCTCCGGACGCGGAGCCCAAAAGCACAGAGACGAGAGTCAACGTGCACCATCACCCAGACCACGCGGAGAACGGATACGAGGTGTGCTCCTGCACCTCCGACGACGCCTCGCCTTTAGGCGTCCGGCCCTCGCTGTCTCCCCTGTGGCTGCTGCCACCCCTCTGGACGCTCTCGCTGACCCTCCACTCTGAATTGCTATGATGCCAAAGCATGGGACGAAGTTCTCAAGCTGGGTGCAGGACAGAGACTCGTAGGTGGAGGGCCAGTGGACGCTCAGTCTGAATACAAACTGGAACATTTTGTTCATATAAATATCAACTGGTATGTTTTTGCTATTATTTTGCTGTTATTTATTTCACATGCCATTTGATGGTCTTCTAAAGCGCCTTGCAGTATGAGTAGTACATACAGTTATCATATATCATACTAGGGCATATCTAGTGGGCATCAATCCACCGACAATGACAATGCTATTACTGTGAGTTACAAGTTCTATCTCTTCGTTTTTTTCTGGAAGAGCTAAACAGTGCAGAAATATGTTCACATAAAATACAGCAGTATTCAAACAGCACCCATAATACTTACTTTGTACATGTATAACAAGTTTACAGCAATAATGAATGGCATCCTGGGATGCAGATGTTTAACAGTTGAATGGTATCCTGAGATGTTTAGTGGTTGATGTATAAAGAGATTTAAAGGGACGTTTTACCTTGAAGGAGCAGTTTGATATTTTGGGAGGTAAATACACTTTTTCTCTTTCTGGCCGGAGTTAGATGAAAAGATCACCACTCTCACATCTGTCCAGTAAATATTAACACTTTCCCCTGCCAGAGTATTATTTTAAGTTGCCAGTCACTGCCAGCATTTTTGATCATATTCACTGATCTTTCAAGACCCACAGAATAATTCGTTTTATGAATACGTCAACAGTATATACATGAAACTAAAGAAGAGATCCTCTGTTTTTAAACACAAAAAACCATTTTATTCTGTTTTATTCCATTCATTTTTTATCGACACTTGAATTTGTGCATTTTCATTAAAAAAAAACAACACATCGGACAAAAAGCCGGAAAACATGCATTTTTAAAGTATAAAATCAATTTCTCATTTACATTTTTGTTTTTTTCTCATTTCCTTACGTCAGTTTGAATTGTATAAATGAAAATAATAACAATAATAATGATAATGAAAATGATATTCTCTTTGAGGTATAGCAGAACACGTTGCCACGTTCAGTGATCATTCAGTGTTCTGTTGTCTCCGTCTCCTCTGTCGTCATCTTGTCCGTGTGTCACTGTCACCGTCATGGAGATCCCGTTTCGTCCCACCAAACTCATTTGCTTCATCGTCCAAATGACATTCAGAATGTTGATCAAAACAGGAATTATTGGAGTCTAAAACCATCAACATCACCACGGCTTGTGCAACCATGAACTTTTCCATCGGCACTGGCATTTTCATGCAGTTTACAAGCTGCTACACTTCTGTGAACAACATCTTCCGGTTTCCAGTGGATCTTCTTCTTCGTTTGTTTTTGGACACAGCAGTGCTGTTCTATTGCACAAGATGTGTGACAGTGAAAACACGGATTGCCGGACTATCTCATCAATGGTGGGGATAGTGTTGATCTATAACTAGCAGCTGGTTATCTTAGCTTAGCACTGATACTGGAAACTGAGGAACAGCACCTTTGGACATAACTAGGCTAGCAGTTTCCCCCTGTTTTCAGTCTTTATGCTAAACTAAGCTAACAAAGTCCTGGCTGTAGCATTAGGGCCCTGACACACCAAGTGGAAGGATGGCCGTCAGTCAATGTTGGGCCATCGGTGAGCGTCTGTCGGCCTAATTTTTGTGGTGTGTCTTGCACCATTGGCACCAGTCGACAGCCTGTGTTGGCTTTTTTTCAGCTGATTTAGCATTTTGAATCGGTGCCAGAAACGGCACCACTCTGATTGCCAATTGAGTTCAGTGTACGAGAAGAGAAATGGAAGTGAGAAAAGCAAACAAATGACTAAAGTTAAAAGAGTGTGAGACAAACTTGATATATAAGGTAAGATTATTTTTTTAGCTAATGAGCTCTTTAGCCAAAACGGTTTGTAATTGTTTGTGTTGTTGTTCGCTGGCACACGGTAAATATCTTTTGTTCGTTTAGCATCAGGGTGTGTTGCTAATGTGCTAACTGGCTAACTAGCGTCCTTAATCCATCCTGTTGGTCTTCTGGTTTTCCTTTTTGCATGATGAATACTGCCACCTGCTGGTATGGAGAGTTATGTCCTTTCAGGCAACCACAGATCGTACGGGCCGTTGACTGTGGTCTTTGTGGTGTGTTCAAGTGCAACTTTTTTAACACAGGTGACAACAGTCCACCTTCATGGACAGTAGTTCTTTGATGATGGTATGGTGAGTCTGTGCTCTTACATTTACCTTACAGATATGAGAATGATATTTATCCTATCATCAAACTCTCGGCAAGAAAGCAAAAAAGGGTATTTTCCAACATGTCAAGCTATTGCTCAAAATTGTGCCTGGCAAGTAGATTTTCCTGCCAGGCTGCTTACTGCCTTCCAGCATTCTCCAACAATCAAATGGTTTAAGTTTATGCTGGTTACAGCTGAGGTTATAAATATGACCACGGTTGGGGTTTGGGTCCACCAATCCCTAGAGAAAGAGTGTTTTTACTCAACCTGACAGGAAGAGCTGCCTGCAAGATTGTAACCAGGGTAAAGAATGACATCTGGGATATAGATACTGTGTTTAGACAGGTGACTGACACCCAGGCATGTATCTAGGCAGACAGGTGAAAAGTATCCTGAAATGTAGTGGAGACAGATAGTTAGGTTTACAGATGAATAGCCCCATGGGATGTTGACAGGAAGACAAATGAATGGCATGCTGGGATGTTGACAGTCAGATGAATGGCATCCAGGGCTGTAAACTGGTAGACAAGTGAATACTATCCAGCAGAGCTAGAAAAAGGCACCCTATGCTACAGGAAGTGTGACAAATCAAGACTTCCTGTACGACAGAAAGTTAAAATCTAAGAGTTGCTCTGCGCCATTATCCCTTCTTTACCTGTACTCCCATGCTCCTTGAGGATTTCCTGTTCATGTATGTCCATGAACTCATCATTGTCAACCCAGGTACAGCAGCATTCCCTGTCATTATCAGAGGCAGCATTGGTTTTGTTGTATTTTTGCTAATAAATATGGATAGATTGTGATTTCATATTGCTTTGATCAGATTATAGTTCACAGAGCCTTTTGTTCCTCACCGCTGGACGATGTCCTCCATCAATCCAAGCTCCTTCTGGTGACACTGTTAGCAGAGGTCACGAGATAGCAACCAGATTTATTCTTGCTGATATATTTACCTACAGTTTCAATATGGACACAGATATATTTGAGTTGAGATGTTCCATGGTTCCTTCAAAACCAAGTGGACTGTGTATATTTCAAGGTGTGTTTTCTAATGTAAAATATTTTTGTAGAAAAATAAAAGAATATGAATGACTCTCTGGGCTAACATGAATTTGTATGGAGTAAAAATTATTTTTGAGTGGTCTGTGTGTGGCTGCATGGGTGTGAGTGTGTAATTATTTAGTGTCATTGAAAAAGAGCCCGGCCTTGTAGACAGATGAAGGTAGCGTGACAGCTTGCAGACACCAACTGGGAGCTGCTCTCCATCTCTCTGCTGTTCTCACGCATGTTTCCTCTTGTAATGGTCACTGCTGTTCGTCGGGAAGGCAAACCACATCACGTCAATCACACCACACACTCACTAGGAGCAGATTTGCTGGCGGAGGATTATATATTCCCGCACTTTTTCCAGGGAAGTACATCAGAGATGTAATGTCAACCGATCCAAAAATATTCAGCAGCTCAGATAGTGCTTAGTTTGAGATCAAAGCGAGCTGTAGGGGGTAAACAACTAAGACAAGTTCTGAGGAACATTGCGTACCACAAGAAGCCCATGTCAGTCACGGTCTTTTAAAATAAACACAATTAAATTAAGTAAGATTCTTCAAATGACCTTTGGCAGAATACACAAAAACAAACTTTATTCTGTTTGAAAAGCTTCAACAATTATTTCTGCTGTAATGACCCTCCTGCTTTACTGTTAATTATTCTGTTCAAAACTGTTTTGTATTCAGTAGCCTGAGATTACCTGCCCAAACACAACTGCCATTATGGTTTGTTGTAATAGCTTGCATTCCTGTTATGTTATAATATACTTTTTTTTTCAAAATTCTGGTAATTTATTATCATGTTAGTTTAAAATGAATCCATTGTTATTCCCCCTGCATCTCCCCTTTTCTCAAGCCTCGCAGGCCGGGGTGTGACACCACTAAGAGCAGCAATTTTTCTTCCCTCCTCTTGACACACTCGAGTGGTGTTAATTAACTGGTGTGGCTCAGCGGCCACCGGGAGAGCACCTGCTCCCTGGGGCACATGCGGCAAGACGGGTCACTGTTCAGCAGTTTGTCCAACTGATCCTATTTGAGCTGCTACTTTAACCAAACACAATTTTTAGAATTTAAAACAGTGTGCGAGTATTTTTTTTAATGGGTATTTGATCAGCGAAGTGTAATGAACATTGTATTAAATCATATTTTTTTAATAGAACTGTTAAATTTAAAGTTATTGGGTTTTTTAATCCCTTTATTTTTATCAGCAGTTCCACATTCTCTAAATTTAATTAATACATCACAGCCTGAGCTGGTCTTGATTGGCACTGCTGTCTAATAAAAGTGTGAAATATTTCCAGCCAGGCAGGTTTGCATTATTAAAATGAAGACTTCTCTGTCTGCTGAGGCCCTGGACTGTGACTGCTGCGTGTTTTATGGCCTCTAGCATCATCCCAACTGATTACATTACAAATACACAAACAGAATATACAAATAATATATTTTAGGCTTTTTACTCCCGTCCTGGCAAAAGAAACTGATGAAAAATGAGTCATAGTCATCATGTTATGCAATGTCTGGGTACAGTGATGGGTCTGTCTATAGGTGACATAGGCGGCCACCACACCCCCATTCCCCACCCTGATCCCCCAAACAAAAACAATATTTATTATTATTATTTTTATTTTATAAAAAAAAAAAAAAAACATATATGAAAAATTATCCTAAGACTAGAGTAAGGGAAAATGAAAAGGCAAAAAAGCAAGAGAGACAAAGAAGAAGTTGAAATTTGCAAATTTGCACATGCCGTGTTCTTAATTGTTTGATATTTGTTATTATTATTTGTTAGCTAGGTCCGACACTATCTGGATGGAACCCTCTATGACAGTGGTTCCCAACTGGTCCAGCCACAGGGCCCAGAGTTCTCCTTAGTCATTAGTTCAAGGTCCACACAGGTTAATACACTTCGCATCATACTTGCGTTGGGCCATGTCGTCGAGCTAGTTTGCTGTCTCTGTCAAGTAGCTGTCCATTAGTTACTCACTCTACAGCAGGAAACGTCACTTTAAAAATAAAAGCTCTGTCCAAGAAATTCATCGTACGAAAATCTAAAGAGTGTTTTTTGCAAACTTGACATGTTGACGAGTCATTCGCGGTCCTTGCAGAATGGACCTGTGACCCACTTTTGGATCATGACCCACCAGTTGGAACTACTGCTCTATGAAACCACCAGCCCGTTCTTATTCCGAAGTCGTCAAATACCTCCACTTTGTCAGTGATTTTGGTGTCAGACACCTGACGCCAGAAGCCACCTTTTGCGGTGGTATGATATGCTGGCGGGCAGCCAGATGGCATCTGTCACAGCGGTATGATAAGCGCTGGATGGCGTCAGGTTGAAACACTGACAGTAGGAACGTATTCTAAGGTGCTGGAAAGTTCCTATAGGGCAGATGGGAGGGATGGTGGTGGTCAAACAAACCCCGGACTTTCACCAGGGAGCCGGGCATTCACTTCCTGTGTAAATGTAGAGCCAAACCATGATGTTCTTTTTCTAAAACTAACCACGTGCCTTTGTTGATGTCCCAGCATTGGTAGTGGTGTCCAGGAACATCAACAGCAGACACAAGAGGATACCTAGCGTGCAGTGTGTAGACATGAAAGGTCACTGCAAAAGCAAATATGTACGACTTGGGATAAGATGATGATCTGATGATGAGGTTTGGGTTTTAAGAGGGGGCTGTACAGAAAGATTTAAAAGCCAGAAAAAAATAATTTACAATTCACAGGCAGACAATTTTTTAATTCCAAAAGAACTGACTGCAAACAGAGGAAAAGTTTCTACAACAACAACAACTGGTATGCCAAACTTTCACCAATACCAGAGTAAGATGAAATGCAAAGCCAATACCCTGTGCAGAAGAACTGACCTGTGGAGTCCTTGGTTAAACACTGTTTATATGTAATTGTGTGTGTCCAAGCAACAAAACACAACTGTTCCCATGGTCACTGCACTGGTGAGAAGTGATGCTGTCAAGAGCCTGACTCTGAGTTGATGCATGGCAGTGAGGTTGAGGGGAGGGTCAACAGAAGGAGCAGGTTCAAGCTTGCATGGCGAGAGAATCATTTGGTGAACTTGTCAGGCCGGACTCTGGCAGCCCTCTGCCGTCACATTCCTCAAAAGGTCATACTGAATTCAACTCTTGCCCACACAAGGCGGGGGATTCGGCAGGAAGGAAGGGTGCGATCATTTCTATTCAGTCCAAAGTTGGAGCAGAAGCATTGCCTCCACTCTTGACATCTGGTGTGACAAAGTGACATGGGAAGGTTCACCTCGATGGAGCTTGTAAAAATAGACATGGTACAAGTAATGAATGTAGCCACAGTGCCATGTGGACACTCAAAGCACAAATAAATAATGTAAGCTAGTGTATAAGCAGGACTGTCAAAATATACACTTTATCGTGAAGGCTTACACCTAATGTCAGTACATTCATTATTATTCTGCCACAGTTACACTGACAAGGAGAGCAGGGAGGGGATATTCAAATTGATATTATTATGACATACAGGCAAAGTGACCAACAGAATTTTAAAAAAGCCAAATACAGGGCAGTCGATGAGAGTAGGCACTCTCCTGAGCTCACTGGACTGTCAGTCTGGCCTTTCTCTGTTGAATAAACTGACTCATTTTATCAGGTGATGACAGTGAAAGGCCCCCAAGGCCCTTAATGCAGTTCAGATAAAACACCAACACATGACTTTTTAAAGCCTTCTGCTCTCATTTATGGTCCAACTTTTAAAGAGTCAAACGTGACTCATTAATGCATTCAGAACAAACAAAGTACGTGCTTCTTTGCATGTAAACAATCCAGAGGTATGCAAGCATGTAGATACCAGTTGCTTCAGTTTGAGATGATAATAATTGGCATATATTAAGTAGAGTACAGTGGGAAAAAAAAGGTGTGTGTATCCAGAAGGAGCTGGAATCTGTCTGTTTGAGCTGAAGACTACAAGAAAATGGAACAAATCTGGATGTGTGGAATCAGGAAGAAGTTAGCTTCCTTGATACTAGCACTGCTGGCATAACACACCAAAATCTCTGGCCAGCAGCCAGCGATTGAGTTGCATTGTGGATAATGGTGCCAGGTTTTGGCAAAGAAGAAGACTATGTGGAATAAAAAAGACATATCTAGTTATGCTGCATCTGTTTTGATCCCTTGTTTTAACTGTCCATTGTGAGTCAATGTCATGTTTGCAATGCCAAACCGATGAAGTACTCTTTTGGGCACGTTGTAGAGCCCTTAAAATGAGTCCTCAAAATGAATTTCCTATGGTGCTTATTAACACGGCTTCAAAATACCATTAAGCATGACCGCATCTGTGACCACAGGGGATAAGTGGAACTAGATGGCACTCAGTGTGTGGTGCTCAAAGTGCCAAAAATACATTTGAAAAGATTGACAGCTATGTCTCTCTAGAAATCAAGTCCCGCTCACTCAAGATAATCCACAGACCTTGTCGTGAGCAGTTTAAAAAGGCTGCTCTCTTTCCTGCCAACCGTATTATTTTATTCCCACGAAGAAGGAAGTGTGCATCTACTCATGGGTAAGAGGCTCCTGCTTGTAACAGCACACAATGTAAACATTAATGGCGTCCTCTTTGAAGGTTAGCTAGCTCAGTGGTGCTAGGTGAGCTAGTAGTAGAGGCACTCTTCCCTCTGCATGGTGATGCAGTTGGCAGTGTGCTTTGGTAGAAAAAAAATAGTTCCTTCATGAAACTTCCCATCAAAGTCTGTGGATTATCTTGATTGACCAGGTCATGATTTCTAGAAAGAGACATTGATGTTGAGTTTTTCAAATGCATTTTTTAGGTGTTTTGAACACCATAAACCGACTTGTGCAACCTAGTTCTGTTATATTTGAGAGAAGGACAGTATCTCTTACACTCGGCAACTCACACCAAAACAATCTAGACTGATAGATAGCGCTATAAGTAAGAGGAAAAAATATGTATTTTTGGTTTTGCAATGAACTATCCCTTTAAAAACTTGTGTTTCCAGTGGGAGCTAGAGCTACTTCATACTTTAGAAAAGCTTTATATCCAGTCTATGAATACCAAAGTCTCCCCTGAGTCCAGGGCTCCCTCAGTTGTAATAGAGTGTATTGAATTTCCCTCAGCTTCTCAGTTTAATTATCTGGCATGACCTATTGGCGGGGATCACACGCTTGAGCATTGCAATGCAGTATGCAGACAAAACTATTATGCTGATCAAGTCTTAAAAGTTCATTTCAGTGCGGAGATGGGTTTGAAAAAGCAATGACCTTCATGGCAAGATTTGTAGCTATCCATCTACATGAAAAAGTTGGCCACCATTCAACTGTGCTACTTTAGCACCAAGTGGGTAGTATAAGGCTTGATGGGAGGGTCGAACAGATGAGCAGGGCACGGTGCCACGACAATTGATTTTAGTTAAGTGGAAAAAGTTAAGTGGAGGAGGCGGCTGCCCTCTCGCCTTCGGTCAAGGAGGTAAAGTTCATTATAGTAAACATGAGTTAAAATATACAAGGCATGTAGCTCAGATTGGTTTACAGTGAGGAGAAACAAGAAACTATGGCTGTAAAAAGGATTTCTGTAAAAAGAACATGCCTTTGCACATTAATTATTTGTGAATTTTTGAAAAGGCAAACAGACATTCTTTCTAATATAACAGCATTTAGCAATATCAAAACCCTTCTTGATCTAGAGATGAATTTGGGTGGTATTTAAACTCAAAAATGCAGATAGTAAATACCAAGCAGAACGTCTGATCAAATGATGTGAGTGAAAATGAAAACTGCATGAAAAGACAAGATGAAGAAGTGGTCTTTTCAAAAATGCAAACACACACACACATTCGCATTCATTCATTCACTGTTTCTGTCAATTGTGAGGAATTGTGCTGACTGTTGGTTTTTTCATGAAAGGCATATACTTACTGTACTGTACCTTTGCTTCACTGAATCACTTACCATATCCTAGTCTACACTAGAGAACAAATTTTAACCCTAAACTGTTGACCTCAGCTTGTGGGGACCATGTTTTTCCTCAGGGGGAACCAAGTCCCCATAATGTCTTGCTGTGATAATGTCCCCACAAAGCCCATACAAACAAACATACATACACACACAATGGACCTTGTATTCACTTTTACTCAGATATGGAATATATTGATATACTACAAAACTGAAATCCTCAGTGTCGGCCCCAAAACAAAAAGAGAAATGCAGTTTAATAATCTGCTGAATTTAGCTCTCTTGGTTACACGTCTTGGTGTGATCCTTGACCCACATTAACAAGGTGATGAAAACATAATTTCCCACCTCAGAAACATAGCCAAGGTACACCCATTTCTAACTGAAAAAGGTGCTGAGAAATTGATTCATGCCTTTATTTCATGCCGACTTGACTACTGTAACGCACTTTTTACTGTCCTTCAAAAACTACCACTGAGAGACTTCAGCTCATTCAAAAGCTCTCTGCAGCTCAGCTGTTATCCAGAACCAAGAAGAGAGAGCACATCAGGCCAGTCTGAGAGGCTCTGCACTGACTTCCTGTTACATTTACAATTGATTTTAAGGTCCTCCTCCTTGTATACAAAGCCCTACATGGGCTAGGACCGAGCTACAATGCTGCAATCATCTGCTGCTGGTTTACTGGAGGTTCCCAGCAACAGGAAGAAGATCTGGGATGTCAATTTGGTTGAACCCAGGGTGGGGGAGCCCTTCTGTGCAGAGTTTGCATGTTCTCCCCGTGTCAGTGTGGGTTTTCTTCAGGTACTCTGGCTTCCTCCCACAGTCCAAAGACATGCAGGTTGGGTAATTAGTGACTCTACATTGTCCATAGGTGTGAATGTGAGTGTGAATGGTTGTCTGTCTCTATGTGTCAGCCCTGTGATAGTCTGGCGACCTGTCAATGTCAGTTGACCGTGACCCCTAACAGGATAAGCGGTTATGGAAAATAAATGAATGATACATTTAAGATGAATAAATGTAGGTAGAATAAGTAGTCCAAGAATTTGGTTGGACTTTTGTGAATAACAACAGTCTAATGAAACAAACATTATAACATTCCTTTGCATGCATACACAAGCTTTTGTGCATAGTTGTCCTTGAGTGATCATTAGTATGACAAAACATACCTAAAATACATTACATGGAGGGCTCTGATAAAACAGATCGTTATGCCCTTCAGCGGACGTGATGAGTTGCCATACCTCTATGTATGTGTGAGTAGTGGGTGTGGATGCATGTGTGTACACGTCTAAAGTTGTCGTTATGTTATATTGTGTGTTGTTCCACTCGTTTAAAACAGACTACTTAAATTGTATTTGTATGCAGTGAGTAAGGACTTTGGGACACTGCTGTGTATTAGTCTATTTTCTAACAAAAGTGAATACCTTCAGGTCTTTGCACCAACTGTCACCAGCCGAAGCCTAATGTGGGCCAGAGAGAGCCAATCAATCATTCTGAGTGAACCACAGAGCGAAGCAAAAAAATGTAAAAACCTGAGCAAACCCCTGCAGAGTGGACACCTGCGATGGTGGCTAGTGGGCTGCTTACAGCACAATACACCAACTGTCCTGTTTAGTCAAACTTCCTGACATAGTGTAATACACTAAAGAGTAAAAACTCTGTTAACATTCTTTTATATATATATATATATATATATATATGAATACATTACAGCATCAGCCTAGCTGTCTGGTGTCAGCAGTGCATCATTATGCAGACACTGTAAATGTAGTCTGGTTCCTGGCTCAGGAAGACCACTATGACTAATTCATGATAGCATGCACCAGCACTGTTGGACAATACTGCACTAGTGTTATACAATAACTGGCTGCTGTCTCACTCGATACCAGTTACAATGTATTTTGGTATCAGATTGGCAGTGAGCGTGGGCTGAGAGTGAGATGTTTCAAGGTGATCTTACTGATACGCCCACTGTGGGTCAAAAAATCTGAAAATTTGGTTCCGAAAAACCTCATTCTGCTTTAAATAACAGATATTTGACAATGTACAATGTGTCCGCTGCAACTAAACTTCTCAAAAGATGCTTTCTGGCAACTTCAGACAATGCTGCCAGGTAAACTTTCTGTCACAATACTGCCACTGATTAGACAAGTGAATATTGTCAGAGATTATTCCATGTTTAATTTAAACGAATATCCAAAGACTGAGATAAAGACACGCTAAATGACATAATGACTTGTTTCAATGACAATGTGTTCACAGTACAAGAGACATGCACTCTTTTGCAGTCCTCTACTGCCCTCCTCTGGTGCTTTAACCAACATACAGGAAGGGTTTTAAATGCTGATCGCTTACCTCCTGCACAGATGAACTGTCTTGTATTGTATCATCAAGACTGAAGTGTATAAAGCTGATATTTTGAGACAGGAATGTTTCATGTACGACAAAAGCCTCATGGTCTTTGCAATTCAGCCATTAGTTCAACTTTATGTGGCTGTTACACTCAAGCTGAAATGTTGCCATATGAATTCATATCACGGTCATTTTAATGTGGTTGTAATGTTAAATTATGAGCACACTTATCATCTGCACATTACTGTGAGAACACTTTCCTCTCAAGGACAAACTACAATAATAAGTCAGTTCTATTTGTCAAAAATGCATTAATTCATTCAATTAGATGAAAAAAAATCAGAACTACTTTATTGATCCCGAGGGGAATTCTGATTCATTACAGTCGCTCCGAGTTAAAAGAAGTAAGAATAAGAAAATGAAATAAAAGTGTGTAAGTATAAAGCAATAAAATAAAACAAGTAGAGATTAAATGTACATTAAAATGAAAATAAAATGTGCATTATGCTACAGTGTTTAGCACTAGTACTTAAGACATGAATAAAGATATTAAAATAAAATATGTATCTTTACTGTGCTGCGGAAATGTATCTACAAGTAGAATAAGCAACAATAGAGTTAGAGTAAACATAACAAATATGTACAGTTATGTGCATTTATGTTGAATTAATATACATTCAAGAGGTGACAAATATTGCACAGTTGAATAATTGCTCCCAATAGATAATCAAGAATTATAGATGCATTAAAAAGTCCAAATGCCAGTTGAGCGGCTGACACTCTGAGGGAGGAGCAGTACAGGGTGATGGCAACCAGCAGGAATGACTTCCTGTAGCGCTCTGTGGTGCATCTTGGGGGAATGAGTCTGTCACCAAACGGTTGCTCCTGTGTCTAACCAGCATATCATGGAGTAGCAGTGGAGATATTGTCCAAGATGACAGGTACCTTAGACAGCCTCTCTGACACCACCACCAGAGGGTCCAGTTTGTCCTCCATGATGTCACTGGCCTTGTGAATCAGTTTATTGAGTCTGTTGTAGTCTGTATGCATCTTTGTAGTCGTTTAGTGTCTCTTTGAGGTAATTCCTTGTCTTTTTTTGGTCATTTTGTGTCTCTTTGTGGTTGTTCGGCCCCTTTTTGCTGTTATTTTGTGTCTCTTCACATTTCCTTTGCATCTCATTGTGGTGTTTCTGTGTCTCTTTGAGGTAATTCTTTGTCTTTCTTCTTCATTTTGTGTCTCTGAGGTAGTTCTTGGTCTTTTTTTTTTGGTCATTTTGTGTCTCTTTGGGGTAATTTTTTATCTTTCTTGGTTATTGTGTGTCTCTTTGTGGTTGTTCTGCCCCTTTTTGTTTTCATTTTGTGTCTCTTTACATTTACTTTGCATCTCTTTGTGGTCTTTCTTTGTGGTTGTTTTGAGCCTATCCTCAGCTAGCCCATATTTATTTGAGGGACATTTTGCAAGTGAAAGCCAGGGGGCCCCCTCACACTTTGGGCCCCTGGGCCTGTGTTGGTCCATTAGGTCCATTCAGTATGCATGCATCCATGAGCTATACGGACTTCTTTAAACCCAGCTGCAATAACAGAATGCCTAAAAATCAGTGGTATTACTTATCATTAGGGGGAAAAACACATGATAGTTGCCAAGGGTAAAAAAAATCATCCTGTAGAGTCTACATCCTGTTTTGTATCTTGTCCAACTGTCTTCATCATCCTGAAACCATAACAAATGTTGATGAGTAATTTTCACCCCTGCCACCAAAAGAGGAATAAAATTACTATTTTAAATTTACACAACATAGGTAGGGTAGGGATTTGTCAAAGTCAGCTCCACCCCCACGATGTTACTGGCCTTGCAAATCAGTTTATTGAGTCTGTTGGCGTCTGCTACCCTCAACCTGCTGCCCCAGCACACAACAGCAAACAGGAAAGCACTGGCCACCACAGACTCATAAAACATCCTCAGCATTGTCCGGCAGATGTTAAAGGACCTCAGCCTCCTCAGGAAATAGAGGCAGCTCTGGCCCTTCTTATACAGAGCGTCAGTGTTCTTGGACCAGTGCCGTTTCAAACCCAAAGTGTGTATGTTCATCACAAAGGGGAGACAAAAGACCTGAATAAAGTAAAGGCAGACACCTTGGTATTTCACCCTTAGGCAAGCAATTACACATTTCTACTTCCACCCTGGCCTAGTACACAAATAAAAAAGGAAACCTGTTTTACCGATGGTTAGGTCTGCTCTTTGTGACTTTTTCTGTAGCTGCAGTCAGTGTGTAATTAACAAGTTATAGTGGTCCCATCATTTTGGCTGTTCAGTCACCATTCTCCATGTGGGCCTCTCTCCCACAGCAGTCCTCTCCGTCTCCTCTGCCTCTCTTTAAAGAGCCTCTATTTTTCTGTCATCATTCACTGTTCTCCCAGATGTCACCCAGCCTTAAAAGAGCCCTTGGAAATTTGCCTGCTCGGTGGAATTAAAAGTTGATTAAATGGTCATTATACAGCTTACATAATGCTGGGCACTGACACAAACTGAATATATTTCACACATAATCTTAGTGCTGTGTTACCATCCTCTCATAAAAGCCGTCCAGATCCTGCTGTTGTCTCCTTCCTATAGTTTTTTTGGTCCTTTTTTAATCCTCTTTCATTCCTTCCCCTCTCCTCCTCTGTATTCTCCTGCTGACACTCCTCCGAACGTAACAAATGAAGCTGATTTTCACCTGGTGTTGGGAGCTTCCCCTCCATAGCCTGCAATGATGACAATGATGATGATCATGATGATTATGATGATGATTATGGTCCATCTCTCCACCTAGTGGTGAGTTTAATACAAGAAAAATGTGAGCTCACCAATTAAAACTTGAATCAAGGGGATATGGTGTTATTCCCTCCTATTATAAAAGGAGTGGTTGATTTTATTAATGCTGTTGGACAAATTCCACATACTTGAAACCATTTTTTAAACTTTTTCAAGTGTTCCTAGAAAGCAGAAACAACAAGGGGAGCTGCACTGGGTCAAGAAACTAAGTGTTGGTGGTGTTAAAGTAAAACCTCAGGGGTTATTAAAGGATAGGGCAAGTTGTCACATAAGAATATAAAAGCACATGGTGTTGGTTGTCAGTCTAAAAAAGCATCCGAGGCACTTTGTAAGTTAAACATCAAAATGTGTGGGTTAAGAGTCTTCATCAGGGAATAAAGACCACCCACACACAGACTTTCTAAGTTCAAAACACATTAGTTATTGATGAATTAATATAGGATTTTTAACCTACAGAGTGCCTCTGGTGCTTTTCAGACTGCCAGCATCACTGACTTCCATTGTAAGCAGACTGAAAAGGTTTTATTCTTATTCCTAGAAAGCTGTAGAAAAGTGTCGGCACTGTCTGAAACACACAGAAATACACATTTCCATGTTGTTTCTACATAATATTTTGCTCTGGGTTTCTTCTTTGTTTCATATTTCCTCATGTTAGCCTATATGTGCACATATACATGCACGTTTACTGTCTCATAATGTATTTTTCCACACATTAAATATTTAAGGACAGTTTCTCAGTTTTAAGTCTTACCTAAACTAGTTTAATCGAGCCAAAAACAGATGTCAAAGCACTTTAATTTTATTCAGGGCTGGAGTCAGATGTTGTAAACAGTGAAGTTTACACAGGCGGATTATAAGACAATGGCCCCCTGTGCACATGTGCCCAGAAGGACCCACCATCTCTCCTACATAAGAGCAAGACACAAAGACTTTGTGGCGGGTTTACGTCTTTTGTTGTTGTTGTTTTGCATGTCTCTGTTGTCAGTACACATCTTTGTAGTCGTTAAGTGTTTCTTTGAGGTAATTATTTGTCGATTTTGGTCATTTTGTGTCTCTTTGTGATTGTTTAGTGTCTCTTTTTGTTGTTATTTTGTGCTTCTTTACATATCCTTTGCATCCCTTTTTGGTCTTTTGGTGTCTCTTTTGGTAATTTTGAATCTATGTAACATGGTCAATTATACAGCAGTAATATGCGTAGCAAAGTCAGATGTACATTTGTAATATTAAGTATTATGATTACACAAAATTTGTTTCAGTTGTTATTACCTGACATACTTAGGCCTCCATAGTCAATATTACACACTTTACACTAATGACTGCATCAGCCCATCCCCCAGAACCACTTACCTCAAATATTCAGACGACACAGCCATCCTCGCCCTTCGACAACTCTGCCCTCGACTACCATAACACTGTCACGCACTTCACCCAGTGGTGTGACAGTAACCACCTTCACCTCAACGTCACCAAAACAAAAGAATTACACAGTTGAAACAGTAGACAGCTTCAAATACCTCGGAATAACACTGGACAATAAACTCACCTTCGACCAGCACATCACAGACATCCAGAAACGTAGTCACCAAAGACTATCACTTATCCGTAAGCTTAAAGAACTCTATGTTGCTCCACATCTCCTGTTGTTAATGTACCAAAGCATTATTCAATCCATCCTACTGTACTGTTCTACTTGTTTCTATACCATGCTCTCTGTCAAAAACCGGACTAAACTCACACGCATAACTGGCACTGCTGCAAAAATCATCGGTCTTCCCACACCCAACCTCACTGAACTTAATAACAGGGCCATCACACGTATCGCAACTAGAACAGGACTCCACACACCCACCAAATGAACATCTTGCCCTGCTGCCCTCAGGACGCAGGTATAAAACGCTGAGGTGCAGAAGGGCTCGCTTTGGGAAAAGCCTGATTCCCGCAGCCATTGCTGCTCTGAATAATAGGCCCTGTTGATTGCGTCATGTTTATATGCTGTATGTCGTTGCTTTTTGTGTGCTGCTCGCCAGTGTGATGTGTTCTGATGGTGTCGGTGTTTGTGTGGCATTGTTTTTCATGCTGAGTCCAACAAGTACAGTGCTGTGGAAAAGAATTTCCCCTTGGGAACAATAAAACCTAACGTAACCTAATATGTAGAATATTTGATACTCAGTTTCTGTACCCCTACGTCCACCTCTGGGGGTACCTCACCTATATAGGGGTGTCTCTTGCCTTACCTCGCCCCTTTTGCTGTTGTACTCCGTGGGAGAGGTAAGCGACATTGCTCTCATAATTTAGAGCTTTTAAACTATTACAAATTCATGTTCTGCTTACATAATCCTGTGTCACTTAATCTGTGTAGGGGCTTGAGTTTATATGGTTGTATTTGACCTCTTGCTGTCAGGTATGTTTTTCTGTTTTTATTGTACTTAATTGAATGTAACATGGCCGCCATTTTGCTGTTGTGCTTTGTGGGAGAGGGGCTCGAGTTGATATGGTTGTATGTGATGGAGGATTTTGTTTATACCTCTTTTTGTCAGCTAGTGGGAATAAACGCAGATCACCTTTTAAGATATCCACTGTCTGGGCTTCTTCATCAACACATCGCAGACTAGACTAGACATTTGCAGGTAAAGGCCAGGGGGCCCTCTGACACTTTGGGCCCCTCCGCCTGTGCCCATTGTGCTTGCCAGTATTCATCAATCCATCAGCTATATGGACTGATTTTCAAGCCAGTTGAAATGATAGAATGCCTAAAAATCTGTGGTATTACTTATCATGTTGGAAAAAACATGATAGTTGCCAAGGCAAAAAAAATCCCCTTGTAGAGCCTACATCCTGTTTTGTCCAACTGTCTTCATCATTCTGAAACCATAACAAATGTTGAGGATGACTCATTTTCACCCCTGCCACCCAAAAGTGGAAAAAAAAAATGTTATCTTTAAGTTACGTAACATAGGTAAGGTAGGGATTTGGCATAAACAGAATTACTAATCTTGAAAGCTGTTTTTGTTTTCCGATGCTGGAGTAGAGTCCACTGAATGATGTTTAGCTGACAAATCTGGTACACTTAAATCCATGACATAATAATCTGGGCTGTCAACAACGCCAAGTTAATGTGGTCTTCAATACTCTGATACTCAAGACAAAAACGCAGGTGCTTAAGAAAAGGGTCAGAACAGATGCATTTGAATTAAGTTAAAAGGCTTTTATTTCAAAATGTGGCTGCTTACATTAAAACACCAACCGATTTCGACCCTAAGGTCTTCGTCAGGGTGCAAAAGCTTGGACAGGACAGGCTTCTCCTTGTAATCCATTGCTCTCACTCACCTGTGCTCACATATTAATCAAGATTGGGTGACACCTTACCAAGCATATAAAATGTTTGCTTGACTCCTGTCCACCCTTTTGCACCCTGACGAAGACCTTAAGCGGGATTTATAGTTGTGCAGCAGACCCTTTGTGCGGTGGTGTGTCTGTGTCACTCTGCAGTTACACCTCCAAAACACTAGTCGGCAGCGGAGGTTTCTGTGAAGTGCTGTTAAGTTTAGTTGAATAAAACACAACCAAAACACACATTAAACACACATTAAACATGGCTTAACAGCAACAATTTCAAACACAAGTACACAAATCAGCTTCACTATAACTCGCAGCATTCACAGACAAAGCAGTTGTCTTTATCTGGACACATTTTCCCCACAAATTCAACATGCTAATGTTTTTAGCACAAGTCTATGGTATTTTACATTGTATAAATTAGCCTAGCGGCTAGCAGACTTTTCCTCTACTCATATGAAGCCAGGAACAATAGCAACATTTAACAAAGGTAACCGCAGATAATTTGGCTCCATTACAACTCACAAGGTTCACTGACAAAACAACTGTCTTATACTAAACACGTTTTCCAAACAAATACAACATGCTAATGTTATTAGCACAAGCCTATGGCATTTTACATTGTGTAAATTAGCCTAGCAGCTAGCAGAGATTTCCTCTGCTCATATGAAGTCAGGATAGATCACACACAAGACTTGAAATGCGTTTTTGTGAAGGCTTTATTGTCTTCACAATTTATTGTTTCTTATAAAATAAAAGTAAATAAAAGCTTCATTTCCACTGAGGGAAATGGCTTCAGCTTACAAAAATAGACAGGAGGTCTGCGTCACAGCAACATGTAGTTACATTTCTGGGGAGGCGCATGTCAGGCTATGGCAAAGTATAAATTCCCCATTACTCATTTATATTAGATTTCTTTATGGAATAGCATAAATTGGGGGCTTCTGAGAAATCTGGCTTTTGGGGCTGGAGCCCCTGAGGCCACCCCTCAGCTCCGCCCCTGCTTTTATGACCCAGCAGTATAACAGGATTACACGGATGCCATAAAATACTCAAAGAACTCTGAAGCTTGTGGGACTGTGCTATTGTGCGCAACCTTTGTGACCTCGCAGGGCTGATATTGGAACATCTGTGACAGAAGTTGGTGCTATGACTGAGTCTTTTGAGAGAGGAAGCTTATGTCCTTGGTTATTTTCCTTCCTCTCCACTGCACTCTTGAGCCTTGCGCTGCTGCTGATGTGTTTTATGTGTGTGTGTGTGTGTGTGTGTGTGTGTGTGCCCGTGTAAGGTACTGTCTTTAATAAAATGTTAAAAAAAAAGGCACTGTGACTGAGGACTCTTGTCAGCTGACGTCAAACGTACAGCTGTAGTTGCTCTGCGCATGCGCTGTGAAGCAAAGGCTCGACGTCGTTTGCTTTGTTGGGACCACAGACTGTACGGGACCATCGATGCTACCACTTTCAGGACTCTGCTGCGTATTGCAAGACATCCAGAGGAATATCCACAGTCTTTTTCAGCTATTAGACATTGTTGTGTTGTTTTGAGTCCACGGACAGGGCTCGTGTCGCCGTGTGTACGCTTCAGACGACCGAAGTGAGGATCCCCTGTATATAAACAAAACGCAGCGAGTTGCTTTTTAAGGTGGCACGTCGGAGACAGCTGCAACAACAAGACTTCGACTATCGCGTGTGAAGTGAGCTAACTTGGTGTTGGCGGCGGTGGCAGCCATGGAAATTAAGATATAGCTTTGTTAGGAGGTGAACTCCAGGACGGGCGCGTGCGAACATGAGAGGAGAGGACGGTTTGTTGTCAGGAAGGCAGCTCATGGCAAGTGAGAGACGGGGTGAACATCCCTGCTGCTGCTGCCCCTATTTGACAGAGGAGGAAGGAGCACTTGCTATCAACAAGGGTGACCTGAGGCCCCCTGGTCATTTGTCCGCCTCTAAGTAGTGGAAAATCAGACTTTGGCACGATATGGAGACGGTGGGGAAATTTGAGTTCAGTCGAAAGGACCTGATAGGACATGGCGCATTTGCTGTCGTCTTCAAAGGCAGACACCGAGAAGTGAGTGTTGCCTTTGTCTGCTATTTCTATCACTATTTAAAAATGTATAATGTACAAAACACATATGACATAAAAAGCCTGTTAAATTGTCCGTAATATGAGACGTGAATCGCGTTTTATGTCCATCTGTTGTATTTGTTTTCATTGTACGGCCTTAAGAGGCCTGCGAGCACAAACAGGATGTTCCCTAAAATAACAGGATAAATACTGTAATGCTTCATAAATGCACACGACACCTCTTCATATTTAATGTCTAATCACTTTGTGAGGGTCTTAAATTATCAGCTGATGATGCACGATCATAATCCTGGCAGATGTAAATGTGGAGCTGTGTTGTTTCCATTGGAGAGCTCCACACTCACACCATTAATGAACATGTTGAAACATGTCTTGCATCTGAAATGAAAGGAGTATAAACTATAATGGCTTTGCAGTAATTTGATAACACACTGGTAATCTAAAATCTGCTGCTGAGACAAATATGAAACATATTAAGGGTGAATGTAGGCCCGCAGTGTCTCTGTTGCTTTATTAGTAAAGTGGTACACAGATCAGTTTCCTCCATTATACAGAGTAATGGCGTCTCATTAACATTTTGCAATACATTTAAATATGCTGTTAGAAAATGCACCCACAAGGAAATTGCATTGCAATAAAGGACATGAATACTCCACCCAGCCAACCCATGTGGGTAGTAAATGGGCTACAAAATGGGCCCAATATGGGATCATACCTGGGTTCCATGATGGCCCTTTGCCACTTGCCCACATGGTTTGGTTTAATCAAGTTGGCCCCACAGGTTATGCTTGGGCTACCTGGGTACGAAGTGGGTTTAGGCCTGAAATGGGCATTTTATCTGAGGCCCACTTGGGTAAACAGACCCATGTGGTGAGTTGGCATGGGGACATTATGCAACCCCTGGACAGTCCCATTTTTCTGTCCATTTACAACCCATATTTATTTATAGGGCTGCAACTATTAGTCGACTAATTGATGACTAATCGACTATTTATTTTCAGAGAAAAGTACTATAAAGGTACCCGAAAATACTCTTATTGCAGCTTCTTACGTTCAGATATTGGCAGCTTTACACACTCTCCCATGATGGTGAATTAAAACCCTTTGGCGTGAGTACGATACAAGACATTAGATGACATAATTTTGGGGATTGGGACAGACAGACTGACATTTTTCAACATTTTAACACATTTTTTGATAGAATGATTAGTCGACTAAACAAAGAAATAATCGTCAGATTAGTCTACCGTGAAAATAATCTTTAGTTGCAGCCCTATTTATTTATTTAACATTAATTTGTATAGGGACAAGTATGTAGCAGACATAAACACCACACACCACCATTTATAGCCTGAGCTAATTTGCAATGTCCGTCCCTAGCTGGGCCTTAAGATACAAAAGTCTCAGCAACAAGAACACAAGTAACAGTGCAAAGTACAAACAACAATAAAAGTACACACAGGACAATACAAGACACAAACTGCAGTACGTAATTAGCACCATAGAATAGGAAGCACCAATACGGGCCCCACATACTGGGTACAAAACTACCTCAGTAACCAGAGCATCTGTCTGATTACAGTCTCAGCAGGTGATAAGCAATCAGTACCAAATTCCATTAGGAAACCTGTCTAACTATCAGCATGAATGAGGGAAGCATGTAACCCATTAGTTATTATGACACCTTAATGTTCAAAGTATTATAAATGTGTTGGCAATTCAACCACTTTCCTGGATGACCTGACCCATACTGACACTTGTAGTACAGACAGCAGATGTTCATATACCATTCAGCATTTGTTTGATCTGCCCCAGGAATGATTTTACATGTAATGTTTCCTTCTAGAAACATGACTGGGAGGTGGCAGTAAAATGCATAAACAAGAAGAACCTGGCCAAATCCCAGACACTGTTGGGGAAAGAGATCAAAATACTTAAGGTAAGGAAGCTCTCAAAGGTACACTTTACCAAGAGTTCACTGGTTTCCAGTCATAAGATTACCATCTATTCTTATTAGAAGGAACATATATATATTAATGTGTATAAGCAAGCATTTGTGTGACTGAGGCCAGATAAGACCTGCACAAAAACAGGCCTCTCTGTCCTCACCAGCACTGGTACATTTCAGAATCACCCTGCTGTCTCTCTTATCAAATGTGTCACCCTGATATTTCACAGTCCTGTTTTATAAATCATTTGGCCAGTGGTGTTGTAATTCAGCATTTTGCTGTTGTGAACATTTTAGTATCTAGAGCTGGAAAGGTGCCATATGTTAGAGTGAAATATGAGCAGTAATGTCAACATGATCATCTTGTTGAATATGCAGATGTTAAAGTGAAAGTAAAGGTTTCCTGCAGACTGTGCAAGTCAAGATGGAAATCTCTTTTAAGTTTAACAGGTAAGAAAAGCACATGCCATCCAAATATTGATTTTATCTGTCATTCTGCAGGAGCTGAAACACGAGAACATTGTTGCATTACTGGACTTTCAGGTATGTAAAGCTGCGCTCATACATGGTATCTAGATCATGTTAGGATAAGGCTGATTGCACAGAGCCAAGGCCTCTGTTTACATACATAATTATCACACCTCTTATTGTCCCAGTTTCCCTGTCAGCCTATTCTCACGAAGTGGAGCAGATGGGTTGCTGGATGCCTGTTCCACATGACCCACTTCTGTTTCGTGCAGCTTTAACAGTTTTGTTTTCCCTGCTTGTTAAATGAAGCCTTGCTACGTTTGTTTGTTCTATGAAAACAGTTTGTTCTATGTTGTTCCAGCGTGTTCTCGTCTGCTCTTCCATGTGCAGCAAATCCTTGTGAAGTTTCAGTAAATACTTCTGCCTTTGTGTTCTCTTTTGCGCTGTCATGTCTCGTGTTTACATTCTGTCTGCAGTCACATGGGCTGTTCCTGCAGGGCGTCTTGAGAAAGGCTTTCTAGGAAGTGTAGTGTCGTAACATTTTGGGCTTAAACTGGGTGTTATGCTCCCAGGCAAACTGTGCAGGTGTACATGTGCAGATATAAATACCAGTATGAACCTCTTAGCTCAGTGCCACGCTTAACAGGTGCTGCATTGTAAGGTAATAAATGAGAACCCGCGGTCGCAGCGATGTTCTCGCCTGTAGCCTAGTAACCAGTTCGAGGCGCACTGTGACACCACCTGCCAGATAATTTAGACTGCACGACCCCCTGCCCTGACACAAATACACCTCTTAGCTCACCAGGGGCCAGATGCATAAAACTCTGTGTGGAGTCACTACTAAGCCTGTGTGTGCACAAAGACAGAAATGTGCATGTACATTGTTTTTGTCGGATTTATAAAGCCCTCTGTGCATGCACCTGATTCTGTTTTATAAATGTCAGTCCTTTTGGGATTGAGCACACATGCACAAGCCTTATTTCTACTCCCTCGGTTGGAGAGTGGATGTAGAAACACACTAAAACACTGTTTGCGTATTGATATGTGTGTCCGCTCAATTACTTGTTGGACCTGTCAATGAGATATACAGCAAAGAAAGTGTCATTTCACCGACCGTATCTTATTGGCAAGCTTCTCGAGCAGTGCCAGCTGTCCTTACGCTTGGCTCTGGATATTTGTAGGATTCGTACCACTAATACATCACATGTTTCTGCTAATCATTATTGCAGTAAAATCTGTATCATCGTTATATTAAACATCAGAGGGATGATCAGTGATTCATTCATAGAGATCATGTTGGAACAGGCTTTAGAAAGTGCTCCACAATCGATCTTTAACAGGGAGATGTTGTCCCAAAAGTGCAAAAATAAAAATCAGTGAACCTGGCAGACAACCTTAAAACCATGTTCCCCCTCTCTTAGCTCATATTCAATCTCCTCCTTATTATTTCACCTGCGGATATCTCTGTTTAAACCATGTGTGTGCCTGGTCTGAAGTCGGCATGAGGTGCACAGACTCTCACTGCACATTCCTCCGGCAAAAGGTGTACACATGGTGTTGTGTTTACACATCGTTGATACATTCGGCCCTAGATTATTCTTAGTGTGTCATCTGATGAGACTGCAGAATTACACAATGATGTGTGCTGCAGGAATGTTGACATACATCCTGTTGCAATACTGTGTCTTTTGTCACACACTGACAAACATTTTCTGGTCTCACTATCCTCTTTCTTTTGATACATTGCTGAGCTAGTTAACTTTTTATCTCACATGAAATCTCATATTTGAAAACAACATGTTAAGTCCGTTGAGAGCAGATGCTGGAGGCTTTATTACCAGGCCTGGAGGTTTGTTTTATTGATTTGAGTTGACCTTTCATCCTCTACCCGTATCTCTTTTTTTGTCAGAGGTCTTAGTCATCCTGCAAAAGAAGATTACAAAAACGTCACAACCAGTGATGCATGCATTCGTATGCTGAGCACTGCTTGCTGCTCCCCAGCACAGTCATTTTGTTACTGTGTTGGCCAATAGGGATTTAACTGCTTTGACCGAGAGCTCTTCATCAGAAGCTATAAGGAAAATATTTTGCTGCCAGTTCTAATGCCTCTGTCCATGCAGAACTCAAAAATATCCCCCTCTCTTATCTGTACACTGGCTCACAGTGGCACATCTGTCTGTGCATTGAGGATAGTCCAAGCTGGCCTTTAAGATTACAGGTTTGTTGTTGGAAAGCAGACAGGATAGATGTTCTGAGCAGGGGATCCTGGTATACAGCCATCTAATTAGGTCAGAAGGAAACTGAGACCACACCAAAGACTGGACACTTGAGAAATGCATTTATTGTGCTTTTTGCATTTTATCTGATTGTCAAAAGTGACTGAAATTAGTTTGAGAGCTTAACAGTCATGCTGTTTTAGATTATCCCACAGTTTACAGGGAAACACTAGTGTGACAGTCACAGCACAAATATATTTAAGTCCCCACTTCTTAACAGGTTTTGAACAAGAGCAAAGGGTGGACGGTTAGATTCACTAGAGATGGCAATCGATTCATGATTAAAGTCATTTTTCAAGCAATGATACCAAACATTCTCTTGTTATAGCTTCACAAATATAAGGGCCTATGGCATTTTACATTGTATAAATTAGCCTAGTAGCTAGCAGACTTTTCCTCGACTCATATGAAGCCAAGGACAACAGCAATATTTAACAAAGGTAACGTTACAAAATTTGGCTCCATTACAACTCACAAGGTTCACTGACAAAACAGCTGTCTCATACTAAACACGTTTCAAAACAAATACAACATGCTAACATTATTAGCACAAGCCTATGGCATTTTACATTGTATGAATTAGCCTAGCAACAAGCAGAGATTTTCTCTGCTCATATGAAGCCATGATATATCCCGAAAATATAAATCCTCGAAGGATAAATCATAAATCAAATGCTATTTTTGTTGAGGCTTTATTGTCTTCACAATTTATTGTTTCTTATCTGTGAAATTAAAGTAAATAAAAGCTTCATTTCCTCTGAGAGAAATTCAGTTTACGGCTCTACATTGACACACGTCAATTCGACACATAAGTATAAATCCTGCATTACTCTTATCATTATAAGAGTATATTTTACAGGTTATAGCCAAACAGTTTATCAAGAAAGTAAATGGCAGATTAAATGACAATGCAAGTAATCATTGAATGAAGCCCTAATGTAATGTTTTATTTATTTGCACACTTTCACTCAGAGAGAAACAAAGGACGCCTGTGTTGTCCTCACTGGGATGCTGCAAGACACACTTGTGAAACAGGACTAGGTACCACGCCAAAAGTGTTTTATAGCAAGTCATATCACGAGATGAGGACAAATCCTAAATGCAACGCCAGTCTTTTTATCTAATAGACGTTTGGTGCCGCACCTCTGTTAGAGAGACAGCCGGTGGAAACCAGATGGTTGTTTCTCTGAAGTGAAACTGGCTGGCTGGCTTGTTGCTGTCCAGCTCGAATAAAGCCAAAGACAACCAATTTCGAAAGGGCTGACTCAGCTGAACTATATAAAACAGTCGGGCCTCTGACTGGTGGATTCAACAAGATACCAAAATGAGGTCAGAGGGAAAGACCGCAGTCATCTGTTGCCATGTGATAAGAGGACTTTTTCACGCAGGCAGCGCCGTGTTTTGTTTTTCTCAACCTGCCTCAGATAGGTTGTGTGAGGATAGTCAAGGACAGATCGAGCTGCTGGAGCTCTAAATGTGCAAAAACAAAAATGATCCAAGCTGTTCGTAAATGAAGCTCTTTGTTGTTTGTTGGTGTTGTTGTGGGAGCTGAGGAGTTAAAGTTTTGTGCAGTTAGCTGCCTCTTGCCGTCTCTCACTTGCTAGTGATTTACCCATAGTTTTATCACGCTGTTGACAGCAGAGGCAGCCATCTGATTCACTAATTGTTTTTGGCTCAGTGTTAATGTAGTAGAATAGATAGTTAGATAGCTGGATAGGTCCAGTATTACTAGATGATTTATGTTGACTACTACTGTGCAATGCTTTTAATGTGGGTTGTTTTTCTCTTCTTATCTCCTGTCTTTCTTTCTTAAGGGTCAAACTGCTATTTGTCTTAAAAGTTCTCCTTTTTTCTGCAACACTAAAGGCAGGCACACTTCACCAACATGAATCACAAGCTTACTTTGCCCCTAAATGATGAGAGAGCGCAGTACCACCTGTTACTTTCTTTGTCCGTCACTGACATGTGTTTGTTTACCCCCACTCTTATCTCTTCTCTCTTTAGGAAACTGCCAGCTCAGTGTACCTGGTAATGGAGGTAAGCTCGCTGTGATGTTTGGCTTTGTTTGCTCAGCGCTGTATTGTCTCAGCCTTCACAGGCAGCTCTGACAGAGCCTGGGCTATAATTAGCCGTGTCCTCAAGCATCAATGGGGGTATATGTCCGCCAGTCAACATCCAAATGCTGCTGTTTTTTTCTGTGGCTTGGTATTATTTCCCTAATGAAGAGGCATAAGTGGAATAATGTTTGTGAATTTTGTAGCTGCTTTGCTAATACTATGGCCTTTAGACTAACTTTGTTGTTCGAGTACCAGGAAACAACACAGAGCTCATATTCAACAGAAATGTTAGTATGGTTTAGCTCTTTCTTCTGACCAGTTTAATGGTCCAGTGTGAAGGATTTAAGGTGGTATATTGACAGAAATGCAATATAAAACAATGAATATGTTTCCCTTAGTGTATAAGTGCCTGAAAAGAAGAATCATTTTGTTTTCATTATCTTAGAATGAACCGTTCATATCTACATAGTAGGGCTGGGCAATATAACAACTATGTACGATACAGTGATACAACACCATCTATATTGATATAGGGTCAAGTTGAGTTATATGACATGTGCAGGTGTGCATCTCCTCTCTCACACTCCCAGCTACGCCTCACTCACTCACAAGCTCTCCAGCAACACTAGGAGCTCGACATTGGTCTATATGTTGCACGTGCTACGCTGAATCAGTCTGTGAGATGACATTACCGCACCACACGTGCAATCCAGCACTGAGCTGCTAGTCTGTGTGTGTGGTGGACCATAGCGCGTGCCGATCTTGGAGATCACATGGAGACAGAGCCTGGATGCAGGCGACAGATGTGTTTAAAAACACATATGGCACTCATAACGTGGACAAAGTGTCTCGCTCCTTCCCTCCCTCAGCCTCTCTGTTGATGCTCTGTCCATAAATAAGATTAATAGCCGAAATGAATAAAAAGATTTTAATCATTTCCCAGCACTAGCTTCATTTGAAAGGCCATGAAAATGACTTTTTAACTCCCCCACAAAGATTTGTGTGTGTTCCAAACTCCAGTAGATTTAGGCCTGCTTGATACTTTTATACTCATGTTGTAGTTTTGTGTCCTGTGCTGCAAACCTTTATATATTGTGCAAGGATAGAAATGTCTCGGCTTGTATATTTGGCAGTGCCATGCATATTGTGGGAGCTATTCAGGGCAGGCGATATCAAATCGGGGCTTGTGTCTCATGTGATCTTGTGATTCTTGCAAATCCAGCTGCCTCTGAAGATAATGTGGTTTGGGCAGACATAAAGGTTGTAAATACAAAAACCTGGAGCACTTGAAAGTGTTGTTCTCGTGCACCTTAAAGCTCACAGTTTGGAAGTATTTTAGCTTTGCTGTTTTGGCTCTTTTGTTTGTAACTCAAGTTTTGTTTCATGTGAGGCAATTTCTTTATTGAATATACAGAACAATTACTGTCATGTGATATACCATTATCACTCACCCCTAATGAATATTGATCATACATGCAAGGCATGGCAAGAGTTGCCTGTCATGCTACCTCTTCTTGTTCTGACAACATAGTTGCCCATTACAGTATTTTAAAGTGCACGTATCATGCTATTTGTATGGATTTTTTCCAGTCTGGTGTTTCTGCTAATGTGTGTCTGTCAGTCACTCACTCTACAGCAGAACACAGCACTTCAAACCAAAAGCTCTGTGCTGGAAATTCACTGTACTTTAAAGTAAAGTGTTTTTTTTATAAACTTGACACATTTGCAGGTCACTTGAGGTCCATTCAGAATGGACCTGTGACTCACTTGGACTGAGACCTACCAGTTGGGAATCACTGATATAAAGCTTGCTCAGACACAATGTCAACATGAAAGTTAGCATGCTAAAATGGCTGGCATTGCTCGCCAGAGGCATCAGATCTCAAAATGCAATGTTTCACATTCAAAATGAATACTGAGAACTGCAGGAAGTGGATCTGGAAATGGTTGGGATTTGAGTCTGAGCAGAAATAGTTGTTTATTTGTATTCTTTATGAGCATCCCCTGAGCTTCCAGTGATTGGTAGCCCACATAAAATAATAAAACAGCTATTAAACATCACAGTATATTAGTGAAAAGTCAGAACAGAGACCTTTGGTAAATGGTGTGTCTGCTTGGAGGATATTATGACGATTCACAGTGTTCAAGTTGTTGAGTGTTTTTCAAAGGAGTTTTAAATGGCTCCAAAGGTCATATGATGTGTAAATCAGAAAAAAACAGTGTTACAGAAGCAGAGCACAGATGTAAAGTAGCTTTAAAGAGATGCAGATACATCTCTCTGACACGTTCCGTTCATTATAATCTCCATTGTTTCGTGCTTATCTCTCCATCTTAGGAGAGGAAATGACTTGGAAATGAGGCAGCCTTTCAGAGCCTCACCTTTCACAGCACACCTCGCCCTTTCCTGGTTTCATTCATATTAATGCTGGGAATGAGAGCAATCTGTAAACATGTCACTCTCCCAGCAAATCGTTTCTCTGATCTCTTTTGCGTCCCAGTCCCCTCAGAGACGGGGTGCTGTCAGGCACTCATTCACTACAGCTACACATCAGGCCTCCATGTTACCTATGTTTTCTAATGTTATTCCTTTTTATCTCCCCCTCTTTCATTTCCCCTCTCTCTTCCTGTCTCTCTGTCTCATCCTAGTACTGCAACGGGGGCGACCTTGCCGACTACTTACACTGTAAGTGCAACAATTCATCTACTAAAAGCTCCAGGTGCTTCTCGGTGGAAAAATCAATTGAACTGATGGTGAAATGTCATCTTTGTTGCTTGATGACAAGAAAGTGAGAGTCCTTGGTCTATGAAAAACAGTCTTTTAATGCCTCTGTCTATTAGCTAAAAGCCAAGATCATAATTCATTACGCTCACAATGTTCAACAGCAAAATAATCTTAAATTTCCTAGAGTCTAAGAATAATGATTGTTGGATAGGAACAGCCAGTGAAGACATCAAATAGTAGAAGTGAAAGGATTATTTTTCAGCTGTGTTAGATCAGCCAAGAAGGTTGAAAGAGTGCAAATAAAAAGGAGCAACTTTACAGTGGAATATACGCCCCAAGGTGGCCATTCAGGTCACAAGTTTTTTTTCACACTTCCTGTATGACCGCAGGAAGCTGCCTTTTATCTGGGGCCCTCAAGACAGAGAGAGATTTGGTGCTTCAGTAAAACCTTGAGAAACTTTGAAGGACCTGAAGCTTAAAATAGACTTTGACTCGCAGTGTAATAAAACCACCTGCTGTCTCCTGTGCTGTACTCCTCAGTCTTCACACATGCTGTATGTGAGACATAGCTACAGTACAGCACTATTTGCAGATATGCTTTTGAGGAAACACTATGCCAGTGTTAATTATGACACACATTTTAAATTTAGTTTTAGTGGCTTACTGAAAACTGTGGTAGATGTAAAGTCACCTTTTTTTCTTTTGTTTTATTCAAGATTTAGTCAGTGAAACTCTTTAGTTTAAGGGTGCTTTCCGACCTAGAGTTGTCTTGCTTTGGTCTGAATCAGGGACTAATTTCGTACAAAGTTGCATAATTGCCTAGAGTTGGTTCGTGTTCTCACGGCAGCATTTACAAGCGGACCAGATCAAATGCCTTGTGCGAGAAAGCTACTCTTGATTGGTCAGAATTTCCATGTGGGAAAAATCCAGGAAGTAAACAAAACGTTGAAGAAGAGTACACTTGCAAGATAAATGTGACACTTTCTAATGTCACAATGGAGGGACAACTACGCAGGTTGATTTTAGCGCTGCTCATTGTGGACTATATTGCTGTCATTGTTCATTTTAGTCAAACCATACAGTTTGAAAACGAGGCGCGGCCCCAACTAGAAAACAATGTTTTGATAGGCAGTACAGGAGGAGGTGCACATTAATAATCCTCCAGGACTGTAACATGCTCATGTTTAACCCAAACAATGTGTCATGTGACTGCAGTTGGTTCGGATCAAGGTCGGAACACGTTCTCACAACAAACGAATCGCACCAGAGTTCGTTTGTAACCAGACCGAGACCACCTCTTCAAGAAGGACTCGGTCTGGCTGCGTTCAAACAAAGAAACAGCACTTAGGGGACAAAAGACCTTGAGTTCGATAGAACCAAACCAAACAGGGCTGGTGTGAAAGCACCCTTAGTCTAATTTTAGTCAGTGTTTTAGTTGTAATTTTCTCAGACAGCTTCATGATGCTCTAATGGATTTTGCTGAAGGATATTTGTCCTGGCTGTAAAAATCCCAAGCGCACCTTGAACTATCATATCATCTAAAAATTTATGTCTAGAGTTACTTCTATTGCTTCTACTTCATTTCCCTTATATTACTGAGGTCTTCTGCTACATTCAGGGCCATAGTTTATTCAGCAGAGCTCCAATTTAATAAATCAGCAGTTATAAAAAATGTGTAAACTCGTTGTTAAGGCAGACTTTAATTAATACTGAATAATGTTAAATGATAGCCGAATGAGTTAGTGTCAGATTATGAGTGATAAGAAATCATAAATCATCTCAGAAGGAGTAGATATTTATCGCAACCTAGCTTGGCTGCGTTAAATTTAACAATTTGTTAATGGAGCATAGCAAGCCAGTCACTAATGGGACTGGATAAAAAGGAGATCAGTCAGTGCTTTGAGATCGCTGCGGTGATCTAAGTAAGGTTTGTTAGCCAGAACAGAGACAGCTATTTTGTACTTTTGTTGTTAGTACGTTTTTGTTTTAGTCATGAAATAAAATGGTGTCAACGAACACTTATTGTCAAAATGTCCGTTGACAAACTGAGAAAAACGTGTTGTTAAAATAAAGTTTACAATTCTGCCCAGGTTTGCCACATTTCATGAATGCAGGGCTCTCAGTAACAAGTACACTAAACTCGCCTTGTCTCTCAGAGTGGGCAGGATGGGAAATAAGACGTCAGCCGTTTGCTGACTAATTTTAACTGGAGCTGCTAACTTTGTCTGCCAAGTACCCAGAGTCAGAGGATCTGCTCTATTTAAAGCCTCTGCCCGCCTGTTGAAAAAGAGTTTTTGGATCCACTTTCCACTGTGGTCAATGACGAAAACTTTTTTTTTTTTTTCCTGGCCCAAGTCAAGCCTGAGCCTGGCTTTAAAAATCCGTTGTCAGGGAGGTGGAGCCAGAGAGAAATTCAAGACAAGGGAGGGACTCACACATAGGACCATACTGTAACACCATGACATGAGTGAGGTGATTGGAGGGGAGGAAGAGACAGGAAACAGAAGGGGGCCGTGGGGTGATGTGTCTCAGATATTTTTAGAGGTTAAGTGAGGTGTTGTGTAACATGATCTAACTCCAGGATTTGCATAGATATGGAAATCAAGAGAAGAGGGTCATTCAGTCCCTGTCTCACTCCTCTACCCCCCACCCTGTGTCCCACATCACAAGTTAATCATTAAATCACCTAGTGCACCTTGTTTACCAAAGTGAACTTGTGGTTAATTAACCTTGTTTCTCCGCAGCTAAAGGCACGCTGAGTGAGGACACCATTCGGGTTTTCCTGCAGCAGATTGCAGGGGCCATGAGGGTCCTACAGGGCAAAGGCATCATCCACAGGGACCTCAAGCCCCAGAACATCCTGCTCTCCTACCCACCAGGACGCAAGTCACACTCAAACAACACCTGCATCAAGATTGGTAGGTTTGATGGTGAGCACATGATGTGATGGCATCTGTGCTTTAGGGCTGCAGCTAGGGATTATTTTCATTATCAATTAACATGCCCAGTATTTTCTCGATTAATCGTTTTGTCAATGAAATGACAGAATAGTATATTTCATCCAACCAACAGTCCAGTTATCCAAAGATACTCTGTTAATTATCATGTATGACAAAGACAAGCATAAAATTATATTTATTGTAAAACATAAATAAAGCTAGAGATGGTCGTCCACTAATCGGAACATCAGCGGTTCGATTCCCGGCTCCTCCAGTGTGCATGTTGAAGTATCCTTAACTGAGTAGCAGGTGGAACTTGAATGGTAGCCTTGGCCACCAGTGTATGGACATGTGTGAGTCAATGGGTGAATGTGACTCGTAGTATAAAAAATTACTAAAACTATTATTTCATTATTGAAATAGTTGCCAATAAATTTTCTGTCGATTGAATCATCCAGTGGTTTTCAAACTTTTTCTGCCCAAGGCACACCAAAGGGCAAGCCAAAATCTCAAGGCACACCTGTATTTATATCTGTGCACAACAGCCTCGATAACGTGTTATCACTTATCACAATGTAAATGTGTGTTTTCTTTACTAATATCAAATAAGAATTGACAACTAACCATTACTCATGAAATGTTTATGGATGGTGGTGCAGTGGTTAGCACTGTCGCCTCAGCAAAAGGGTTCCTGGTTCGAACCCACTGTGGAGCCCTTCTGTGCGGAGTCTGCATGTTCTCCTTGTATCAGCGTGGGTTTACTCCGGGTACTCCAGCTTCCTCCCACAGTCCAAGGACATGCAGGTTAACTGGTGACTCTAAATGGTCCGTAGGTGCGAATGTGAGTGTGAGTCTGTCTCTATGTGTCAGCCCTATGATAGTCTGGTGACTTGTCCAAGGTGTACCACACCTCTTGCCCAGTGTCAGCTGGGATAGGCTCCAGCACATCTATGACCCCTAACAGGACGAGCTGTTATGGAAAATGAATGAATGAATGAAAGTCACAACTTCTCACAGAAAATGGCAGATACTTAAATAGTACAGTGCAAATCATTTCAGTAAAGTAATTTAACAGACATTTCTGCAGTCTGAAAAAGGTGTAGGCTGAAGCTACAGGATTAGGAAACGGAAGGTGCCCAACATACTGATTGTACAGGCCCAGCTGAATATTCATTTCTTGAGATTTTTTAATATCAAACTTTTCTTTTTAAACAGAGCAGTGCTTGTTCTAACCCAGTTTTATCAATTGATTAATGTGTCCAAACAAATATATAAAGTTAATCAGAAATTAAAAGAGCAAAGCAGCTTGTGGTTGTACTTTGGGATTTAACAGGAAACAGGAAAACACCAGAACCCTCTACAGGACCAAAAAACTAATTGAATCTCATGAAGCAGCGTAAAATCCCTGCGCTCTAATCAAGCTCTTTATGGACAGTTTTATTGCAACAGGACCTAATAATGATTTCCCAAAGGTAATAGATTCCACCAAGATTACTAGGCTAAACGGGTTAGAGGAAATTTATCAGAATATATACAGAGTTTCACATTTTCCCTGAGCTGTGTTGGTCGTCTTCTTCTGATAAAACCAAGAACAAATAGCAAGAATTAAAGAAGCTATTCAGAGATATATAATGTACGCATGTGTCTCATCACTTTTGAGTTTGGCTTGTTTGACCATGACCAGTGTTGTGTGTTTAATAACAAGTTATCTAATGGAAAGTGTCATGACCAAGTAGTGAAAGCAAGTGTGTGTTGTTTAGCTGTTTGGAAACTCTGCTAATCCTTAAGCCTATTAATTCTTGTTCCTCTGGAGAGAATTGATTGCCCTGTGGGAGTGAAGTCTGCGGCTCTCAGTCACTGCAGAACGTTATTATCCTCACTGCTCTGGGAAAACTTGCACAGTCTCACTAACAAACAGACTGTCCACACACACACATATACACTCACTGTACCCACAGAGATGCAGGTAGTGACACACGAGCACATCCGCAGTGACAGAGGGATTACTGAAAAATGATTTTGTTGACTTGTTAAGCTGGCTGTGTGCTCAGGGATATTAGGTATCATTTGATAAGCTGATGTTTTAAAATTTAATAACATGAGTAATATAATGAGCACACAGAAACTGTTTGGACTATTTTTATTATCTGCGTGCTCGACAGTAGAGGAAGCTCAACAGGACTTTTTTGATTGGCAAGTGTTGTATGAAGCCAGAACTCCCTGGGGGGGCTGAACTCCACTGTGATAATGCTGCACTGTCATTGTAGCTGTCATCACGGTGAAGATCTCCATCTCAGCTATTATCACCTCCGCTAAGGAGGTGATAATAGCGGTTATGTTTTTGGTTGTTTGTCTGTCAGCAGGATAACCAAAAATCAACGGGCCAAGGAGGAAGCCATTACATTTTTAGCGGGCTCAAATCAGGGGGCGGATATAGAAATAGTTTTTTCCTTTTGTTAACATTGTGAGATAGAGCATTTGACCTTGGTGGAGGTCTGCACTCTCTATATTGTATAGTTTTATTGGTTTTAAGAAGCGATAAACCGTTCAGTCGGGAACCTGCAGCAGGCAAAATGCATTTTAGAGAGCACTATGGATTCCTCTTCAACCATCTGCAGTCTTCCTCTGGGAAGTTCTGTTGTATTTTTTTCCTCGTTTCATCAGTTTGTGAGTCTCACCATCTGCACATTTCCTCTCCACAGCGGACTTTGGCTTTGCCAGGTACCTTCAGAACAACATGATGGCGGCAACACTCTGTGGGTCCCCCATGTACATGGTAAGCACTCTTTGGAGGTTTTCAGAGATATGATGGAAAATAATTGTCAGCGTACTCAAATGTTTTGCCCAAGCAAATTCAGATGTGATGATGTATGTGTTTTCACTCAGACCAAAGGTTAGCAGGCCGTTATGAGGAGAGAACGTTTAGTAATTTTTAGTGAAATAAAATAAGGATGCTATAAATTTGCATTTACATTGATTTATTTAGATATTCACCCTCTGTTAGAATTTCATATTTAACCCTCTGTGCTTTTTGTATTTTATATTTTCTAGCATTCCTTATTCAATACAGTCTTTACTTTTTACTTTGAAGCACCACTGGTATATATTTATTTATTTATTCATAGCAAAGAATGAATCACTTCTGCACTGCTCTTACACTTGAATTTAATCAGCATACATTGCAATATCTGCACTATCAACCACAAATTTGTATAACCATCATAAGCATATCTACTGTAGTGATTCTCTGTAGCAATCCTGGGACTTGACCCTTCACTGCTGTGTGTTTTTCTTCTTATGTTTTTATTCTTTTGACCTATTTTTTCTATCCATATTTGTATCTGTGTCTTTGTATGTGATGTGTCATGTGCGGGATTGATGAAGTATAAAACATGTCTGAGAAAATGCCATATTTTGATCACCAGTCAACCCAAACTTGATGATGGCTCATTTGTTTCTGTGGTCATTGTTCATGAGAATCAGCAGAGCTTGTTCTTTTGATTTTACAGTGCTAGCTGAACACCGTCTCTTGACCGAAATGTGTCATCATGGTCTCACTGTTTTGTCCTCTCCAGGCTCCTGAGGTCATCATGTCCCAGAACTACGATGCTAAGGCAGACTTGTGGAGTATAGGGACCATAGTGTTTCAGTGTCTGACGGGGAAGGCTCCTTTTCAGGTAAAACTCTATTGAAATGCATGTTTATTTGCAGTATGACCTGCTTGACACATAGTCACCTCAACTCAACTCAAATTTATTTATGAAACACATTTAAAACAACTCATGCTGACCGAAGTGCTTTACAAAAGGAATAAAATGCTAAAAACACATACATACGAGGAGGCGACATAACTGTCGGATACACAGCTCACACAACTAAGGCACTTGTCAGAGAAAGCCACATCAGGGGGACTCAAACGCTAATTAATAAAAGCCATTTTGAGCCTGGACTTAAAAGAGTCAATGGAGGAGTCAGACACAGCAATGGCACCATCACCCCTGAGCTTAAGTCTGGAGCGTAGGACCACCAGGAGCCCCAGGGCAGCTGACCTGAGGGACATGGGGATAGAATAGGGGGTTGGGAGTTCTGTGATGTAGGATGGGGCCGGGCCATTAAGGGCTTTGTACACAACCAGGAGAACCTTAAAGTCAAATCTGAACTTTACAGGCAGCCAGTGGAGAGAGGCTAAGACAGGTGAGGAGCCTGGTAGCGGGGAGCCAAACTGGGGTGAGCCAGTATTGAAGCTCCACAGACCAACAACCAAATCATTATTTATAGTTCATCAATCATGTTAAAGTTAAAAAAAGAAAAATATCTGGATTATTTTATGGCCTTTACATGTTATCTGTTTTGCCAGGTTAGGGATATGTGAACAATATGTGCATACGTTTGCTTGTCATTTTGCACAAGATAATGAAATTGAAGCAAAAAAATGAATGTGATTAAAGTGATGGAAAACATGCAGTAATTTAAAATAGTAATAAGAAAACAAAACCATTGCTGAATGATCCTTTAACAGGTTTTCTCTCCTTCAGTCTGTTTGCTGCAAGTTGTCAAACAGCCTGTCCCCTCTCTCCAGATCATGTGAAAGATGAGCTAGAAACCACAAACCCAGCAATTTGTCTCAGCTAGCTTGAATGATGCTGCGACAGATGAAACACATAACGTCTCGCAAACTATCTAAACAGGTCCAGCAGCATTTCTGGCACTACCAGAGAAGCTTCACTCTTTGCTTCATCAACAGACTCGTTAAAACATGTGGTATTGTGTCATTACACAAGAAACTCAAGTCAGACGCTGATAAAGGAATATTTCACCCATAAATGGCCATTTGCATATCAATAACTATACATATGTTCCACACAGTCGACACTACTGAGGAGAAACAAACAGAACATCAAATAAATCAGTACTATGCAGAAACACAGCAGCCACAGCACAGTCATGATTTATATAGCACCAAATCTTTTTGTCAGTAACCCACATTTAAGTTTCTTTTTGTTTTGGAACAAGGACATAGAGTCAGTTAAAAAGTTCAAGTTCATGTTCCACATTGAAATGCAAACAGTCATTTCGGGGGTGAATTGTTCGTATAATGACATGCTACAGTATGTGTGATGGCAGCATACTGTGCCATAAAAATGTATGCAATTTTAGTATGAAAGGGTTGTTTGGCTGTGTGTGTACATGCACACATAAACATCTTTCTCTCTGACTTTCTTTAGGCGAGCAGTCCCCAGGACCTCCGGCTGTTCTATGAGAAAAACAAGACTCTCAGCCCCAAGTAAGGAGTGACTGTGAGAAGACAGCATGTTTAGTGTATATGTGATAAACTGATGTTACGGTAAAAGATTGAAAATCACTGTGAAGTTCATCATTTTGTTTTGCACCTGATTTTGCTCACAAGAAACAAAAAAACTTTGTTGAAATTGTCTCTGTGTTGCTACGGTGCTTTTAAAACCTTATATTTCGATCAGTCACCAAAAGTGATCTTCCACAGAGATGCTGCAAGTTAGAGCCATGCCAGCTGGGTTGTTTTAACGCTTTAACAGCTGTTGATTTACAACATTGTCAGAGATGACAAGCCTTCAGTAAAACCCAAACAACCTTTTCTTTTACAACACGATGTGTGTAAAGGTTTTACATTTCAGTTTATCACAGCTGCCTGATGAGACCACACTAACTGTGAAAGACGTCATATATTTTCATGTGTTGGTTCCAATTTAAACAGGGAGAGTAAACCAAGTGAAGGTGAAAGTGTTTCTGTATCTGTATTAGCGTTATTCTGTTGTATTTCTTGACCTTTAATCATGTTTTATTTTCTGCACAGCAGCACACACTGACTGTGGCGTTATTTGTTCGCAGCATTCCCAGAGAGACTTCGAGCCATTTGAGGCACCTGCTGCTGGGGCTGCTGCAGCGCAACCACAAGGACCGCATGGACTTTGGTGAGTGAAAAAGCACAGTAAAATGAATCGAACAGCTGACCAGATGGTGTAGATGCAGACCTGATACTGATAACTTACTGATATAGCTTTTCATAAACAGATACTAGTCACATTACACAGACAGCAGATGCATAAAATCTTCCCATGAATGTCATGTGTCACTGCCTCCTATTAATTATATTTCTTCTCGTGTTGTTTGTAGATGAGTTCTTTTGTCATCCATTCCTGGAGGCTAGCTCATCCATGAAAAAGAGTAAGTAAAAATAAACAACACACTTATTAATAGAGCTTGGTTGGACAAAGGTCCGTAATACATGAGTGCAAGCCTGTGCTGTATTGTATTATGTTGTATATATACATCTGAACTCGAATAGCTAATCAGCCAATCACATAGCAGCAACTCAGTGCATTTAGGCATGTAGACATGGTCAAGACGACCTGCTGAAGTTCAAACCGAGCATCATAACAGAGAAGAAAGGTGATTTAAGTGACTTTAAACGTGGCATGGTTGTTGGTGCCAGACAGGCTGGTCTGTCAGAAACTGCTGATCTACTGGGATTTTCACACACAACCATCTCTAGGGTTTACAGAGGATGGTCCAATGAAGAGAAAATATCCATTGAGCAGCAGTTCTCTGTGTGAAAATGCCTTGTTGATGCCAGAGGTCAGAGGAGAATGGCCAGACTGGTTCAAGATGATAGAAAGGCAACAGTAACTCATTTAGTACCAACTGAGCATGGTTTAAACACCACAGCCTACCTGAGTATTGTTGCTGACCGTGTCCATCCCTTTATGACCACAGTGTACCCATCTTCTGATGGCTACTTCCAGCAGGATAACGCACCATGTCACAAAGCTCACATCATCTCAAACTGGTTTCTTGAACATGACAATGAGTTCACTGTACTCCAATGGCCTCCACAGTCACCTGATCTCAATCCAATAGAGCACCTTTGGGATGTGGTGGAACAGGAGATTCATATCATGGATGTGCAGCTGACAAATCTGCAGCAACTGTGTGATGCTGTCATGTCAATATGGACCAGCATCTCTGAGGAATGTTTCCAGCACCTTGTTGAATCTATGCCACCAAGAATTAAGGCAGTTCTGAAGGCAAAAGGGGTCCAACCTGGTACTAGGAAAGTGTACCTAATAAAGTGGCCATACCACTGCTATGAAAACAGTCATATCAGAATTCATGTGTGTCTTCCCATACATACATGTTTTTCCACGTCATACTTCACCGAGTGGTCACAGATCACTTTCCATACTGTGTCAGAGCTGTTGAAACTCTAGGAGGCTGTATGGCTGCCCCACCGCTGCGGTAGGCTGCCCCAGTTGCCAGCCAGTAGACTGCCAGATGCTTTGTGACAGGGACAGCTTATCTACATTTTGAGATCTGCCATGACAGCCTTGTTGTGAGGCATTGAGAGAGATATTTGAAAGAGCCTCACCAGTCCTGCACCCACACCTCTGTCTCCACAGAACCACCAGCAGTAGCTGCTAATAACACTGTAGCTATGGATTTGGTGTATCATTCAAATCATTCCCCAAATGACTGTTTTGCAAAAGTGACGTTCACACTGCTGTTAGAAATGGGTCACTTTAAACAGGAATACAAAAATCAGAATTTAAATTGAAGCCCTGTGATGTGAATGTAGCCACAGTGATGCAAACATGGTAGCGGTCACGGTATTCGCCCTGTGGGCTCGCCTTGTTAACAGACAAAGTTTCTGTTTACACTCAGTGTTTCTCAACAGACCACATTGTGTGTATTCTTGAGTTGTCTAACCACCGGGTTGCATTTTGTTACAGCAACTCCTACTGTGTCCATGACCTGCTTCCCAAGCTCTGCATCAGCCAGCTCTTGTAGCAGCTCGTCCACCTCTCACCTCGCCTCGCCACCGGTTGGTGTTTATTATTCCTGTATTATTTCCTCTCTGCTCCTCCGTCTGTACCTGAGTAATGAGGCTGTGTTTTTATGTCCAGTCAACATCTATTTGGCCTTCCCACACAGTTTGCTCTGTTATTATATCCTTTGTGCTTTTGTTCTTAGCTTGTGTACCACTCTCTGTCTCTGCAGCAGTCTCTTGCTGAGGTTCAGCATATGCGTGCCAAAGCTTTGGCCTCCCCTACCCAGGAGGCCGCTGGTTTTCTCCTCAAGGACTCGTCTGGAGGGGGCGGCAGCAGCAAGAACTCCTCCTCCTGTGACACGGATGACTTTGTCATTGTGCCTGCTCACTTCACCAGTAAGGAAACATCTCTTCTATCCAAGTATCAAATGCAGCTGTGCATAGTCCGAAGCCTTGGTTCCAGCTCTGTAGGGTTACTGCTCAAGTATCACAAGTCATCTTTTATTTATTTTTCATGGACTGGAGCTCTGCTCTATCCAGATATCCTCTCTCTGTCATTTTTTTCAGTCTCTGTGCTTAATGTATTTCCTGGTTTTGCAGCGGGAGAGCTGACATGTGAGAGTAAAGTGCTGCCGGACAGCCTCATGAACAGCGGGTACGACACACAAATTGGTTATTCATAGATTTCCTTTATCTGTATCAACCATATTTAATGTAGTTGTGTGACAGTGTTACAGAATACAGCTGATAAAGGAGGAAAAATATGATGTGTTCAGTATAGCACTGTGGTATAGTCCTGACAACGTGTCTCCTCTTTCCCTTCTCTTTAATCAGCTCTCTTCTGGCTTCTGCTGGCCTGTGTAGCCAAGTCAAAACACCACCACACTCACCTTCCTGCAGCGGGTCTCCAAGTCCTGTCAGGTAACAGACAAAGCTGAATTTTTGGTTGTAGTGATACGTGTCGTGCTGTGTAGCTCAGACGGCAAGACACTGTAAAGTAGGGAACTGGATAGCGGTAGAAGAAGCAGCAGCAGCAGTGCCCAGAGTAGCTGGTGGAGTCGATTAAATTCACTGATATCTGGTGTATTCATTTCTTTAATTAACCTCAGATCATTTCATGTCATCCAAACACACAATGTAATGCTTGTTTTTACATCACAGAGCATACAAGTGTGGCAGTATTATGGTGAACAGAATCGTTCTTCTCTGAAATACTTGGTGTACTCGTTCCTGTTGAACCTGTTAAACTTTTCTGTGTCCACACACTCACTATAACCGTCTCATGGGTTGTCTAACCGTTTCCCTTGGCACTCTCTGTTCTTCTCACTGTTGTTGGCAGGCCCAGCGAGTTCTCGGGAAGTAACTATGGGGGTAGCTATGGCAACCATGGTCAGTCATTGCCTATCCCAGTCCCCACCCAGGTCCAGAACTACCAGCGCATGGAGCAGAACCTCCACTCCACCAAACAGGACGGCTCACCACGGTCTGCCATCAATCATCAATCAAACACACATCAGTCCCACTGTTTTTTAAATTGACTGCAGTGTCTCATGATCTCTATATTATTAGGCTGTCGACACCAGTGCGTCGTTGCAGCAGTGGAAGCTCGCTTGGCTTTGGTCGGACCGGACCTTCACCACCCTACGGGCAAGGCGCAGTCACCACCAATCGCAGGCTCTCCCTGGGAGGCGCCAGACCTTTCCAGCTCTCCCCTCAAGGTAGCTCAGAGGCTGCTCCTCACTTTGTAAACCACTTTCACACATGCACATCACAGCTGTCTCTATACCAGAGGGATTTTTCCTTCTCAGATATACAGGGTTTGCACAGGTCCTTGAAATGGTTTGTGAATTTGAGGGTAATGTTGTGCAAGAATAGAAGTTCTCCATCTCTGTCGTTCAAGTTTCGCAATATATTGTTTTGCTGTTTTGTGTTGGAGAAGGCAAGAGACCGCAGAGTCTGCCATCACTGTAACACAGCACAACTGAGAAGTGTTCACACATCCAGCCCCCTCTTTTTAATTGTCTGGAGCTTCTGTGAAGTCTGCTAGTTCTCGTAAAAATTCTCAGTGTTCTAACAGTAATTAACCTTCATCTGTGTCTCATACTATGCCGCATTATGTCCTTGAATTCGAGGGAATTGGGCCTGGGAAGTCCTTGAAAAGCCATTGAATTTGATGTTTAAGAACGCATGGGAACCCAGAGTATATATTTCTGTATATTTTAAGACTAAATGTGAAATTGATTCATCAAAAAACAGTCAAACAGAGCACTAAGGATTAGATGCAGCTCTAGAGAGGTGTGCGGCTTGTTGTAGGTGGTGTTGCCCAAAAAATCAATGGTAGACAAAATCCGGTTGTGGTTAGCACTCGCCAGTGTTTCTCAGAGTCAGCCCGGTAGGTCAGTAGATTTGAAAGTTATTGGTTGACAAATGAACCATCTTCCTACGTGCACAAGCACTCTCACTACCAGTTCTTCATGTTGGCACCGTCTCTTAGCTGTCTGGACACGCATGCCAGCAGGGCAGCGGGGGAGTTAGCAGAACTCGTCCATCCCTACTGTCTTTTGTTGGAATTCTTATTTTCTCCACCTGTATGACTTTTTATTTTGCAATGCCACCTGCTGTCTAAAAGCATAAATATTCTGACCGTCTATCACACAGCTCCCCAGCATATTGAACCCCGCCTGATTCCTCAGCATCACCCGCAGACGGCAGGACTGGGCTCACGGCTCCACAGCGCCCCCTGTCTGTTGGAGTGTGCCAGTGGCGGTGGCAGGCAGAAGATCAGGAAGCAGCACTCAGACCCTGTGGGGGCTCCCTCGGCGGGCCTGATGACTGGCCGACCTCTACACTCTTCACCCAGGCTCAGTGAGCTCATGCAGCGTAACCCCCTCCCCACCATCCTGGGCTCTCCATCCAGGGTAAGTCAGGTGCGTGTGTGTTTTGCCGTGTGTGTGTTTGTTTAATTCTCTGGAGATACACAGAACAAGAAAAGACTACCAAGCAGTCTGAATGAACCTCTGGTACCTCTCTCCTCTCCCTTTCGTCTCTCCAACCTCAGGCCATCCCTCCATTTGAATTCCCCAAGCCTCCCAGCTCTCCGAATCTCATGACCTTCCTGACACAACAGGGTTTGGTCATCGGCTCCCCTTGCAGCAGGACTGCCCCAGGAGAGCTCAGAGATGCAGGACAACAAGCACTAACACAGGTCACCCCGTCGGCCCACTGCGTCCACAGACTGAATGATGATACCAAGGGCTTTGGAAGGTTAGAATATTGTATTTGCTGTTGTTTTCTGGTGGTTATGTGTACCATGCTGATGCTGTGGCTGCTGGAGGAGTTGTTTGCCTACAGATACAAGATAGACAGGAGTGACCCTGCAGTTGAAAACAAACTACTTCAGAGTTGGAAATGTATCTTGTTCCCTCTTAAACTGAGCAGTTCCTTGCAACTTAATCACATAAAGGTTTTCTTTTGTTACATATGAGGCTTTTTAAAATAGAAGCTGGAGATGTGCAGTATTCGAACAGCCCCTTTTATTCATTCCTCTCATGTGTGGAGAAACAAGGTTAAGAGGCAGGGATTATGAACCTAATGGAGTGGGCAGATTGGCTGTTAAGAAGAAAGGAAAGAAGGGAAATAGGGAGCTATTAAGTAAAACTAAAAATATGTATTAAACAAGGATGTCTGCCATTTTCATATCTCTTCATGTTCTCTCTTCTGTGTCGCTGTCTCCTGTCTCTTTGGTGCAGGTCTCAGAGTGCCGGTCGACTGTCTGACATGCTGCTGATGGCTGCGTTTGGACCAGGTGTACCAGCGGGTGATCGGGGCAGCACAGAGAATCTTACCTCTGATAAAGCCATAGACATAATAGGTAGGCGCGATTGTCGATTCACATTATTAAACAGTTGTATTTGGGATTTCTGTTTATTTACAGTCAGTGATATATTACTGGAGAATAAGATGTGACACAATGCTATTCCAATTAAGTTTTAATTCTGCTATTTACATGGAGAGCCTGTATTGAAATATAGTTTAGCAGTTTTTGGTGTTTACTGGAAAATGAAAATGGTGATTGACGATGTTTATATGCACAAAATATTCCGGGTTTTGCCCCATTCCGAAAAAATTGATACTCCTACTAAGCTGTTTACACGGCTAATGAAAATAAATATTCCACTAATATTCTGCTTTACATGCAGCAGTGCATACTCTGATTAACGTGCCTCAACACATTGTTAATCACATCAAAATATTGGAAATTGTAATGGCTGTTGCTTGTGTGAGGATTCTTTCGAACTTGTTTGATAGCACAATCACAGCCTCGCTCTTTCATTCCTTCAACTACCTCAATGAAAAGGTCGGCTTATATTTGCACCTATCCAAATCCTCCTGATATCTAAGTCTTTCATAATGTTTGGTTTGGTTCAGTCAAACTCAAGTTCATTTGCCCCCTAAGTGCGGTTCGTTTGGGCAGGTGTGAACACAGCAATCACACTCAGGTGCACACCAAGACAACCGGACCAAGACCTTCTTGAAGAGGTGGTCTCAGTCCGGTTACAAACTAACTCTGGTGCGGTTCATTTGTGGTGAGAACGTGTTCCGACCTGGATGTGAACCAACTGCAGTCACATGACACATTGTTTGGGTTAAACATGAGCATGTTACAGTCCTGGAGGATTATTAATGTGCACCTCCTCCTGTACTGCCTTAATATGCACATTCAGCACATCCAATGCATCAAAACATTGTTTTCTAGTTGGGGCCGCGCCTCTTTTTCAAACTGTATGGTCTGACTAAAATGAACAATGACAGCAATATAGTCCACGATGAGCAGCGCTGAAATCAACCTGTGTAGTTGTCCCTCCATTGTGACATTAGAAAGTGTCACATTTATCTTGCAAGTGTACTCTTCTTCAACGTTTTGTTTACTTCCTGGATTTTTCCCACATGGAAATTCTGACCAATCAAGAGCAGCTTTCTTGCACAAGGCATTTGATCTGGTCCGCTTGTAAATGCTGCCGTGAGAACACAAACCAACTCTAGGCAATTATGCAACTTTGTAACAAAATTAGTCCCTGATTCAGACCAAAGCAAGACAACTCTAGGTCGGAAAGCACCCTTAGGCTTGCATGTCTACCACAGCATACATGTCCAAAGAAGGCTCCTAAAACCCAAATAATATCAGCATACCCCCACATCAGGAAATGCTTCATTTGGAAAAATGTTTAATTCAGAATGTGGAATATTAGTGTGCATGTAAACATACCCTACTGTCATACAGCCCTACCATTTGTCAATGCTCTTTTCTGCCCTCTAGTGCCCCCTAGTGGTGGGGGAGGCCTTGCACCCGGCTCCATCAGCCCAGCACAGGTGGTCTTCACTGTGGGCTCTCCTCCCAGTGGCAGCACCCCTCCTCAAAATTCCAGACAGAGGAAATACTCAGGTAGGACATGCTCACCGTAACATCTAAATCTTTAAGTCATTTGTCTCATCCCTTCTACAGCAAGAAGGAATCAAAGTCCGCATTCGCAGCAGCGTTAGTTTTTTACTCTGCGCACCAGGAAGCTATTACTCTCATTTTCCATGACGTGGAAACTTAATTAAATGTCAGTGTAAGAGGTTGATTTTCTTTTCTCTTTGATTGCACCCAACTGTGAAGAGATGTAGTTAGATTTAGGGAGTAATAACCCAAATGACTGGTTTTTAGAACACACAATTTTCCAATTGGTAATTGGCACTTAAAATATTTATGAAGAGAAGGAAAAAACATGTAGCAGCTGGCAGATGGTGATCATCAAGTGGAGTGCATCTTCACTCAATACAGTGGTCATCAACAAGTGTTAAATTAATATAAAATAAATAAAATGTCTTTTTCCTATCTCTTTTTCTGACTCCTACAGGCTCGTTCACGTCAGTCAGCCCCGCAGGCTCCTACACAAGCCGCTACCCCCAGACAGCCACCTATCTGGATGGCTTTGAGGCTCCTTCTAGTCCTCGCTACAGTTTCACTGATCCTATCAGAGCCAACATGGGCGGCCCTGTAACCTTTGAGGCACCTGAGCTCCCTGAGGAGACGCTGATGGAGGTGAGAAGCAGGTTTCACATACAGCTCCGGATCCAGTGTGTTCTATTTATGCATGCGGCAATGACTTCTTTTGTTTTGTACGGGTTCATTGTCACAGAACCTTGCAATGATTAATCCCTCCAGAGAGTGTGGAGTGTGAGAAAAAGAGAGCAGAGTGTAGTTAAAGTGTCTTTAGCTCAAGTCATCGTGGTGAAATAGCCTAAGGTGGAATCTGAGAGTGGAATAATGTAATGCTTCTTGTTAATGCTTGTGTTCTTGTCACCAATGCAAACTAAACGCAAAATAAATATTCTGATGTTGTCTGTTAAAAATTCTGTCACTGAACCATCCCCGTTTCTCTTTCTTCCCGTCTCTGTTGGAGTGCAGCAGGAGCATACAGACACGGTGCAACGCCTGCGGTTCACGTTGGATTTCGCCCGCTGTCTGATGGAGGTTGCTGGAGCCCGCGGGGCCACGGCGTTAGGGGAGCAGGCAGACATTTCTCATCCCTCCCTCCTTCAGCAGCAGAGCCTGGTAGCTGATCAGATAAGCTCGCTGAGCCGAGAGTGGAGGTAAGGCCGCATCAACTACGGCCGTGAGTCTTTGTTGATGGCAGTGATAGGGATATCCAGTTTTGAGAAAGTTTATTCAGCATGGATCTCATGCATGTGCCTCATGTTTGGGGAAAAATAAAATAAATTAAATGTGTGTTATAATCAGCGAAAATATCTATCAAGTCAGACTGTCGTGTTGAACAGCAGCTGCAGCGTGAGGGAAGCCGTCGATTATGTTTGAAGGAGGTGAGCAGGCCCAGGTGTGGCTCATGTGGCTGTAACAGGAAGAACAGCCAGGAAAACAGGCACACCTAGTGGAGCGGAGGGGTCATCACAGTTTCCAAATAGCATGTTGATCAAGGGGAAACGGAAATCTGTGTTGGTGCATGAGAGGAGAAATCACAGGAAGCACCACCAGTTGGTGGCTTCACCTGGATGATGGTCGGTTCACGGCTTATTTTCATGAGAAGTTAGGGACAGTTTGATAATTCACTGTCAGTCGTCGGGCCTAATTACAGTTGGTAAAAGATTAGAAAGTAGTTGAGGCCACATTTTGTCAGACATGTCTTGCCGCTTGCATAGTAGGGTGACATCAAAATTAAGCTTACATTAGCTTAAACACACGGCTTCGTCATCGCCATTTCAGAAGGCTAGCCTCTTAGTTCATCTGACTGGATAATGGAGAAAGAAACGTTAAGACATCAGGCACTTACACACTCTGAGTTAAAGTTTCTTCAACTCAAGGTGATCAGGGTGCTGTTGCAAAAATGTGAGGAGTATAAAGCAGAAAAACACAAGGTGCTCAGCAAGGCAAAAGCAGCGTACAAAATGCTTCACACTCCCTGAAAACAATAACAAAAAGCTGTTTCAGTGCTGCTAAAACATGCTCCGTCTGATTGGAGCCTCAATATTTATGGAAACACACTGCAGATGAGTTTGAGAATGGAGAGTGTGTAATTTAATTGGAAGAATTTCAACTCTGGTCCTCAGGACTCGGAGTGATAGAAGATATCTATCATGCAGATATTCCACTAACTTTCATTATTGAACTTCAGCATTTCATTGTTTGTATTTCATGTCCATTTGTCAAATTATAACTGAGTACTTTGTGTGTGTGTTTGTCTCCTCAGTCATGCAGAGCAGCTGGTTCTCTACCTGAAGACTGCAGAGCTCCTGTCCACTGCCTTACACACGGCCATGGAGCGAGTCAAACAGGGCAAACTTTACCCATCCTCCACAGTCAAACAAGGTATGAGCCATTTTATTTTGTATAGAGGACGGTGTCTAATGTGTATATTAAAAGACTCCGCAGCTTATGGCAGCATATTAACATAGATTTCTGTCCGTATACAGTAGTGAGGAGGCTGAATGAGCTGTACAAGTCCAGCGTGACGTCCTGCCGCTCACTCAGCACCCGTCTGGAGCACTTCTTTTCCAGGAAGCACCGTCTAATGGACCAAATCACCTCCATCACGGCTGAGCGGCTGCTGTTCAGCCACACTGTGCAGATGGTGAGCCGGGGGGGAATTAGACAGTTGGGAAGCAGAGGAGGAGTTGAGGGTTAGTGACCAGCTTCAGGCCACCGCGTAATCGTTCGGATACTCTAAGTGTGGGCATCAAGCAAATAATGATCTCTAGACATTATTACCAAGTGAAGTGCATGTATGGCAAAAGTAGCCCACCTATCTCTTCTCATGTCTCATTTATACTCAGTCTGCAAGCACTTGCTCTCAAAATATTTATACAGGAATGTGTTTAGGCACTGAAGTAATTGGGCTTATGGCTTATTTGTTCAGGAAAGAGTAACACACAAAGCAGGAAAAACAAATATTTGTGTTGGAAGTGAAACTGAGGCTCATTCAGTGTCCCAGCAGCATTCATCGAAACTAAAATCAAACATATATGAATTTGAGCATCCTGGTGTCATCTCAGGTTCAGACTGCTGCACTGGATGAGATGTTCCACCAGGGGGAAGCGTCAGTCCTGCGTTACCATAAAGCTCTCCTGCTGATGGAGGGCCTGTCTCTGCTGCTCACTGAACAGGACGACATCCTCAGTGTTAGCAAATGTAAGTATGTCTGTCAGCTCACTCACATAAAGAAGGGATGTCTCCACTCAGCACCAGCACTGACCATATTTTAGCGTGCAATGTTCCTGCAGCTAAAAGTCTTTTATGATTGTAGTTTTAAAACTATTTGCTATTAAGATTTTTCAGTGTAAAACGTTCCATCCATACAGTGATAAAATGAATGCTTTAATGTCTGAAGGGTTACTTTTGGTTCCAAAGGCACCATACCGAAAGTGTTTGGCTGAAATGGGGCTCAATATATTCTTCTTTTTAAAATGCATAATTATCGCTATGTGTACACCTAGTGTTCACACTACTTGGCATTTTGGAACGACTAAAACAAAGACCTTTGAAAACGCTGGTGACCCTGAATCATTTTGAAAATATCAGGATGGCATTTTGGTCTGGACAAACGCAAAACAGAGACTTTTTGAAAAGATGACGCAGACACCCACAGTCACCTTCCGACTGGGTCTTATGAGTCACAGCTTGTTGAGTCAAAACATCACACCTAGGTCTAGATTCCGTCTGTGATTTATTCCTTCTTGTGTGGATACATCTTTCCCATTGCCATGGCTTCTTGGCTGGCACTGCTCTTATGTGTCTTCGTCTTTGCTTTGTAGTGACTCCCAGTCTGTTTTTCACTGCCTTGACTGCCTTATACTCATGATATTTTCATTTGCAATTAATCTTTAGATTATAATCTCAATTAAACAATTAGTTGTCAATCAAATATCTTGTTTTGTCCACATCTCAAAGATAATTCTGTTTACTATTACAGAAGGGTAAAGAAACCAGAAAATCTTTGCATTTAATAAGCTGGAAAGTTGTGTTAAGAAAATACTCGATTTTTAGTCGATTAACCAGTCAATTATTGCAGCTCTACTTTCAGTAATAGTTCCACCTTGTTGACGGTCCGAGTTTGAAAATCTCTGTGCTCCATGGTATTTTCTGTAACTAAGCAATCAGTTGCAGAGTAGACAATCTGCTTCCTGTTTACATTGGCACAGGCATGCCCAGTGTGCGTAAATGGTCATGTGATCGGTGCTTTCAGGTGTGGACAGAGATTATTTCTGAAACTGTGCCTAAACATTTTTAAATTGTTGTTGTGAAATTAGGGCTGCAACGATTAGTCGACTAATCGATGACTAATCAACTATTAAAATAATCGGTGACTATTTTAGTAGTTGACTAATCGGTTTTTCATGGAAAAGTACTATAAAAGTACCCAAAAATACTCTTATTGCAGCTTCTTACGTTCAGATATTGGCAGCTTTACACACTCTCCCATGACGGTGAACTAAAAACTCTTTGGCGTGAGTACGAAACAAGACATTAGATGACATCATTTTGGGGTTTGGGAGACACACTGACATTTTTCAACATTTTAACACATTTTTCTATAAAATGATTAGTCGACTAATCGAGAAATAATCGACAGATCAGTCGACAAAGAAAATAATAGTTAGTTGAAACCCTATTTGAAATGAAATATATTAATGTGGATGTGGCCTATGACCCATTGTCTTTTTTGTTTGTGTCTGCAGGTAAGGAGTGCATCGAACGCCGCCTCACAGCTTTGCAGTCAGGACTCTGCGTCTGAGAGTCCCACGCTGCGTCTTGACGTGTGGATATGATGTCAGTTATTTGCACCCTGCACATTCTCAACAAACCAAATCTCCACCTACATCTCACGGTTTTCACTTAGCAATGCTTCAGTTTTCACAAGAAAACCACAAGGCTTCAGTTTTCACTGACATGAAGCACTTGTGCAGTGAAGGAATGTCTGCGCTCACATCTGTGTGAGAGGACTTTGCTCCTGGTGCTGGAAATGGAAGATTCCACTCACTAGGTGTAACACCTGCAAGAGCAATTATTGCCAAGTAGTCACATACCCACATACAATACTTATCTATAACAGATAGCGTTATAAGATGGACAAATATCCGCGCTACCAAGTCGCAAAAGGCAACTTTATAGACAAAATCTTTTACTGAGATGAGTCGCTGGAGGGAATGTACAGTATTTGCTGTACTCCTACATACAGTAAGGACGTGTGCTGATGAAGAGCAGGAACGGCCAAGTATCATCCTCATCAAATGTATGTTTGTCTTCTACCGCTTGTTTGCTTTCCTGGGGTTATTTCGTTCTGGTATTTATCTAATTGTTACTTGCTTGCTGAGGGGAAGTATAAATAGTAATGCTACATACAGTTGGTGGCTGGAACCGCATGTAAGCACTATCACAAAACTGTTGCCAAACAGAGTGTAGTTGTTTTTGTGTTAGCTTATATTTTAGACTCATGGTAGACAACTATGCTGGTTTGGAAGAAAAGATCCCTGGGTTTCATACTTTACCTATTCTTCATGTTTAAGACCATTTTCCGTCACTTTAACAATGATGTAATTGGGGTTTTCTTTTTAAAATGGTGGCAGGTATTAAGACAAGATGGAGAAAATGGGTCCAGAAAACACTTGCTACCCCTCCGCTACATGCAAAACATAGCTTTTAATCCACCAGAGACTGCGACTGCTCCGTTAGCATCCCTGATATAATCATGTTAAAGATGCTGCAATAACCTGGGATGTATTCTTCAGGTACACAGAAGCTTCGGTGCTGCTGTTGCTGGCGATTTTTTTCCCACACAATTCCATATTCTGTCTGATTCCATGTTACCAATCAATCATTTTTGGAGTATAATCACATTTGAATGTAGGTCTGTCAGGAGAGAAGCAGCGTTAATATTAGCCAAATGTTACTAAAATTTAGGTTCGTCCCGGGGTTAACGTCTGAATGTTTTTGCACTGTTGAAGTACTGTATCGAACCATTCAGTTTTTGTAGATAACCTTCTTTAGAGATTTCTATTCCATACTTTTATTGCAGTTTTAGTTGTGTTATAGTTGCTGTCAAAAGGTGGCGTGTGTTAGATGTGAGAATGCTGACGAAGAGATGGTATAAGCTACGAAACCTTAGGAAGATTTCTTTAAGAAGAAAATGGAAAAATTGCTTTACGCTGACAAAAAAGATTTGCATTGGTTGTGTTGTGTTCAGTTTCCGAGATTTGAAAAGTGACCTGTTGATTTTACCTGAAATATTTGTGTGTTGTTGATGTTGGCCTCGGACACGCACCCTGACAGGAAACCTTTACCCCCCCTTGAATTGTGGGCCAATGGGAAGGGTCAACTTTGGTGTGCATGCATGCATGTATGAATGCTGTTTGATGTATTAATGGACAATGGGGTGTGTTCAATACAGAACTAGCGACATCGCTCTGTAACAAGATGTGAATGGTTTGATTTTGCTTAACTGCGTGGATGAGGAAAGGTGCAACCAAGTACAACTTTCTGTGCCTGAGGTTTATCTTCCTCTGCTTTTTTTAAGTTAATTAAGATGGCGACTAAGTGCATATTTTAGATTAAGGTGTTAATGTGTGGCTAGGGCTGACATTTTGTGAAGCCAGTATAGTAGCACTGTTAGCAGGACAGAAGAGAGGAAAGGTTTTCACAGTGAAGATTTCTCTAAATATACGTGTATTTGCTTTATGGCCTTTTGTCAGATTCGTAAAGTTTCTCTGCGTGCGTATATTGTTTGTTTGAGTGAACATTCCTAATATCAACTCATTCACAGCCTCTCTGTCTCTGTCGTGTTCAGTCACTTTGTAACGATGTCTTGAAAGATACAGGTAGCAGACAGGGATGACATCTTAATATAACACAGATGCATGTGTCACTTTTTATTGTTCCCTACAATCATTGCCATTGGCCATCCTAATTATGAGGATCTGGGGTAGGAGTTAATTTGTGAAGCAGTTGAAATGATTAAAGAGTGAAATGATTGGTGTAGGAAGTGCGGAGATGTTGCCCTATGACAGGCATGTATCCACTCTGCTGAAGTGTCCTTGAGCAAAACACTGACCCCCCCTGACCAGCTCCAGGGCTACTGATCAAAGTATCATGTAAACTTAAGATGAAGTGTAATGTTTGCACTCCCATGATAGATCTGTCTTTGATTTGGATTTTTATTTTTGTATGTTTGCTACGAACATACCTGAATGTTTTCATTTTGTGTGTTTTCACTTTACAGATTCTGTATTACCTGTAAATATTGTAAATTAAGTTATTGTTGTTATTGTATATATATGACGCTGCAGGCATGGAGAGAGAACAGTACCATACCACCTATACATTTCCAAAGAATAGGCCTTCTGCTGATCTTCCATATTGTCTCTTTACTGTTGCAAAAAGCATTTTAATGTTGTCATATCTATGACAGACACACTATCTCAGTGTCCCTGTGTGTGATGTAACCTTTACTGTTTGAGAGTTGCAACATGAATAAAGTGAAAGGAAAGGTAACTTGTTTTAAGATGAAGCCAGTTTCCTCTGCTGTCGTGACACGTCAGTTATGGAGGCTGAACCTGAACTGAATTTTGTTTCCTCGTTAGTACAATGAAGGCTGGTGAGGCAGATGCAGCCACTGTCCTGCACTGACCTAGTAAACCTGCTGCAAAGACCAATTAAACTCTGGGACTTAACATTAAGTCTATTTAAAGCATCTTGGCACAGTTTAGACAACCCATTACAAGTCACATGTACTCAACATTACAGCTCGTCATTTCACATACTGTTTGTTTCCTCAAATTCCATGACGCCACTGCTTTTTATCAATTTCACTTCCCTGTTGAAGTACCAAGAATCAAATGCAATGTTTAACAACCAGTGGTGCAAGAAGGATTCAGATATTTTACTGAAGTAAAAGTGGAATACTACATTGTGGAAATACTCTGTTACAAGTAAAAGTACAGAAGTATTAGCCTCATAATGTGCTTAAGTGCCAAAAGTGAAAGTACTCATTAAGGGTGTAGGTTTTGTTTTAACATTTGGAGGGGGAACATATGAAACGGGTGGTTTAAGGGTCCTCAGTCAGAAAATGTAAAGCATCGACCACTTGCATTCTACATTCTGGTTATTTTTATGCACTAATTTTGCATTTTCTGCATCAGTTTACAGTGTAAATGTTTTTCATTTTGTCAGAACAAAAATTGTCACCTACTTTCATGTTTTTAATGAGGGGGACCAAATACTGAGAGGGGAGTCCTCTATGTCCCCTTGAAATCTACACCTATAGTTCTCCTCTTCAGAATAATGTTTATTACAGTATTAGATTATAGTTATTGATGCATAAACATGTTTGTCACTTAAATGTTGCAGCAGGTACATGTGGAGCCAATCCTAACAATTTAATATACTGATGGGTGGCTTAATCTGTAATCCAGTAATACACCATAATTTATTCGATTTTTACTTTAAGTCTGCAAGGTGACAAGTACTAAAGATGTAGTTAAATAAAAAGTACAATATTCCCCTCCAAACTGTAATAGAGTATAGAGTAGCATAAAATGTAAATACTCAAATAAGTTATCTTGAAATTGTACTTTAAGGGAAACGACACCCATTTTCAAAATTCATACGTTATTCCTATGGTCTAAGACAGTCCAAAAATATTAATTAATGCAAACAACTCTCCCAAATCCAAAAGCCAGAGCGCTTAAACTCAAATTTGTGATATTAAAGGTATAAAATCTGGAACTGCTCCACAGACAATGACATAGAAAAGATGCCATAGATGACACTGAGAGCACCTCAGAGGAATGTTCTGGGTCCATTTTCTGTTTCACAACTGTGAACACTACAGTAAAATAAAGCTCATTTGGGTATATAAAAAAAAGGTTTATGGATCCACAAAATCAGTCTCCCACTGACTGTCTTTGAAGCAGCTCTAGACTTGATACCCCATGACATCACAAGTTTGGGACTTACTCCTCTGGTTTCTGGCTTTGAGAGTTTACATTCACAAATATTGACAGAACTTTCCCCGGTCATGGAAATAACACATTGTAATTCGTAATTTAGGTTGGTGTTCCCCTTTAAGTACAGCACTTGAGTAAATGTACTTAGTTTCCTCCTTGTTTAATTTAATTTGATTTAATCTATTTTATTTTACTTTTAATTTGATTTAATTGATTTAAATTGATTTATTAAATTTAATTATTTTCTCATTCATCTTAATATATATATTTAAGTTGCGAAACTACCGAAATAATTTTTAACCACTACAAGTAATTCAAACTAACAAGCTCCACCAATCAAACGGCCTTGTTTAACCAAGGGGGCGGGGCTTTGTGCAACCTGACAGGCTGTACTCGGGGCGAAATCTCCCTGATAATGAGCTGGTTGCCACAGCAACGTTGTGTGTGAGTGTCGCGCATGTCAAATGAGAGCAGAGTTAATTTAGAGTACTTGAGCTGTTTACAAGCAACAGGCTTCAGAAAACTAGTTAGCCTGGTGTCGTATTAACTCAATGTAAGTCGGCCTGTCCACACTGGAGTATAATGGTAAGAGAAAACACAGTAAGCTAACAGTGCTAGCTTGTTCAGGAGTCAACAGTTGGCTCGTCGCCGCCTTGCTAGCAAACGAAGCTAAAATGGTTCGTTAGCTCAACGAACCACAGTAATGTCAAGTAACAACCTGCCACCGGTGCGGCATTTGCCACAATGGACCCGAGTTGGACGCCTCGAGAAGTCCTGCTCTCCCCGGCGTTTACCCACCAACCAACGGCAGCCGCTGCCTGTCGCCCCGGCGCCACCACCGGAGAGAGGAGGAGTGTGGAGACCCGCAGCAGCAGCAGCAGCAACAGCAACAGCAACAGCAGAGGTGTCCTGTCACAGCGACATGGACCCCCGCGTCGCTTCACTGCACAGAAACATCCAGTTCCTCCAAGAACAACACAGGGAGACCCTGGAGAAGCTCCATGCAGAGATAGAGTATCTCAGACGGGAGAATAAAGGTAAAGAAACCACTATGAGTTGCTAATTTGGGATGATTAAAATCCTTCATATTTGCTGGAACCAGTAAAATAGTTTGAGCTACTTTCAGGGGTTAGCCACACAAAATGATGTTATACTATGCTGATATTAGAAGAGCAAAAAGTAAACTGTAAGAAGTAGGAACGTTCATAACTGTAGCTAGTTACAAAGTGCCTTGCAAAAGGAAATAAAGGGGAGAAAAGAAAGCAAAGTAGATATTAAAATAAACTCATTGTATGCAAAATAAACCACAATGTGTGCTCTGATTTGGACTCTCACTTTGCAGGAGGGATTTTAAAGTTAAGGTGCAAAACCAGCAAAGAATGCTCAGTGATCAATACTGTGTTTCATCAATATATAGATAGATATTGGGGATATTATCCCCCAAAAGAAATTGCAGTGCCAAAGTGGCCCAAAAGAATCCATATCACTTTTTTGCATTTACAAGAGATGAACTTGTTAACCTGTTGTAGTCTCCACATCCTGTGTCTAACACATTTAAGTAAATGACAGAGACCTGGTTGCCTCCTGATAAAGGTGTGTTGAAAAGAGAGACATTCAATCTAGGTACCGTGATCGCATAGCAACGCCGGGGTTTTGATGGGCTCTCAGTGGGAGGTGGACACAGATCCAGTGTCACTTTACTGAACAGCTCACATGCTGTTCCATATAACTGCATCTCACCACCCACCAGGAGACTCCCCACTCGTCTGTCACAGCAGCCAGGGCCCCCATGGAACCATGTGGGACCGTGTTACAAGATTGTGCCTCTCATGTGCCTCCCTACTACACTAAAATTCTCTTACTGTGGATGTTGCAGAGTTGCAGTATAAGCTGATAATGGAGCCTCCCAAGTCAAGCAGAAAAGGTAAGGTGTGATGTAGTGTTGGTTTGTTGTGACCTGCTGGTAAAGTTTAAGTAGTAGTCATGGCATGTCATTTCACGTTGTGATATTAATACATATGTACAAACATCATTGCAAAATCTCTGACAGCTGATAAATGTTAGGGTAGAAGGCATCCCCACAATAGAGAGGCTATGTTCTTCTTCAGGGGTCAGTGACTTTAACTATCAATAAAGCCACATGTGACCAAAACAAGAAAATAAAACTGCCTGGAGCCGCAAAATATATTTGAGTTTTATGGTAACACTGCATATTAAGTCTAAATTAGCATTCAAAAATATGTTTCACCACAAGTTGGCTCCTCTGCAGTGATTATTTGGTACTTTAACTTTGCAAAATTGGCAGTGAAAGCAAAGTAATTTGTTACTCTCTATTAAATTCTGTATTTTCCTCTGAGACTTTTACTTTTATGGATTTGGAATCCAATGCAAGCTTAGCGAGGGAGGCTCAAGACTAGCCACAGCTGTTGAGGTTTGGCAAAATTTGGACAAAAAGGCGCCAGGTTGTAGACACATGGTACACATTTTGAGCCACAGATAGCCACTGCAGGGCCGCTGAAGAACTGCATATGGCTTCAGAGCCGCAGGTCGCCTACCCCTGCTCTCGTTGTTATTATCTCATGCTAGAGCCAATTAGGTGAAACTCGAATGCCAAATAACTTGAGGGGCACAGACAGCACTTAACAATTTCTTACTATCTTTGCCTTGGGTCTTCTTTCTTCCAGGAATGACACACAGTCGACGAGGCGTTAGACCACCCACTCAGGGAAGTGAAGCCCATACAGGACTCTACCTGGAGGAGCCACTACAGGACACGCGGCCCTCGCAGGACCAAGCACTAAGGTGAGCTTCCTTCTGGTTCTTGTTCAGCACTCGGGAGGCAAAATCATAAGTAACATGGATATGATGACAAAACAGTTAGCTGCATTGTTAATTCAACGCAGCTAGGACAGTCAGAGAAGCTCAGACATTTGTGTCATTCTGCCTTAATTAAGACATAAAGCAGAAACTTAGGATTTAACAAATCTCATCTCGCGAAAGTACTGGATGTGTTGCTCCTGCTTAGGTAAAAGACACCATGCAGTACTGATTAATGCACTGTAGCACATAAAGTATGTGACATGCACATGTAAAGTGACATCAATGGGAACATTAATCACACTAACAAGATGTGAATGCACAGACACAACGCATTAATTACCACATGCAGTGGTACACCACAGCTACAGTGTGTGAAGAAGGAGACAGCAGGTTCACAAAGTGCTGTTGACTCAGTGGCGAACACATTTGACTTTTAAATGTCAGATCTAAAGTGGCCATAATGTGTTTCATATTTTGTCGGTCCAGTTATGTGCACATTATTATTTGAATGGTTAATCAGGCGTTTCCAGCTCAGAGTTTTATTTCCTTTAAAAAATCTTATCAAGGGGTTTTAGTGTGTGCTTATGCAAAGGCCCAACTGATTTTACTGTGTGTGTAGTTAGCCTGCAGCCACCTTGTGAAACAGCCACACAGAGAGATGCTGATGTATCCACATTACATTTGTCTGTCAAATTCACAGCTGCATTTCCTGGTTTGGCTTAAAGGAACAATTTGGTTATTACAATATTTTTTAGGTGCGTAGTTTAATGTACGTCCACTAAAAGTGCTTGTTTTTACCACTGACTGGCTCAGGTTGTTATTTTAAGTGTCTGACAGCATTATGGGAAAGACCCTACAGAGAAATGAAACCTTTTTCTTTACCTTTCACTTGATGTGGTCTGTTTGTTAGAGTGTGTAACCACATTTTGCTCAAGGGAAAAACTCATTCTGAAATCTTGCAGACTTTTCCACATTGTCGAAAACAGCTAAATAAATATTCAGCTGTGACCCTGAGAATCTTTTTGATGACATTATGCTAGGCTTTCTATACTCCAACACAACAAACGTCTCTGTAGTCCTCTCTCCAACTCTCACTAACATTCCCACCATTGCTTTTTGCTTTGCTTCAGTGGTGTCTCTCAATACTGGACCAGTTTCAAAATTTGTTGCCTGCTTTAGTTGCTTAGATACAGAAATAAGAGAAAATAAGGTCCAGGTCCAGGATGGTCCAGGATGATGGTATTCCTCCAGAAGTATAATCTTGTCCTCCTCTGACCTATATGGTTTTCTTGTCTTCTTTTCTCCTGCCATTTTTTCACTATCTAACTATAAGCCAACTCTGTAAGATGAAAATAGGCATCACTAGCATGAGACCAAGCAAACAATCTCCATGGAAACTTGTACCACTGTAAAATCTCTTAAACACAGTGAATTAGTTTTTCCTGAACAAAGGAAACCTTTTAAGGGATTCTGTGCACTGTGTAAGTCCCTCAGCTAAGGAGAAATTAAGCCTTATGTGTCATACTTAAGGAGAAAACCTAAGGTGTTTTGTGCAACCTGTCCCAGGTCTTGTCGTACTAACAAAGCCAGTGAATCAGTTTGAGTCTTTATCCGTAGCTGTAGGTGTAGCAACCAGGTGTTTACAACCCAGCCTGCCTTTAACAGTTTGTATGTTGCTTTTAATTCATATCATGTCACTGAGCAGCTTTGGACAAACCAGCGAAATTCTGGGATCTGCCAGGCAGAACCGTGACCCAGAGATGAAGGGGGGCCTCATCACCTCATTACAGCCTCTACGGATTCACAGCAATCCCTCCCATCCACCACGCGCTCCCACACTACAGGAATGTGAGGTCATCATCCGGCAGCTCTACAATGCTAACAGCTTACAGTCTCAGGAAGTAAGTGCCCATCATCAAGCTAAAATACATTTGCCTTACAGTGTTCTGTGGGAATATTTCATGACTTCATGACAACTCTGTATTTTTTAGATTATACGAGTGAAGGCATTGCTGAGAGATATTGTTCTGAGCAAGAAAATCACCCCAGAAAACTACATCCTGACCAAGGCCTACCTTGTCGATGGGACCCGGTAAAGTGACAGAGAATATTATTTTTTTTATCCTCTCCAATATATAGTCTATTTCTTAAAAAATAGCACAGTAATGATAAAGGATTTCTTTTTTGTATTTCCTAGCAAATCTACAGAGGAAAAGAAATTTCCAAAACTTGGTCTTCAGACATTTCCAGAAAAAACGTACGTCGCTCAAACCCTCTTAATACTGCATGTACTGCCTTTTGTAACCAATATAGAGGTTTGTCGGGATGCTCTCAGTTAAATCTACATATTTCCTTTCCCAGGTCCGGACCCTCTCAGTCTGGGATCGTCCTTCCAGCCCTCAAACAGAGCCTCAGCTCCACCATTGCAGAGAGACAGAGGAGGACCCGCGCTGTGCAGAGAGACCGCTTCAAGAGGACGGTGCAGTGACACATTCAAAACCGCCACAGCGGCAGCTACATCCATCTCAGGATTGGGGCTTGTCATGTCAAGAACTGAGCGCACAGTAATGGATATACATATGAAGTATGCATATCCGATGATTTGAGGTGATGGCTTCAGAATTGTGCTCATGGAGTACAGATAAAATTAAAAGATTATGAAAGGTCTGCAGACTTAAAGGTTTTAATTTTGCGCACAAAATCAAAAGGAAAGAATGCCTAAAATCGAACTTTGTACTGGGGATGGTAAATGTATTTATTTTTTACCAAACAATACATTTTAGGGCATTTTAAGTGTTATTTTCACCAAACTGAGTAAGATTCTTGTTTAGTTTTCACTGCACATTTGTTGTAATTCTGCCAAAATGATGGCACAATTGTTATATTTCATTTAACTATAACAAATTACCTGTCACTTATAAAGCAGCTAAGTATTCAAAACTTATCAGTGCAAACAACCAAAGTTAAGCCTCTAAATGCACATGCAATTGATGATAGAAGAAACTACCAGCCGTATTTCTCAGGCACTTTTTGTATTGGTTTGTATTGACACTGTACAGAGTAACTGGTCAGTGTGTCACCAGCTGTGCACCTACAGAACAACTGAGCACAACACAAAACTATTAAATCCTCTGAACGCAAAATAGTGCTATTCTGTTTTTCCTCCCAGAGTGATACCTCCTCCTGTTCTTTCCACAGAATATGATCAGTTTTGGCAGTCGTGTAAACATACCCACAGCTGTGTGAACGTCAACCAATCCAAAATCACCCTGCCAAATTTCACAACACGCATCAAAACCTAGCTTGTAGTTGTGCAACATAGTAGGGCAGGTTAAGAACTGCATGCAGACAGGCGGGGCAGACCATTCCTGGCACAAACCTGGCTAGCATACTCTAAAACCAACTGTAAAGAAGAAACTCATTATTGGATGTTTATACAGAGATCTGATGTGTAAATCTTGGCATATGTCGTAATACTCACGCTCATTTACCAGAGGCAAATACAACTAGAGATCACTCCAGCTGTGATACAGTGATTTGTGGCTTAAAGTAGATACAGGGCAGGGGTTAATGGTCTCTTCCCTACTTCCTACCACCCTATTTCCAGCCCCCTTGTCAGACCACACCCATTTTCAAACTAAATCCCTCATGTTGATCTCAACTACATACCTGTAAAGTGTCATGGTGCCGTCTTTATCACACTGACAAAATTGTGTCCACAGACAACTGGCATAGTACTCCAAACAGCTTCATGATGACACACTCTCCCAGACTCACAAGGTGAAAACAATACCAGCCCTTGCGACATTGTCACGGCCACTAACGACTGAGCTGGAAGTTATTAAATTCACTTCTCGTAAATCATATCTCAAACGGCGACTGGCGATGCCAGCTCTCCTATATTCATCTATGCCCTCTGTAGTCTGGAATCACATCTACACTCTGTCAGCAACATCTCACACAGTAACTCTGACTTTACCATCAATCTCAACAACAAGGGGATGGCTGACCCAGCAGGCTGAAAATGACCACTCAGCAACTCAGTTCAGAGCTCTAACCTTCACATATTCGACAAATACACATGATTAGGCCTCCACAAGGTGCCTCCTGAGCTTGACTGTGTAGTTTTGCCTACATTTTTATTGGCGTTCTTCAATTAAGGTGCTTTTTAAAGCTTTTAGTAGGAAACAAAATGTTAAAAAGGTAACTTTGCCTGTTAATTTCCCTTCTGAAATGTACAAGTTACATCTAGGGAAAGGATAACATACTGGTCTTTGCCAGTATTGTCATGTTTGAGTAGCTGCATTTATAAAGCATAACGTACAACTAGTTCTTTACCATTAACATCTAGTATTGAAACCAAGAAAATGGTTTGCATGCATATAAATTCTTCATTGCAATTCCTGCCCATAAGGCACATTCTTAATACAGTAATAATAGCCAGGGGGTAATGGTTAGAAAAGCAATCCTGTGCCTGAGGGTCACTGATTTGCTCCTAGACATTTCTGTAACATCAGAGGAGTGAGCAAGATGCCGGTGTGTCCCTTGGCAGGAATTGTCATGGTGCACTCAAGGCTACAGTTGTGCTTGACAGCTGTGCCTGTCAATTTTTGCAAGAGTTCGTCTCCCTGATAGAGTCTCAACAGTCTAAAATGAAAAAGAGGATAAAACTTTACCGATATGTTTTAACAAAAGACAGACGTGTCTTCATGCACCCACTAGATGGTGCTATTTCTCAAGAAACTTCAGTGAGCATCCATTCAGTCGAAGCCTATACATGTTTGACAGCAGGTTAGAGGCAAGTATGTCATAACTTACCTCAGCCTCAATTTCAAAATCTCACAGAAATGCTGTCTACATTTTATTTCATGTTTTGCATGGACGTGTATTTGGCATTGTGACAAAAATACAGTTCCTTACATGTACCACCTCTGAATGAATGGCTGTCATGACCTTGCATCACAAAATCAGAATATATATCTAAAAGAAAGGTTTAAACCAATATTATGGTTGAATTAAAAGTGTTTCCAAAAATGCACACACTTAGATAATATGTGTCCCTATATATCTGCATTTTTGCATATATTTTGGAGGAGTAAGAAGCCCTGTTTGTTTTTGTCTTTCCAATTTGTTGCATCACTGCGTCTTTGTGGAAATGTGGGAATTGGCAGGCATTAGCCATTAAGACCCAGTGGGTGCGAATCTATTAACATTCAGACAGCGCTGCAGTGATGAGAGCTGCTCCGTGCCAGCTGCAGCCTCATGAGCCATGGTCACTGAAACCTCAATAACCAGAGGAACAGAGCCACATCTTTATATATTTTACTTTCATCAATGAGCAGAAGTCGTCCCCGCCACATTGGTCGGCTTGTCGCGCTCGGGCAGTGTGTTCTAACACTTTCCGTTGGTGTGTATCGCTCTTTATTAAGGCCTCCTTTTGAGGCATTGCCCCCTGCATTCAAATTCATTCTCTCCCTTTCAGCATATTGTGTTGTGGGCTGAGTAGGTTGGGGAGCTCCGAATCGATGTGTCACAGTTCTGTGCCAGATAATACTTATTATGAGATTGCACGGAGGGGAAGTTGGAGAACAACAGGAAATTAAAAAAGGGAAATGTAAAAAACTTTTTACTGGTGGCGTGAAATAGCTGTTGACTGAGCAAATATACTGTACCTTAAACACACGAGCACCTCGAGCACTGTGAAGCCATGCTGAGCTACAGACATACAATACAACATGCTACAAATAAATACATTATAAATACAGCAGATTCAGATTTGAGCATATTTAACAGTACAGCCTGTGTCCTCAGAAAACCTGTCTGAGATGACTGAGTTGTCAGATGTGATTGGGTGTTAAACTTGTCATCATTTAGAAGAATTAAATCTGCAGTCACTCATTCATCATCATACAGTAATAATAGTGAGATTAAACTGTTTATTCTGCCCAGCAAACACTCCTGAGGACAGGTAGTCTTAGAGATCTTGGTTGTATGACATCTCATATGGCCTTTATAATGAGATATCTAGTTATATGATGATGGGAAAGTAAAAGTAAATTTATTTGTACATAAAAAGAGTTTTGGCATACTCATACATGTGTCCATTTTGTTACTTTATACACCTACTGCGCTACATTATAAATGCAAATATTGTACTTCAAATCCACTACAGTCACTACTTATGTTGCAGATCAAGATTATTCATTGAATATATATGATTATCTCTTACCTGCTATTTATCAGTCTTGATTATGTTGATGTAAGTTGGCGAGTGTTGGAGATATCGACCATAGGGATGTCTGCATTATCTTGAATATAATAGAACTGAACAGCACTCGACTTATATATATATAGTTGAAAAACTAAACAGCAATGTCTCTTAATAGAAATCAAAATCCAGTGAGTTGAGATAATCTACAAACATTGCTTTGAGCAGTTTCATGTAGCAACTATTTTCTTTCCATAGAACTACACCCGCCAATCATATCATCTCACAGAAGGAAGTGTGCATGAGAGGCTCATGCTAGTGACAGCGCAAGATGTAAACATTGATCGCGTCCCCTTCGGCGGAGCTGTATGGTTAGATAGCTCAGTGGTGCTAGCTCACCTGAGCATTGCCTCGTGCCCATGAGTAGATGCACACTTCCTTCTGCGTGGTGATATGGTTCGTGAATGTAGTTTGGTAGTAACCCGGTCAGTATTTCTGGCAAGAGACAGTCTCATTATATTCAAGAGAAGGCAGATATCTCTAGGGCCTGTATGTCTAGCACTCTGCAACTCATACCAAAACAATCTAGATTGATAAATACCACCACAGGAGTCAAAATATGTATTTTTTATTTTAGGGTGATATCTCCCTTTAACAGTCCTCTGCATAGTTTTATCTATTTTTATTTATTTTTTTGCTGATAATACTGTGTTTTTACTGAAAGCTTTAAAATGCAGGACCTTTGCTCATAGTGTTGTTAAATTGTGGTACTTTTAGTTCTTCAGCCATCATTTATTCACAGACAGGCTAGGGCACAAGTTTCCTTTCAACACTGAAACAGGTGGTTTGAACACCCTCCCCCAGGGAATTTTGAGTGTCAGACACTGAATTTTCCACCTTGTGGTGAATTTTGTGCACCATTTTGTGTCATCGCTATGACACTTTATGGTGAGAATGTCCTTACGTTTGTCACAATAAAAACCCTCAGTGACTGTCATGCTTTTATTAAGAAGGAGATATGCACATGTTCTAACACAGCGGTTCCCTACCGGTCCAGTCAGGGGATGCAGATTTCTCCTTAGTCATTAGTTTAAGGTCAACACAGTTTAATACATTCAGTGCCATACTTGTTAGTCACTCACTCTATAGCAGGAAACGGTATTTCAAAATAAAAACTCTGTGCTGGAAATTCTTTGCACTTAAAAAATAAAGTGTGTTTTCTACAAACTTGACACGTTTGTGAGTCACTTGCGGCCCATTCAGAATGGACCCACGACCCACCAGTTGGGAACCAGTGCTCTAATTATTGAGTGGGACATGTCCCCTGCATCCACCCCCTGACATCTACGCCTATGCGGACAGGGATGTACAGACAGGATATGGATGCACAAGATAATTTCACAGTTACCCACATACTTTGCTGATGGTAGTTGTATTTTGATATTGTTAGTTACGCAATAAGTAAGTTGGGTTTTTTTTGCACATTTAAAACTTGCACATTGTTTCAAAACAATACTAACATAGCAGCAAATAAACAATATAGGGTCGTGCTGCTGTTCTAAATAGGCCTATAATGTATTTTGTCTTCTTACTGGTTGTTTAAATGAATGAATGGACTTTATATAACACATTTCATGCACAGAATGCAGCACAAAGTGTTTTACAATTCAGCAGCAGATGTTAACACAGCAAAGATAAAACCATACAATCATACAACACTCATTCAATGTGAAATTAGCGAAAATCATTAAATATTAAAACAGACAACTGCTAGTTATGGACTATATTTTAAAAAAAACTGATTACTAAGCCAGCAGGTGTAATATTTAAAGGCAGGGTGTTTCATGGTATGGTAGCTACAAGAAGCATCCCAAGAGGGTTTATATAGTGACATCAGGAACAGTTAAGGATCTCAGGGTTCGTGGGGGGACATAAAATGATAAGGAGTCTATGATTAAACTCCTTAAAAACTAATAGAAGGACTTGAAAATCAATTCTAAATGAATGTAATGTAAAACAGGAGTTATATGGTCTCTCTTTTAAGTTTTTGGTAAAACCCTGGCAGCAGCATTCTGAATGATTTTTAATTTTGCAATGGCAGTTTTAGGAATGTGTTATAACTGGAAACAAAAGCTTCTCTGCGCCTTGCTGGCTCTGTAGAGGTCTCATCGTTGCTATATTGCATAATGCTCACTGAGTACACACCAGAGATACCTTAGATCATCAAATATATGTCGACTCATTGTACCTAAAATCAACTCTCAATCAGTTCATGGTGCTTTCAGTCATTCTGGGCCTACTCTCTAGGATTCTCTTCCATATGAACTACGGTCTGCTACGACAGTGTTCTCTTTTAAAAGCAAACTAAAAATGGGCTGCGCGTGTGTGATGTTTGACATTGTGTCATAAGATTTAAAAAGTAGCTGTTAGCAGTTAGCAGCTAACTCAAAGAAGAAGAGGAGCAGCTGAAAATGTCCTAAAATAGGGAAAACAATGACGTCCAGGAGCTTCTTACCCTTCGAGAAGAAGGGCCACACTAGAGGCCGACATTCATGTTGTGTGATAGGTCACACCTATCACGCCTCTTTAGATTCCATGATGCCAGCATGCTGTCTAAAATCACACACCGGAGCGGCATGATGCAGATGTTTGGTTCTCTGTAAAAATGTAAAGGCAGCATGAAGAAGGGAGTGCATCGTGGACCTATTGCATTATTTCTGCCTAAAAAGGGCTTTTTTCTTTTTTTGCACGTCTCCAATGAAATGAGGAATCCAAAAACAGACAACATTGGTTATAAAATTGAGTAACGGGGTCACATTTATCAACAGCAGAACTACACCGATCAGCCAAAACATTCAAACCACTGACAGGTGACGTGAATAACTTTGATTATTTTGTTCCAGTGCATTGTTCTGCTGGGAAACCTTTGGTTCTGGTATTCATGTGGATACCACCTGACATGTTCCATCCACCCAAACACCGTTGCAGACCAAGTACCCCCCCTCATGGCAGCAGTACTCTCCAATGGCAGTGGCCCCCCCAGCAGAAAAAAGCAGCATGCCACACAACAAAAACTGTTGGAGCGTGACAAAAAGCTCAAGGTGCCCACATGGCTCCTAAATTTCCCAGGTCCCATTCTGCTGAAGGATTCTTGTGATGTGCCGGGACCTGAGATGTACCCCTAATCCAAGGTGGGGCCTCCTTGGATCAGACTTGGCTCTGACCTGTAGAGGCATGGACACAGGATCTCTGGGAATGTCCTGTGGTTTCTGGCACCAGTGCGTTTGCGGCAGATCCATTTAGTCCAGTGGGTTGTGAGGTGGGTTAACGGCACGTGCCACAGATGGAGGTCAGGTTGACACTTTGAGGTCTTTGTCACATTCCTTGGACCATTCCTGAGCGATGTTTGCAGTGTGGCATGGTGCATTATCCTGCTGGGGGGCCACCGCCATTGGGGAGTACTGTTGCCATGAGGGGGGGTACTTGCTCTGCAAGGGTGTTTGAGTGGGTGGAACATGTCAGGTGGTATCCACATGAATGCCAGAACCAAAGGTAATCAAAGTTATTCACTTCACCTGTCAGTGGTTTTAATGTTTTGGCTGATCGGTGCACATTAAAACATCGTTTACAAACTCTCAAACAACTTGTTTTCAGAATTAGTATTATTATTATTATCTCCCTTTTTTCAAGCATAATGATATTTTATGTTTGTCATGTATGATGTATTTTAACCCTTTGAAGCCTGAGCAAATTGGTTTCATTTCTTTCGAAAACTTGCTGAAAAGGCAATGAGCAACTTGGCAAGAAATGTCATGGAAACTGCTTGAAAATAGTAAAGCGTGACAAGAAAGGTAACCTGAAAAAGAAAAGAAAGAGAGTGGGGAAATTGTTAGAAAACGATCAAAAAAAAAAAAAAAATAGAAAAAATGCTTAGAAAAATGTATTTATGGTTATTATATTTTTACATTTATATTACAGAAAAAAACTTGCTCTCTATCTCTCTATATATTTAGCACTTTTTCAGGCCATTTCCTTGTTTGTTTGTTTTTTTATTACATTTTTACCTATTTTAAATGTTAAGCACATTGACTTTGAAATGTGCTATTTAATTAAAATTAACTTGACTTGACTATTGTGTTGATTAGTTAATGAAAATGGGTTTTAAAATTGAGCTCACAGCCTAAAATGACATTGATGTTTCTTACATGAGGTCGTGTGTATCCAGATGACCCAGTTTAGTGTGAACTGGAACCCTCTTTATATTCGTCCCTGTGATTATGACATCACCGCGTTATCGTTTGTCATACAAAATGTTCTGTGTCATGGAAACATGATTGACACTTTGCTCTGGGGGTGGGGGGGGCCGTCCGTGTCCTCGTCACCCGCCCACCCCCTTTCCTCCTCCCACCTCCCCCTCCAGGCGTCAGTGACGTGCAGATAGAAAGCGGGACCTGCCCTCCCGTCGCCATTTTTCGGTCTCGTACTCGCACTTCTGGTGGCTCGGGTGAGGGGGGGGACGAGCAGAAATAAGGGAAAGTAGAAAATAATAGAATCGTTACGCCGGGAATCCCTCGCGAGCGGTGAGGAATGCACGCGTGAGCTCCGGAAGAGCGTCCTGGCACCTGAGATGCACGCGCAGGAGACGAGCCGTTGCTGTGAAATAATTTTTTGTGTGAAGACGTGTTGCGGGCCGCCATTTTTTTGCCGTGCTGCCTCAAAAGTCTGCTCCGACTCGAGAAAGGGGATTCAAAATCGCATTTCCATGACGCGTGCCTTACCGTGACACCACGAAGATACTAGGAAACCATTTCGTTTCCGACTGGCGACATTTTTTGAGCCGACATGAGGATTTATCAGATGAAAAACTGAGGCCACCTTTTCCGCTCTCGTAACTGACACTGACTGGAGGAGATAAATTATTTGAAGAGAAGCCTGGTGTGTTCTCGGAAGGCGGAACGAAAAAGGGAAGCTTCATTGATCATTTGTTGCTTCGCCCTCCGTTGTCGTAAGTTTTTTTTTTTTTTTTTTTAGTGTGTGTCTCTCTTGGCCGCTCAAACAATCACTCAGCCATTGACTGCTCAACACAGGAACCACATTATGTTCCAAAGTTGGATCAAGCCAGTCGCAGCCTGTCTCTGAAAACGTCAGGTTGTTTTTGTTTGCTCATTCTTCTTCTTTTTAATCAGAGGTCTCCGGAGCCTGCAGCGTTTGTGCAGAAACCACTCGAAAAACCTCACAGGGGCGACGTATGCCCTGCCCCGCATCTCCTAAATCCTCCAATTTGCTGTGATTGGCCAATCCCAACCACGCATACACGTTTTAACTTATTGCCTAGGCTTGTTTTGTAATCTTTTTGTAGACTGATATTAACTTATTGTTACAAACAGACATGTCAACTGCTCGGTTTGATTCATCTGACCGGTCCGCCTGGTATTTTGGACCCGTGTCACGACAAGAGGCACAGAATAGGTTACAAGGACAGAGACATGGCATGTTTCTGGTGCGAGACTCGTCGACCTGCCCTGGCGATTACGTGCTGTCAGTGTCGGAGAACTCCAAAGTGTCGCACTATATCATCAACTCTTTGCCCAGCAAGAGGTTCAAGATAGGCGACCAAGAGTTTGACCACCTCCCTGCTCTCCTGGAGTTCTACAAAATCCACTACCTGGATACCACCACGCTGATAGAGCCAGCCCCCAGGTAGGACAGTCATGCCTTCACACACCACCATCACACATCACCACGTAAGACTGCACAATCTAGGTTAAGTAGGTTGTGTATTTTTATCAACCCACTTTCAGTCAGGCCTCAGTGCCCTCCTGATATGCTGTGATGCACTACTTTGCCAAATTTGAATCAGGTGGGAACATTTCCACCACCATCACCATCACCAGCACCACCACACATCCAGTTAACTGTTTTTAGCAAAGCTGTGTGGTGTCCAACACATGAGGTTGGAAACATAAACAATCACCAGCCAAGATGCTGGTGAAGTTTGTGGTTTGCATGTTTATGTATTCAATTAGTAGTGTTTGTATACACATGACCATAGCTGTAACTGGATTCAGCACTGATGACAGTGTTTTTATATCATTATAAATGTGGCATGGTTTCATAACTCGGTCCAATACATTGGGTTTTCATATGGATGTTTCATTTAAAGGTATACTATGCAGGATTTTCCCTTTGATACTTTAATTTTAAGGGTTGTAGTGTAGAAACATTTCATTTTAGTAATGACAGCTGCCACAGATGTTTTTTTGCTCCTTAAATCATCACATCCTGACTGGGATCTCCATTGGGAGAAGCTGTAAGACTCCCAGGTCCAGCGTGCGAGCATTGTTGACAGTCTCAAGCAGTATGCTTTTGCGTGGACTAAAGCCCCTTTTACACTGCCAGATTTTCCGCAAATGTTGGGCGGTTTTGCTGGTCAGCTGCGAGCATTTAGACACACAGAGGCAGAATGGCAAGTTGATCCGAGGTGCCCAATTTTCCGCCTTGTAGGGTAGACATATTGGCGGAACCCTTTTAGTTTAAACAGACCGCGGCGACTTTCCACAACGGGAGGGGCTGTTGATGACGCCGTACGTCCGAGCCACTGGCGGTAGAGAAACAGGAAACAGCTGATAGCAGGAATTAGCGAGCGGCTAGCAGCAAGATGGAAACGCAAACCTTACAGACACTGTAAAGATGAGCAACTGGAGAGACAAGGAATTGCGCACCCTCCTTGCCCTCGCAAACGAAGAGGCCATTAACCGTCACGGGGACAGTGAAGAGCGGGCCGATTTACGAGAGTATCGCCACCTGACTAGCCACGACTTCGTTTTGTTACTTGCTCACGCCCCCCATTGCCCCGAAAAAGGCGCATTCTGTATAAACAACAGTAGGTAGGCAACAATTTGCCGCACTTCCCGATTTTGTTTTTACACTGCCAATGCTGAAAGAAGACTGATTAGGCTTTCCTGCAAATTTGCACAATTCCTATCAAAAAAGTGCTTAAGTCAGCCAATCACAAGGGATAATGGAGCAACATTATTAACAATATATTATGCAGGAATTTCCTAAAAAAAAAAAAAAACCCTCCATATTTGCAGTGCTCGAGACATTGACAATTTATACCCCCAAAGCAGTCAGGTGAGGTTGCTGCTTTATGAAAAGGTTGTGATCAGGTGCCATGCTGTAAGCAGCAGACATCCAAGAGGCACAGTGCCCAAATGAATGGTGAACTGGGATTGGCTTTTACTTTCACTTTCGCTTGTGAACATGTTGACCAACAACAGCAATTAACCGCAATCATGTATAGTATACCTACGTCTATATACTACATTAGAAGACATTCATGTGCCAGTGTGCTGCCGCATTTTTACAAATGTGAAATGTGCCCTTCCACCTAACATCATCTTTTATTGAACACCATTAAAAGATGTCTGTGATCCTTGAGAGAAACCTGTCCCTGCCCCATTTTTGAGTTTTCATATTATCCATTTGTCAGTGGCCTCCTTTCTATGGCAGTAACAATATGTCTCCTTCCTTTGCCTCATTATCATCATCTCTCAAGGTACTCAAGCTCAGTGAGCGCAGCCGTCCAGCCCATGGGCGGCCTGGAGGAGAACCTGGAGTATGTGCGGACTCTATACGACTTCACTGGCAGCGATGCAGAGGACCTTCCCTTCAAGAAGGGGGAAATCCTCATCATCCTGGAGAAACCCGAGGAGCAGTGGTGGAGCGCCAAGAGTAAAGAGGGACGTGTTGGGATGATCCCCGTGCCCTATGTGGAGAAATTGGTACGACCTTCGCCTCATCCTGGCCAGCCTTCCCACGGATCTCGCAACTCCAACAGCTACGGGATCCCCGAGCCCTCCCACGCCCTCGTCCACGCCTACGCCCAGCCCCAGACGCCATCGCCGCTGCCCCCTGGCACACCTGGAGCAGTTATCACCCCTCTACCGTCCATGCAGAACGGTCCTGTCATGGCTAAGGCGATCCAGAAACGAGTGCCCTGTGCTTATGACAAAACAGCTCTTGCTTTAGAGGTATTGTAAACTGGGATTTATCTTATCTAAAAAATGTTATGTCTGTTGTCCTTCCTCTCTGTCTTTGTAGGAGATGGCATTTACTTCATGATTGTTCAGTGGATTGCTGCTGTTGTGGGAGAATAAGTACTGTAGTCAGCAATACTTACAGTCTTACAAAACATTACCAAGCACAAATATCCTTGACACATCCAGAATACAGGTTATGTGAGAAGTCTAGCTTATTGTAGGTCACATAACCACAACATCAGAGTTTTCTTTCAGAGTAACTTTGAATCATAATGCAGTAGATCTTCATGCCAAGTTGTAGTAGGCAACTCAGCATCTCTTAACATCATGCTGCCAGCTCCGGATAAAAGTTTCACACCTGTTTCACCTCCGGCCTCTTGTCGTTGTTGTGGTCAGAAGTGTGCTCGAGTGAACCTGTAACCACACCCATCAGTGATGTTACAGGGTCTTGGAGTCCGCCTGTACACCACTGCAGCAAGGCAAGAAGTTAAACCACTGGAGGTCTAAAAAAACAAGCTTTTTAGTTTAGTTTAGTTTAGTTTAGTTTTGGTCATTTTCCAACTTAAAAACACTAGTATAGTAGAGAGAGACAATACATAAAAATCAAGTTAATGTTTTTTTAGCATTCTAGAAAAATAACTAAACAAAACAACATTCATTGTTTTTGTCATCTCTCTCCAAAATATGCAGAACAATAAGATACTGACAGAACCAAGTATATATACATTATACAGGCCTATTGTCTGCCCAGATATCCCAAACACATTTCATGTACTCTTTGGTGTACATACTTCAGTTTTATATTTGTTAATCATCAAACTTATGTGTGTACTACACACTTTCATTTCTGTCTCTAACCCATTCCACAAATTTACACCATATCCTGAAATACATCAGGAGGTGTTATATGTAGCTATTTAAAGCTGCACAGCCCTATTCAAACTTATGACTCGACATTTCTACCATAGTGCTAAAAAAAGTGTCCAAATGTGTCACTGGAAGATTCCCAGGTCCAGCGTGTAAGCCTTGTTGACAGTCTCAAGCAGTCAGCGTTTGCACGGACTAAGTTAACCAATCATAAGAGATAATAGGGCAACATTATTAAAGATATATCATGCAGAATTTCCTATAAAACAACGTATAGACTCGTATAGAAGTAATCCCTCTAAATCACCACCTATGACCCATCAGAAGTTTGTGGAGACTCTGCCCTTTGCCTGTGTTTTCTTATTTTCTGTGTCTGGGGGATTATTGGGCGTGTTCTCCAACAGTGCACAGGTGAGGTCATTGCTTTGAGAAAAGGTACAGACCAGGTGCCAGACTATCATCAGCAGGAATCCAAGAGATACAGCACCAAAAAAATTCAAATATAGCGAAGCGAAATGCCAAACGAGTGAATCTGGCGTTTACTTTCATTTTCACTGGTTAGCATGTTTACAGACCATAACCAACAAGTTTGCATATTACCCCTTTCCATATAGAAATGTTGCGCTGTCACTTCTTGTTTTTTGTGAAAAGGTTGAAAATGTCAGTTTCACACCTCAAACGATGTATTTCTAGCACTGCACCATTTCTTGGAAGCACTAATTACATTCAGCATTGACATTATAGGAGGCTGCTAGTAATGACAAGAGGGGGAAAACACCAGTGCCGCCTACAGCGTTACCACAGCAGTCATGTTGCTTTTATGTGTGAATGTGTCGTAAGATAACTTGCAGCTCTTCTGCAGTTCTCTGACATTTGAGCATATGGTGGGTGGTCACTCCAAACAGCAGACCATATCTGCAGGTGACTCTTGTCTACTCTGGTCTACTTCAACGTGTTGCTCTGGGGCTGCCATTATGCTGCTGATTCATTGGGTGGGGGATGATACTTGTTGATGGCATCCATTGAAAGTGAATGACGTATTTGTTGTTTGATGTCAGATAGGTGTTGGAGAGCCTCTGTATTTTGTCTGTCAGTGATAACAGTGTTTTGTTGTCTTGAAATGATACAAGCAAAATACACTTTGGCAGCTATAAATTGAAGGTGGGCGGGGACCACAGCCTTGTGCCCCAGTTTCCACTGTTAGGGGTGAGTTGAGCCCCAGTTCGACCAGTTGTCTGACTCACAGTGGCTCAATCTCCATGCTAACCAGCTACCATGCTACTGCATTTCTCAGCAGTGCACTCAGGCTAATACAAATCCGCTTTGACTGCAGCAGCATGTCCAAGCATGTAATGTAATGCATAATATCTGTGCACTTCATGTATATACTGTGGCTCCGAAATGCTTCACTCAGACAGCAGACAGAGCTGTAGTGATGCCCCCGGGGGAGAGATGAAAATGAAAGGTATCATGGTCTATCTCGCTGACATCAGAGTGTGTCAGTGGATGTAGGAAGTAAACTAGGCCGCTACAGCTGTGTGCAATAATACACACCATCCCTATGACTCTTATACAGAAATGAGGGTGTAAATTTGGACCATGAGCAAACCTGATGAATGATATGCTAAAGGTTAGCCAGCCTTAACAACATTAGCCCTCTCAGCTCTCTGTCCTGTGTCCCTTTTTACAATTGACAGTTGATATCAACAATCACCTCAGGAAATGCCAAATACCTCATTCAGACTGACACTGTGACATGAGCTGAATGGGTCAGCAAGACATGTCAGCTGGTCTGGATCTGTGCCCGTCACATCTTTTGTCCACAGCTGCACCGAGCAGAAATGGAAACTTCCATTAAACTAAATGTTCATTTAACTAACTTCACAAAGACGGACAGAGAAGGGGCAATAGAGCAAAGGGGAGTGTGCGCAAATGGGTGAGCATGTGAGAACTGAAACTGAAACATGGCTTTATTTGGCTGTTAGGCAATTCCGTGTTGTTTGGTGAAGCAGTGAGGTGTGTGGCGCTACTGTTGCAGAACTGAGGGTGTGAACAGGCAACTAGAAATCAACTAGTGACCGCAGATCAGCAATGACCAGTGACCATAGCAACCTTGAGAAAAAGTATATACGTTGCCTCTATTGCATCACGTTGTCTCAGGTCTGGATTACCACACCTCAGATGTACTGCTGTTGTGAAACCTCTATGTGAACTTCCATAATTTGCTAATCCTGAGGATGAAGAGTGGCTGCTTAAATGTGTTACGTCAACAGTTTCAGACTTAAAACACGTCACAGGCATCTTAAGTAATGATGATGCAAACTTATAGTCTTCCTTTGCACTCTGTTGGTGAAGTATCAATGGATTAATGTTTAATTGTTGTAAGCTTTGATTCTCAGATTTTCTCTTTAAAAACAAAACCATTTTGGAGTTTATTTTAAGAAAATTGTATGTGCAAATTCAGTGTGAACATACTGTGGATCTAACCAAGATAGTCCTCTAGATGTGCCTCTTCCTTCGCTCCTCATACCAATCAGCCCACCAACCATCAGGGTTGCAGCAGTGGCAAGCTTGAGACTAATGCGGTCCAAGTGTCACTTTCACTTGCCACAAGTAACAAGTTCGTAGGGACACAGAAGTTGTGTCTCCGTACACATCGCACGTGTTAAGGCTGCAGCTCTGTGTTTTTTGGCATCGTCTTTCTAGCCAGCAGGAGAAGAACTAGCTTTAACAGCTACTGTGCAGCTTAAAGACGGGCAGAACGAAAAGGGTTCAGGGTTCAGTCAATTTGATGCTGCAAGAGCTTAGAGGTATAGTATGTAGGATTGTTGTTTACTACTAACAACGTGCTCACCAGTGAAGTAAAAGCCAAGTGAAGTAAAAACCAACCTTAAGGTCATCCTTATTTGGCATTTCGCCTTACTATGTTTGCTGCGTTCTCAGGGCTGTGTCTCTTGGATGCCTGCTGCTCACTGTCTCTCACCTGGTAGCTACCTTTTTACAAAGCCCCATCCTCTAATGAGGGCTGTAGAGGTGCACTCCCATAAACGTTCTGAGCATAGATAATAAGAAGTAAGTAAGAAAGAAGAGGCAGAAGGCAGATTCTCTGCAGAAATATACCCAGCCACACAGTTGTAGTGGGTCAGGAGTGATGACTTCTGTATGAGTCTAAATTTAGTTTTTTGTTGAGGGGAATCCTGCATAGTGTATCTTTAACCAATCTTTAATTGAACACTTTGGTTTTTCTTTTCCACTAGCTGCAATTAAGAAATAAAGATGCTATTGTTGATGCAAGTGCGGCATGTGTACATGGTGTCCAGAGATTAGGAAGTGGTTAATATTGATGTTCATAGGGGTTTTCTAAATGCTTTTGTCTCAAATTGCAGTGCAGGTACAATTGCTTCTCTTCTGGGATGCCTAGATTCCTCCCCTCCTTTCCTATCAACCCTAACTTGGGTCACATAATTAAAAAAATCATGCCCTGTGACTTTGCCTAAACCCCACTCCTTGACCTTGATAAAAACATAATGAAATCAAGGAAAGATTTAAAGGTGCTCAGAGACTCCAACTGCTCTTACACTAGGCAACATAATTATGCAATCTTTTTGACATGGGTCTGCTGTAATGTTGTCACAATACCAACATGTTGACTTTGATACCAATGCAACGTTTAATACCATGTGAAACTGAAACAGCACTGATTTGATACTTCCTAAGTACCACTAAAGTACTTTTAGTTTCACCGACTTAAGAACCCCCCTAAGCAAAAAAAAAAGACAATTCGACCACAGACCTTGGCTTAAAACATGAGTACTGAAGAAAACCCTTACTTGGTTGAATCTGGTCTGAATTAGCATAAATCCATTGTCTGTCTGCAAAAATCCTACCTATTGATGCACTCATTTACTCACCAAATTTTTACCAATCTTATAGTGTCTTTTCACTTGCCTTTCAATATTGTGTATTACCAAACGTCTGCACTCCAGAAATATATGCCATTTATCTATTTCTTAAGCTTAAGAGAGACGATTTGAAGAATAATTTGGACCATTGTAAATTAAGTACAAAACCAGACTTTTTAGTAACTGTACTCATGCAACATTGAGTAATCTGTGTTGTGATGACTTTAATTGATTGTAGAAAGCCACCATAATCCGTAGAAACCAGTCGCTAGAAAGAAAGTAGCGGATATCTTATTTCCTGTGGTAGTTTTGATTTACTCATCCAAAGCTTGCTTTGCACCAAAAGGCCCATAACTTACCTCGTCTCATCGTGTCTCTCCTATCTGTCTCTGTGTTTGGATCAGAATAGATCATGGCTTGGAGCGAAAACCCTTTAGTTTTGTTCTGTGGCTATTTTGGGGCCCCTGGGGTTCAAGAAGCAGAAGCTATGAGTCATTATTTATTCACTTCAGACACAGGCAGTCTCCAGCGAATGAAATCAGGTTATGTCCTCGTTGTTTCAGGATTTGAAATTTAGACATTCTTGTTTATTTTTATTGCAGAGTGCTATTAAATTACTGATTTCCTAATAGTTGGGTATGGTTATGTTGTACTTTGTTTACCCTGAAATTTTGTTTATCTATTAGGATTTGTTGTAATTATAGTGTGAAAATAATTCCAAGTACCAGGTGAGCAAGATCTTATTCAACACACTTAAGAATTTTAATTTAAGCCTGCATTCACAAATACCACTTCTGAGGGAATATTTGCATGTTAACCCTTAAAATATGAGAAAAAAAATAATGAAAAGTTATTGAAATGTAAAAGTAAACACTTGTGCAGCTGGTTTGCCACCTTCAATGTAAATGATAGCGATCTACTTTCACTACACCAGAATTTGCTCCAACATGCAGATTAAAGGGTTTTTGTGATTCTTTGGTTCCTCTGACACTTTTTATGACTAAATAGCATTCTTAGTCATTGCAGGATGGCGTAAAGGATTATTGGTTCAGATAATGCCAAGGACTGGGTGTCCTTGACGCTTCATTCCCAAGCAACAAATACTGTGCCCTCACATTCACGTTTCAATCATGATTTTGATGATGGAGACTTTCCCCTTCTAATCCTGATAAAGAACATATGGCTTTAACAGATTGGGGTCACATTCAGTGTCACAGACCCATCTGAGCGACAGTTCTGTGCCGCGCTGTCGTCTGTTTAAACCACAGTATGATGTCGGTGTGGAGATCTGACAAACTGCTTTTATTTTTAAAGAAGTGTGAATCAGTTGTGCTGGATGCTGTGTAACATCACATATACAGTCAGTGTTGTTTGGAGCAGGTTTTAAAATAACCATAAGCCTCGTGTCAAATGCATTTTGTTTGTTCCATGGACCATTATCTGTTGTTTACAATTGGGTCTAGTGCAGCAATTAATCACCAGCTTAAAGTTCACATTAACCCTTTGACTTTTGCCATTTTGTCTGTAGTTGCACTGTGTGGGACTAAGTGTACTAAGACATGTTATATAACTTATGTCACAGCAGATGGAGTGGTGCATAAATTGAATTTAAAAAAAATTCTGGTTATTGTAATTTACCCAAAATGTCCTTGGTTGTCAGGATCTTAACGTAAGTTGTTGTGCCACAAAACTTGAACCCTGATAACCTGTGCTCGTTGAGTAACATTTATATAACAGTTATCTAACCAAAGAGAGTATGTAATATATCAATATTATATCGACACTGTAATATGAGTTGAGATATCATCTCAGATTTTGGATATTGTAATAGTGTAAGTATTGTCTTTTCCTCATTTTCAAGACTGAACTTATCAGACTGTTCTTGCAGTTGTATTATTATGTCTTGAGGATTTCACAAGCTGTTTTGTGATTGTCGGGGTTTGAAATGCCTGATTTTATGGCAGCCCTTATTAAAAAAAAAAAAATGTGATGCATGTTGCAATGTTTATAGCCGTTTTTTGCAATGAAATTGAGATAACAAGTGAAAATTGCAAAAGTAGTGTGCTGTTGAGTTTAGTTGATTCAAAACACACATTAAACACACATTAAACATGGCTTAATAGAGACAATTTCAAACATAAGTCCACAAATCAGCTTTACTATAACTCGCAGTATTCACAGACAAAGCACTTGTCTTTATCTGGACACAGGTCTTATACTAAACACGTTTCCAAACAAATATAACATGCTAACATTATTAGCACAAGCCTATGGCATTTTACATTGTATAAATTAGCTTAGCCACAAGCGGAGATGTCCTCTGCTCATAGGAATTTTAATTTTTAATTTTTTTAATTTTATATACAGTACAGGCCAAAAGTTTGGACACACCTTCTCATTCAATGCGTTTTCTTTATTTTCATGACTATTTACATTGTAGATTCTCACTGAAGGCATCAAAACTATGAATGAACACATGTGGAGTTATGTACTTAACAAAAAAAGGTGAAATAACTGAAAACATGTTTTATATTCTAGTTTCTTCAAAATAGCCACCCTTTGCTCTGATTACTGCTTTGCACACTCTTGGCATTCTCTCGATGAGCTTCAAGAGGTAGTCACCTGAAATGGTTTTCCAACAGTCTTGAAGGAGTTCCCAGAGGTGTTTAGCACTTGTTGGCCCCTTTGCCTTCACTCTGCGGTCCAGCTCACCCCAAACCATCTCGATTGGGTTCAGGTCCGGTGACTGTGGAGGCCAGGTCATCTGCCGCAGCACTCCATCACTCTCCTTCTTGGTCAAATAGCCCTTACACAGCCTGGAGGTGTGTTTGGGGTCATTGTCCTGTTGAAAAATAAATGATCCAACTAAACGCAAACCGGATGGGATGGCATGTCGCTGCAGGATGCTGTGGTAGCCATGCTGGTTCAGTGTGCCTTCAATTTTGAATAAATCCCCAACAGTGTCACCAGCAAAACACCCCACACCATCACACCTCCTCCTCCATGCTTCACAGTGGGAACCAGGCATGTGGAATCCATCCGCTCACCTTTTCTGCGCCTCACAAAGACACGGCGGTTGGAACCAAAGATCTCAAATTTGGACTCATCAGACCAAAGCACAGATTTCCACTGGTCTAATGTCCATTCCTTGTGTTTCTTGGCCCAAACAAATCTCTTCTGCTTGTTGCCTCTCCTTAGCAGTGGTTTCCTAGCAGCTATTTGACCATGAAGGCCTGATTCGCGTAGTCTCCTCTTAACAGTTGTTCTAGAGATGGGTGTGCTGCTAGAACTCTGTGTGGCATTCATCTGGTCTCTGATCTGAGCTGCTGTTAACTTGCGATTTCTGAGGCTGGTGACTCGGATGAACTTATCCTCAGAAGCAGAGGTGACTCTTGGTCTTCCTTTCCTGGGTCGGTCCTCATGTGTGCCAGTTTCGTTGTAGCGCTTGATGGTTTTTGCGACTCCACTTGGGGACAAATTTAAAGTTTTTGCAATTTTCCGGACTGACTGACCTTCATTTCTTAAAGTAATGATGGCCACTCGTTTTTCTTTAGTTAGCTGATTGGTTCTTGCCATAATATGAATTTTAACAGTTGTCCAATAGGGCTGTCGGCTGTGTATTAACCTGACTTCTGCACAACACAACTGATGGTCCCAACCCCATTGATAAAGCAAGAAATTCCACTAATTAACCCTGATAAGGCACACCTGTGAAGTGGAAACCATTTCAGGTGACTACCTCTTGAAGCTCATGGAGAGAATGCCAAGAGTGTGCAAAGCAGTAATCAGAGCAAAGGGTGGCTGTTTTGAAGAAACTAGAATATAAAACATGTTTTCAGTTATTTCAGCTTTTTTTGTTAAGTACATAACTCCACATGTGTTCATTCATAGTTTTGATGCCTTCAGTGAGAATCTACAATGTAAATAGTCATGAAAATAAAGAAAACACATTGAATGAGAAGGTGTGTCCAAACTTTTGGCCTGTACTGTACTTTATTAATCCCCGAGGGGAAATTCAATTTTTCACTCTGTTGTCAATTACACACAGGTCCGAACACACACATGCACAAACTGGACCTATACATGCACTAAGTGGAGAGATGTCAGAGCGGGCTGCCCATGACAGGCGCTCTGAGCGGTTGGGGGGTTCGGTGCCTTGCTCAGGGGCACCTCGGCAGTGCCCGGGAGGTGAACTGGCACCTCTCCAGCTACCAGTCCACGCTCCATATTTTTTTTGGTCCGGACGGGGACTTGAACAGGCGACCCTCCGGTTCCCAACCCAAGTCCCTATGGACTGAGCTGCCAGGATAAATCACACACAAGACTTAGAATGCTATTTTTGCTTATTTTTATTGTCTTCACAATTTATTATTTCTTATCTGTGAAATTAAAGTAAATATAAAGGCCCGTTTCCACCGCAGGAACTTCAGGGTAATTTTATGGGGCCGGGGCCATTGGTGCGTGTCTCCACCGCAGGAACCACCCCCGAAGGACAGAGTTCCGGAACTTTTACAGGGGCTAAACAAGTCCCTGCCTCGGATTAGGTACTCAGAACGGCCCCGAAAGACTCCTGGCTGGGGCTTGGGGATTACTTGGTGCTGATTGGATATACTCAAGGAGGGATGTGACGTCAACAGAAAGCAACAAAATAGCCAGCATTTTTAAAGCTCAGCAGATGAGAGTTAGCTCGTTCATATAGCTTCCACTGCCATGTAAAAAAACTCAGTAAATGGCCCGTGAAAAAAATATTTTTCCCAGCGGATATCTTAGTTACAACATGATTGAGCTAGCAAAGCAGTTTTGTGTTTATGTGTGGTATTTATTCAGTTTTGGGAAATCAGAGTGTCTAGAGAGCATCAGCTGACAGGAACAGCTAACAGCAGCAGCAAAGCTAACATCAGGACATCATCTGTTTAAAGCCTCATGTTGTCGGATACGACATGAAACTACTCCAGTTACCTCAATCATGTTGTAACTAAGACATCCGCTAGGAAAAAAAAATTTTCACGGGCCACTTTGTGAGTTATTACAGACACCGCTATCGGCTGTCGGCTAACAACTAACGGCATCCCTGCGTCGCCCCGGTCAAAATGGTCGCGCAATGATTACATCACATCCAGAGCCCGTAACTTTACAGGAACCTTCCTCGTACTCTGCTCTCTCAGTGGAGGCACAGCGGTTGAGAGGGCCGGGCAAGAGGACGTTCCTGTAGTAGTTCTGCCCCCCCCCAAACAGTACCAGGAACTTCTTCAGTGGAAACGGGCCTTAAGCTTTGTTTCCACTGAGGGCAATGGTTTCAGAACAAAAATACACAGGAGGTCACTGTGCGTCACTGTGATACGTAGTTACATTTCTGGGGAGGTGTACGCCA